>NC_091064.1:179353357-179953357 GCF_000393655.2 Nicotiana sylvestris | reverse complement strand
GGCATGTTAAGCGTGTACCAAGGATAAATACTTATATGCATATGATGTTTACACCAAACCAAGCAGTTTAACCATGACATTTACAATTTAAAGTGCGGATCCATATCATTTAATCACAGTTAAGCAAAAAATATATTGTATACAGGACATATATCATGCATTCATTTACTTGGTGTAAACACCGGGTGCTGGAAAGATTTTACCTGAACCAAATAGCAAAGCACACTAAGATATCTTGTCAAATATGCATTCAAGCAATATATTAACATTGTTTATAGGCCAAATATATCGGCAGCCCCTTAAAGTTGTCCTCACTTTTCACTTACACACTCTATCTTAAGTTCGTTTCATTTGAACACTTCAATCATATCTCTTATGTACCATTTAAACACAAAAAGCTGACATGGTAAGTTAAGTGTTCCTCACATTTTTCAGACGTGTGAAATGGTCCAAAAACAAACTCCTCATCTTTCTTTCCGGAAAATGAATAAATTTTCTTTTAATTTTTCATCATTCTATCTCCATCGATATAATCACCTTCTCCATTCACCCCCTTCTCCAATTGTAGAATGAGGCTCCTGACCTATTGTAGTCCGACGAATGAGGCGGAGAATTTCCCGGCGAGCTGAGAGGAGAAAAAAATGAATAATGGCAAAAGAAATCTGCAACTTATAAAGGTTACTCATGGCTACAAACGTTTTTGGACTTTAAAAGAAATTTTCAAGATCTGCAACTCACTAAGGTTACAACAATCTGAAAGTTTGTTTTGGCCGAAAAAGTTCCTTTCTGATCTGAAAAATTTGGAATGTCGTTCTAAATTTGAAATTTGAGCCTAATTTGTATGTAACTTTCAGCAAAATTTGTTGGTAGTACTCCAAAGATTCTTGGCTAGGTTAGAATGTTACTGATAGTACTAGCTCCCTCTCTCTGCTCGCGCGCGTTGGTGTGTTTGGATTGTTGAAATGAGGAATTTTCTTTGCTCTCTTTTCCATTGTCCTAATTCTTTTTTCTGTTTTTGGTATTTCAGTTTAATTTTGTCAAATCTAATGCAACTCCGTCAAAGCTTTGACAGATCTCAGTCCTCAAGTCTTAGATATAAAAATATTTTTTGCTTTCTCACATTAGATATGGGGAAGAAAACGATGTAGGTGGAGAGTTTTGCGAAGACAAAATAGGGGGAGGAGGGGGGGTCGTCGGGAAGATGACGGAAGGAGGGGGATCATTGAGAAGATGACGAAGGGGTGGGGGGTTGGTTCTTTTTTTTATTTTGTTTCACGTGTCCTTGGCTTATTCATCAATTTGGAGTGTGAATTACACGTATCTTTTGTGTTTGACTGCCTAGTAATTTTGTGTCTAAATGGCACATATGAGATATGGTTGACGTGTTCAAATGGAACAGACTTAAGATAGAGTGTGTAAGTGAAAAGTAATGACAACTTTAAGGGGCTGTCGATGTATTTGGCTTTGTTTATATGATATTGGTGTTAAAGACTCAATGTGATAGGATTTTAGTTGTCACGCCCCAACTTCGGGAGGCGCAACAGACGCTCAATCGAGTGAACCCAACTGAGCAAGCCTTATCAACCGCTATCTACCCAACTCGATAGGAATAAGGAAGCCATGCTTACCTTTATTTAAACTAGGAAAGAGAGTACATTCAACATCTTAGTTCATTTTATATCACAACATTTAAAACGTGGTTAAATTTCCAAGGTTCCATACAAGTTATAGTGTAGAAGAAAGCAAGAGTACAAGGTTACAACATGGTCCATTGACCTATCCAATACCCATACATAACCCACACAAACGTCTACGGAACCTCTAAGGATACAAAAGACGTGATAACATTGCCGGCAACAAGGCCCCGGCTATACCTCAAAAGTGAAAGTTCAAAATAAGAAGATGTACTATATAGCCCATTGAAGGAGAAATGGGTCACCAAGACTTTGAGAAGAAGGTACTCCGCTATGCGCGATCGGCACTATCCGCAATGGAGCCACCTACATTCATAAAACAAAAATGTAGTGCCCCCGGCAAAAGAGACGTTAGTGCCATCAAATAACACTAGTATGTATAACTAAACACCATTTTACTAGAAAGAACTATCAAGCAAGTACAAGTAAATCATATGATTAAATCAAATATGCAATTCATTCAATCCTTCATATAATTTCCAAAACTTAGTTTGGGGCATTTCTTTCATATCTTCATCACTTTTCTCAATAGCACCGCTATCTTGAGCGGAGTCCGATCACAACCCGACTTGCTAGGTTTCCTCATTGGAGGCATATATCTCAATCACTATTTCATTTCCCTTATCCGAAATTCAATATCAGCACATTACTACCATGTGTGCGGCATGGTGTCCGATCACGACCCGATCAGCTAGGCCGCCTTATCTAGGCGTTGTTCCTTTCTCATTAGTCATCACATCTGAATCTTTATTTCATATATATCATATCAATTCCTTGGCACTCAGGGCCACCATTATCACATCATTTTCCATTTTCAGTATCATCTTGCAGGTTGTGATCATAGGCATACAAAAGTAATTCAAGTTGCAGTACAGGTAAGTGGGCACATAGCTAGCATGAATAATTCTCAGTTTCTATCTTGGCTTATAGCCTAAGCATTTAAACACATAATTGTATTCTTCATACTTCTCTAATTACCAAGAATGGTACATTACTCACATAGAGGCATATCCTTCACGTATATGTGTAGTTAATTGCAAATCAATTAATGCGCAATAACAATCAATACATTAACCAATTCAAATCTTACCACACTTTCGTAAACGCCAACGGAGCTCAATTTCTAATAAAAGGGGGTTTTAGCCATACATACCTGAAATTTGCCCCTTAATGATACTACAATGATCCAATACACTTAAGTAACTTCAATTTACAATACAACATCCAATAGGGCCAATATTAGTAATAAATTCCATAACTTAAGCCATTTAGGCATATTATCAAACACCTTGTAGGTATAGATATTTACACCTCATAACTATAGTATTGGTTCATCAAACTATCACCATTAACCAACAATTCATCCCACCATTATTCTTTAACAATTTATACTCCTAACACCACATGTGTGATCAACCATTCACACCCAACCAACAAAATTCCATCAAATAATCACCTTTTAATCCCTACCATGGTCATGTATTTAAATTGGAAATTTATGGCTTCCAATCACCATACCATAAGTTGTAATACTTGATTCATACTCATAATTCCAGAATAACTCCATATATGTAAGTCTAAGAGTAAAAGTTTACCTTTTGTAGACCAAATCTTGAAAGACAACTTTGGGGTGTTCTTGATATTTTGAAGAAATCATATGAAATCCAATCAAAATCATGTTATAACTAGTTATTGAGAAGTGAAATCACCATGAAAACACACTAAAAAACTCACCTTAGGTGTGCAATTGGATGCCTTGGTCGGATTGGGGATGGAGAGGATGCCCTACTCTTGAAAAATGACTTAAATCCTCTAATTTCCTATCCTTAGGTGTATTTAGAGGTCTGCCACTAGCGCGCCCGCGCTAAGGCCGCGCTAACGAGGCAGAATACTTCGCAATATGCGCGGCCGCGCTAATGACACATTCTCAGTAAAATGGTCGTAGCTTTCTGTATACACCTCCAAATGATGAACGGTTTGATGCGTTGGAAACTAGACTCAACGGGATTTAATTTTATAGGTTGTGCATCACACAAATCCTTATATAGCTGGAGATATGATTGTCCAAAGTGAGGTCTTGTGCGCACTCATTTACAACTTTAGTCTATTATGAAATTTTCCAACTTGGCTTAGACTTAGGCCTCTCCTTAGACCCCAATTCACTTATAATATGACTTATACGCTTATTAACATACCCAATTGATATCCATTATATCATGAATCCTCATTTGCATACAAAATAAAATAATTAGCCTACCTTGGCACCACGAAATCTTAAATTACTTGGCAAAATTTTCCGGGGCTTTACATTCTCCCCCGCTTAGGATAATTCGTCCTCGAATGATAATTGGAGTCAATCCGAAAATACTTTGTATAACTTATCTCCTTTCTCACGCATCTTTAACTCCCAAATTGACTAACTCCCAAATTTTTCAGAAATTTCGGCAGAGTTTTCCTTGTAACTAGGACTATCCACCTGTCAGAGAGCCCCAGATACATATCCTAACAACATATACATGTTCCATAGGCATAACATAACTTATACAACACCAACCATGGCCGCATAGGCAACATATATTACCAAAATGGAATAGTTTAACATAGATCAAATCAAAAGATAAGAGTTCATAGGAACCAAATGCATAAAAGCTATTACATAACTATTCAAACAAATTTGGGTACTTCTTTCTCATTTCTTCCTCGGCTTCCCAAGTGGCTTCCTCAACCTGCTGGTTCTGCCATAACACTTTTACAAAGGCAATTTCCTTATTTCTCAATTTTCGGACTTGCCTATCAAGAATGACAACTGGAATTTCTTCATAAGATAGTTCTTCATTAACCTCAATAGGTTCAATTGGCACAATAACAAACAGATCTCCCACTACCCTCTTCAACATAGACACATGGAAAATCGAATGTACCAACGACATCTCGGGTGGCATCTCGAGCTTGTATGCCATCTGACCGATCCTCTGAATGATTATGTACGGTCCGACATACCTTGGACTTAATTTCCCTTTCTTCCCGAATCGCATGATGCCCTTCATGGTGGAAACCTTCAAAAATACCCAATCATCTTCTTTGAACTATAAATCTCTGCGACGAATGTCCGAATAAGACTTTTTGCGACTCTGAGCAGTTTTCAACCTCTCCTTAATAATCTTGACTTTCTCCATGGCCTAATACACGAGGTCCGGCCCTATCAATTTTGCTTCTCCAACCTTGAACCACCCAATGGGAGACCTGCATCTCCTACCATACAGTGCCTCGAATGGTGCCATCTGATACTAGCATGGAAGCTGTTGTTGTAAGCAAATTCTATGAGTGGCAAATGGTCATCCCAACTACCTTTGAAATCAATAGTACAAGAACGTAACATGTTTTCAAACGTCTGAATAGTCCGCTCTGCTTTCCCATCGGTTTATGGATGAAAATATGTGCTAAGGTTTACCTGCGTACCCAAACCTTGCTGAAATTTCTTCCAAAAGTTAGCCGTGAACTGAGCCCCTCGATCTGAAATGATTGAGACTGGAGTGCCATGCAACCTGACTATTTCTTTGATATACAACTGAGCATACTGTTCCGCTGTGTCGATAGATTTAATTGGAAAGAAGTGCACTGATTTTGTGAGTCGATCAACGATCACCCAAATTGAGTCGAACCTGCGCGGAGTGCACGACAGCACTACTACAAAATCTATATTGATCATCTCCCATTTCCATATTGGAATTTCTATGCTTTGAGTCAATCCACCGGGCCTTTAATGTTCGGCCTTCACTTGTTGACAATTTGGACATTTTGCTACAAAATCCGCCCCATCCCTCTTCATGTTGTTCCACCAATAAATTTCCTTGAGATCATGATACATTTTTGTAGAACCTGGGTGCACGGAATACCTGGATGTGTGAGCTTCTGCCATGATCCTTTCCTGAAGACCGTCGATATCGGGAACACATAGGCGGTCTTGGTACCGTTGAGTACCATTATTCATGCCAAAGGAAAAAGCTGTGGTATTGTGTTTGTGAATCCCCTCTTTCAATTGTGCTAACAATGGATCGTTGAATTGTTTTTCCTTCACCTCCGCTACAAGCGATGATTCAGACCTATTCTGTATAATTACCCCTCCTTCACTAGAGTGCGGTAAGGCGAACTCCCAAACTGGCCAACTAGTAAACCTCCCTGGCTAACGACCTCTGATATGTCCCCAAATGAGCTAAACTCCCCATAGATTTTTGAGTAAGTGCATCTGCCACGACATTAGCCTTTCCCGGGTGATAGAGAATGTCGATGTCATAGTCCTTGAGTAACTCTAGCCATCTTATTTGCCTCAGATTCAACTGTTTCTGCTTGAAAATACATTGAAGGCTCTTATGATCCGTAAATACATCCACATGGACCCCATACAAATAATGTCGCCAAATCTTTAGCGCAAACACCACTGCTGCCAGCTCTAGGTCATGGGTTGGATAGTTCTTCTCATGATTCTTGAGTTGCCTAGAAGTGCAGACTTTAACCTTACCGTGTTGCATCAACACACACCCGAGCCTGATCCTTGAAGCATCGCAATACACCACAAATCCCTCTGTACCCTCTAGCAGGGCTAATACCGGTGTTGTTGTCAACCTTGATTTCAATTCTTGGAAACTCTTTTCACAAGCATCGGAGCATTGCAATTTAACTGCTTTCTGTGTCAATTTAGTCAATGTAGAGGCAAGAGTAGAAAACCCCTCCACAAACCTCCTATAGTATCCAGCTAAACCCAAGAAACTACGGATATCGGTTGGAGTGATAGGTCTAGGCCAATTCTTCACTGCTGCAACCTTCTGAGGATCAACCATAATTCCTTCCCTGTAAATGACATGACCCAAGAATGCGACAGATTCAATCCAAAATTCACATTTTGAAAATTTCGCATATAGTTGATGTTGCTGAAGAGTCTGTAAAACTGCCCTGAGATGGTCAGCATGGTCCTCCCGACTTTGGGAATATACCATAATGTCGTCAATGAACACTATCACAAAGGAGTCTAGAAAGGGCTTGAAGACTCGATTCATAAGGTCCATGAAAGTTGTGGGGGCATTTGTTAGCCCAAAAACATCACCATAAATTCGAAGTGCCCATACCGAGTTTTGAAGGCTGTTTTTGGAATATCTTGCTCCTTTATCTTCAATTGGTGACACCCGGACCGCAAGTCAATCTTTGAGAAACACGTAGCACCCTGAAATTGATCAAACAAGTCATCAATTCTTGGCAGAGGATATTTGTTTTTGATTGTGACTTTATTGAGTTGCCGGTAGTCAATACACATCCGCAGCGATCCATCTTTCTTTCTCACAAACAAGACCGGTACGCCCCATGGCGACACACTCGGCCGGATGAAACCCTTCTCTAACAAATCCTTCAATTGCTCCTTTAGCTCTTTCAATTCTGTCGGTGCCATTCTATAAGGTGGAATTGATATAGGTTGTGTGTCTGGCATCACATCGATAGCAAAGTCAATCTCCCTATCTGGGGGAATCCCAGGGAGCTCATCTGGAAAGAAGTCCGGGAATTCATTCACAACCGGTACAGACTCAAGGCTAAGCACCTCGACATCAACATCCGTAACCCGAACTAGATGATAGATACACCCCTTCTTGATCATCTTCGGGCCTTAAGGTAGGAAATAAACCGACATCTAGGCACTGCATTATCACCCTTCCATTCAATAACAGGCTCATCAGGGAATTCAAGCCTAATATTTCTAGTCCGATAGTCAAGTTTAGTAAAGCATGAATAAAGCCATTCCATATCCATTATTACATCAAAGTTGACCATCCTTAACTCAACAAGATCGGTCGTGGTATCCCTACCCTGCACCGTGACAATACACCCTCTATAGGCTCGAATAGCCAAAATTGACTCTCCAACTGGGGTAGATACTGAGAATGGTTCATGAAGTTGTTCTGGTTCTATCCCAAATTCCATAGCAACAAAAGGGGTAACATAGGATAAGGTGGAACCGAGGTCCATAAGTGCATACACATCATGAGATTGGATAGTCAGAATACCTGTAACAACATCTGGAGAAGCCTCTACGGTCTGGCGACCACTCATAGCATAGAATCGGCTGGGTCCTCCTGAACTCTGCGCACCACCCCTAGTTGCACCACGCCCTGCGGGTGCTGGGGTACCTCGAGCTGGAGAGGGGGCTGAAGATGTAGCAGCTGCTGGACTGGTGGGCTGAGCTGCACCCCTACCTGCTCGCTTGCGAGACACACGAGAATGTCTCTGAATATGACCCCTCATCCCACATCCATAGAATATAGGTAACTCCATATAGCAAATTCCCAAGTGCATCTTCCCGCACCTGGGGCACGGGGACCTCTGCTACTGCTGGAACCTCTCTCCTGACCGCCCCTGCTGATAGGATCCCATGTTGCCCTGACCAGGCCTGAAACGACTCCACTGTTGTTGGCTGAGCCTTGATGGCGGTGCACTAGCTGAAGACTGTGCAATAGACTGGGAAGGCCCTGATGATCCTCCCCTGAAAGCTGATCTTCCCCCACTTAGTGACTCTCTCATGTTGCCCGTGGACCTGGCCTTGTTGTTACCCTCTCTCTCCATTCTGTTCTTCAACTTGCGGTTCTCTATAGCCTGAGCAAAAGATACCATCTTCCCATAATTCAAATCCGAATTCAATGCAACCGTAGAAGACTCATTAATGGTCAAATAATTAAGTCCCTGAACAAACCGCCGCACCCTGGCCTCCATTGTAGGCAACATATGAATGGCATGTTTTGACAAGCGAGCAAACTCCATGTGGTACTCCCACACACTCCTGTTACCTTGCCTCAAGTTTTCAAACTCCGCTGCCTGGGCTGCCCTTGTCTCGGCGGGCAGGAAATGATCTATAAAGGCGTCTGCAAACTCACTCCATCTCGCCGGAGGACGCCCCTCCTCATGGGAATCCTCCCACAACTCAAACCAAGAATAGGCCACCCCTTTCAAGTGGTAGGCAGCCAACTCCACCCCCTCTGTCTCAGTTGCATGCATCACCCTGAGGGTCTTATGCATCTCATCAATGAAATCCTGGGGGTCTTCTTCTGGATTGGCACCCGTAAATACCAGAGGGTCTAATTGAAGGAATCTGTTTACCCTGGAACTAGTAGAATCCCCTTGCTGGCTGGATGAACTGGGCACAACATTTGATCTCTGGGCCTGAGAGGATACTAATTGGGTCAGCATATGAATAGCTCCCCTAAGATCCCCATCAGAAATACCAGAACCTGAGGTTGGGGCTGGAGGCGGGACATAAGTATCAACGGGAGGGATAGTGGTACCCTCCGTAGGTGTAGGAACTGGGGTAGTCTGCTTTGGAATAGAAGGATCCGGTAGAGTAATAGCAGGGTGACTACCCTCACCCGCAACATCAAACAGTGAATCATCAGCCACTCCTGGGGTGGCATTGGCTTCTTGACTAATTCTCGCTTTCTTCTTAGGTGCCATTAACTAAAAGATAGAACAACACACTGATTAGGAAGAAAACAGTTTCACCGCACGATCAAGAATATCAAAGAAGGGTGTTATTCCTAAATGACCAAGTATCCTCCAACTTATAGATGTGGTCGACAACACACCAATAAGAAGGACTACTAGAAATGGCTCCGAGACATCCTAGGACACTTTAAAACCTTAGGCTCTGATACCAAGTTTGTCACTCCCCAACTTCGGGAGGCGCGACCGGCGCTCAATCGAGTGAATCCAATGATCAAGCCTTATGAACCGCTATCTACCCAACTCGATAGGAATAAGGAATCTATGCTTACCTTTATTTAAACTAGGAAAGATAGTACATTCAACATCTTAGTTCATTTTATATCACAACATTTAAAATGTGGTTAAACTTCCAAGGTTCTATACAAGTTATAGTGTAGAAGAAAGCAAGAGTACAAGGTTACAACATGGTCCATTGAACTATCCAATACCCATACATAACCCACACAAACGTCTACGGAGCCTCTAAGGATACAAAAGACGTGATAACAATGCCGGCAACAAGGCCCCGGCTATACCTCAAAAGTGAAAGTCCAAAATAAGAAGATGTACAATATAACCCCTTGAAGGAGAAAGGGGCTCACCAAGACTTTAAGAATAAGGTACTCCGCTATGCACGATCGGTACTATTCGCAATGGAGCCACCTACATTCATAAAAAAAAATGTAGCACCCCCGGCAAAAGGGATGTTAGTGCCATCGAATAGCACTAGTATGTATAACGAAACACCATTTTACTAGAAAGAACAATCAAGCAAGGACAAGTAAATCACATGAGTAAATCAAATATGTAATTCATTCAACCCTTCATATAATTTTCAAAACTTAGTTTGGGGCATTTCTTTCATATCTTCATCACTGTTCTCAACCCCACCACTATCTTAAGCGGAGTCCAATCATGACCCGACCGCTAGGTTGCCTCATTGGAGGAATATATCTCAATCATTATTTCATTTCCCTTATCCGAAATTCAATATCAGCACATTACCACCATGTGTGTGGCATGGTGTCCGATCACGATCCGATCGGCTTTGCTGCCTTATCTAGGCGTTGTTCCTTTAATTAGTCATCACATCTGAATCTTTATTTCATATATATCATATCGATTCCTTGGCACTCAGGGCCACCATTATCACATCATTTTCCATTTTCAGTATTCATCTTGCAGGTTGTGATCATAGGCATATACAAAAGTAATTCAAGTTGTAGTATAGGTAAGTGGGCACATAGCTAGCATGAATAATTCTCAGTTTCTATCTTGTCTTATAGCCTAAACATTTCAACACATAATTGTATTCTTCATACTTCTCTAATTACCAAGAATGGTACATTACTCACATTGAGGCACATCCTTCACGTATATGTGTAGTTAATTGCAAATCAATTAATGCACAATAACAATCAATTCATTAACCAATTCAAATCTTACCACACTTTCGTAAATGCCAACGGAGCTCAACTTCTAATAAAAGGGGGGTTTAGCCATACATACCTGAAATTTGCCCCTTAATGATACTACAATGATCCAATACACTTAAGTAACTTCAATCTACAATACAACATTCAATAGGGCCAATATTAGTAATAAATTCCATAACTTAAGTCATTTAGGCATATTATCAAACACCTTGAAGGTATAGATATTTACACCTTATAACTATAATATTGGTTCATCCAACTATCACCATTAACCAACAATTTATCCCACCATTATTCTTTAACAATTTTTACTCCTAACACCACATGTGTGATCAACCATTCACACCCAACCAACAAAATTCCATCAAATAATCACCTTTAAATCCCTACCATGGTCATGTATTTAAATTGGGAATTTATGGCTTCCAATCACCATACCATAAGTTGTAATACTTTATTCATACTTATAATTCCATAATAACTCCATATATGTAAGTCTAAGGGTAAAAGTTTACCTCTTGTAGACCAAATCTTGAAAGACAACTTTGGGGTGTTCTTGAGATTTTGAAGAAATCCTATGAAATCCAATCAAAATCATGTTGTAACTAGTGATTGAGAAGTGAAATCACCATGAAAACACACTTAAAAACTCACCTTAGGTGTGCAATTGGATGCCTTGGTCGGATTGGGGATGGAGAGGATGCCCTAGTCTTGAAAAATGACTTAAATCCTCTAATTTCCCGTCCTTAGGTGTATTTAGAGGTCTGCCACTAGCGCGCCCGCGCTAAGGCCACGCTAACGAGGCAGAATACTTCGCAATATGCGCGGCCGCGCTAAGGCCGCGCTAATGACACATGCCCAGTAAAATGGTCGTAACGTTTGTATACACCTCTAAATGATGAATGGTTTGATGAGTTGGAAACTAGACTCAAAGGGCTTTAATTTGATAGGTTGTGGATCACACAACACCTTATATAACTGGAGATGTGATTGTCTAAAGTGAGGTCTTGTGCGCACTCATTTACAACTTTAGTCTATTATGAAATTTTCCAACTTGGCTTAGACTTAGGCCTCTCCTTAGACCCCAATTCACTTATAATATGACTTGTACTCTTATTAACATATCCAATTGATATCCATTATATCATGAATCCTTATTTGCACACAAAATAAAATAATTAGCCTACCTTAGCACCACGAAATCTTAAAATACTTGGCAAATTTTTTTGGGGCTTTACATTAGTACTTTACAGGAGTAGTAAAAATCCATGGGCAAGTAACTAAAGACATTCTATGTTCGAAATTCACTAACTTAATTAATCTGATTCTGTGCTATGTAAGTGCACTAATGGTGGTAAAATACTCTTACCAAAGAAGTTTTTCATTTCAAGGGCTTAAATCGAAATTCTGCTCAAGGTTGGAGGTATTCCAAATATCTTGCCATATCTTCTAAAGTTAAAGGTTTGTTTCCTTAAGAGAGCACCTCCTTATCTGTAACGATCCGGCCAGTTGTTTCTAGAGTTGTAGTCCTGTTCCCTTATTTACTGCTCCTTTTGTGTTCTACAACTGTTATTTGACTTAGCGGGTTGGTTGGTTTGGGTCTCGAGAGATTTCAGAGTGAATTGAGACACTTAGTCTCTTAATTGAAAACTTAAGTTGGAAAAGTCTACCGAATGTTGACTTATTTGTAAACGACTTTGGATTTGAATTGTGATGGCTCTGCTAGCTCCGTTTGGTAATTTTGGACATAGGAGCGTGTCCGGATTTTGATTTGGAGGTCCGTAGTAGAATTAGGCTTGAATTGGCGAAAGTTCAAATTTTGAAAAGTTTGACAGGGAGTGGACTTTTTGATATAGGGGTCGTATTCCGATTCCGAAAGTTGGAGGAGGTCTGTAGTATCACTGTGACTTGTGTCCAAAATTTGAGATCAATCAGACGTGATTTGATAGGTTTCGGCGTCGTTTGTAGAATTATGAAATTTCAAAGTTCACTAGGCTTGAATCCGTGTGCAATTCATGTTTTTGATGCTGTTTGAGGTGGTTTGAGGATTCGACTAGGTTCGTATTGGGTTATAAGACTTGTTGGTATATTTGGTTGAGGTCCCAGGGGGCTCAAGTTGATTTCAGGTGATTAGCGGATTAAGTTTTGAAGTTGTTAGCTTGCTGAAGGTATTCCGCTACTGGTGTAATCGCACCTGCGGAGTGGAACCGAAAGTGCGAGCCCGCAGAAGCAGGAAGTAAGCCACAGAAGAGGCCAGAGAAGTGAGGCAGCGGAAGGTTGCAGGTGCGATGGTTTTTCCGCACCTACGTGACCGCAGAAGTGGATTTGGCCTTGTAGCTTGACTCTGCAGAAGCAAAGAATTGTCTCGTAGAAGCGAGTCCACAGAAGCAAAATTTTGGACGCATGTGCGGAGTTAGCCGCAGGTGCGGAAAGCTTGGGCAAAAACTATAAATACGAGGGTTCCGAGATTTTTCACCATTTCTACCATTTTGAGCTCAGATTTTGGAGGTTTTGAGAGGATTTTAAAGAGGGATTATTGAGGTAAGCTTTTTGTGTTCATTTTTCTTCAATAATTATGTTTCCTCACTGATTTTCCACCTAGTTGGTGTATTTTTGGGGTGAAATTTAGGGGCTTGAGGCTAGGTAATTTGGAGAGTGAATTTTGGGGAGTTGAATGACCATTTGGTGTAGGATTTTGGTAAATTTGGTATGGTTAGACTCGTGAGTGAATGGGCTTTCGGATTTTATGACTTTTGTCGGATTTCGAGACGTGGCCTAGGGGCCGGGTTTGAGCCGATTTTAGATTTTGGTTATAATTTCATATTTTTCTTGTGAAATTGATTCCCTTAGCCCGTATTGATTGTATTGTACTGATTGTGGATAGATTCAGGACATTTGGAGGCCGATTAGCAAGGCAAGGGCATATTAGTGTATAGTCTTACTCAGATTGAGGTAAGTAACAGTTTTAAATCTGGTTCTGAGGGTATGAAACCCCGGATTTATGCGCATCTGATTCTTTCGTAGGTGACACACATGCTAGGTAATGGGTGTGTGTGCGTGCACCGTGGGAATTGTGACTTGGTCCATTCCGTGAAACTGTAAAGTTGAATAACTTGTTACTAGCTATATGCTCTCCATGTGTTAAAGAAATTTGACTGTAAATCATATTAGAAATCATGTTTAGGCTATGTGTTGGTACTATAGGGACCCGCAGAGGCCGTGATACCCGTTGAATTAATTGTTAATTGCTATTTGTACTCGGTTATAGTCTTACATGCATATTTTACCTCAGTCTCTGTTATTCCTTATTGATACATTATATCATTTTTATTTTGGGCTGATTTCCATGATTATTGAGAGCCCATGAGGCTAGAAAGGTTGATGAGTGAGTGAGGCCGAGGGCTTGATGGTGAGATATTGATACCATAGCACATGAGTTGTCCATGCAGATTCAGATATTTATATAGTAGTACGTGAGTTGTCCGTGAGGATTCTGATATGATATTATAGCACGTTAGTTGTCCGTACAGATTATAGCACTTGGGATGTAAGAGCCCCTCCGGAGTCTGTACACCCTTAATGAGCGTAGGTACCTATTGAGTGTGAGTGTTGAGGGCTGAGAGCCGAGTGATGAGATATTGAGAAAGACTAAGTGACTATTGCCCTGAGAAGATGTATCTGCTTTCCTTGTTGTTGCACATAGCTGCTATATGTCACTGTTTTGAAAACTCCTGAGAGATTTTATATCCGGTTTTTACTTGAACTTGGCTTGTATAAACTGATTTGACTTAAATTGCCGGATTTGAAAGCATGCTTACTTTCTTGTTGAGATTATTGAAAATGAACTATAATTGTGTAGCTCGTCACTATGTTTCAGTTCCTTATTTTTTATTGTTATTTACTGAGTTGGTTGTACTCACGCTACACCCTGTACTTCGTGTGTAGATCTAGGTATTTTCGGATACGGCGGGCCTTGATATCGTGCATGGCTGATCTTCGGATATTTACGAAGTAGCAGCCCGACGTTCACAGTCCTTGTTTCTCCTTCTTTATCTTTCTTTATATGTACTTTGACAAAGACTCTTGCAGGCATTTCTTTTTAGACTGGTTGTATAGGTTCTCATGAGCTCAGTGACACCCTGATTTGGGAGATTATTTTTCGCACTTGTGTTTGGGTTTTATCCTATTTTTATGGAAATTTTGGTTATTTACAAACTTCTTAATTTATTTCTATTAAATGTTGGAAGTATTTTGGAAATGTCGGCTTACCTAGTACCACGATAGGCGCCATCACAACGGGTTAGGATTTGGGTCATGACAAGTTGGTATCACAACCTAGGTTATATAGGTCTCACGAGTCATGAGAAGGTTTAGTAAAGTCGTGTGGATCGGTATAGAGACATTTGTACTTATCTTTGTGAGGCTGTCGAACCCTTAGGAAACTTCACATTCTTGAATTCTTGTCGTGTGAATCTATTGATTTTGGTAACTAAACTTCTGTTATTCTATTCTCTCAGAGATGGTGAGGACACATACTACCGGGCAGGAAGGACAACCACTAGTACCACCAGTCTGGGCCGTGAGAGGACGAGGTCACGGTAGAGGCCGCAGCAAGGGCAGGGGTACAACTCGCACAACACTTGTAGACCTACCAGTTTCCCCAGTTTAAGATCAGGTTCCGGTTGTGGATGAGCGTGCCCATTGTGATTCCAGACCTTTAGGAGGCCTTAGCTCAGATTTTGACCGTGTGCACCAGTCTTGTTCAGGCTGTCTCTGTTACGGCCATAGCAACCACTTCTCAGGTCGGGGGAGGTGCTCAGACTCCCGCTGGCCGTAGACCAGAACAGGTGATGCAGGGACTCCATACATTAGGGGCACTACCAGCCCAGCCGCCCGCACTCCAAAGAGGTTTGGGACTCCAGCTAGGGGTGTCAAATGGGGCAGGGCAGATTAGGGCGGGGCGAGGCAAGCCTTGACCTGCTAATATTTTGACCCGCCCTGCCCTGCCCTATATAGAATTTTTTCAAATATTGCCCTGCCCCGCCCCGCCCTGCCCCATTTAGGTTCTCTTGTATTGTTTTTCTAATTTGTAATATTATGTTTATATATATTGTATGAGCATATCCCATCTTCATAATCATGCACTAGTATATTTGTATAGACATATACAATTTTAGCATCCTAACCTTTGTATAGAAACAAAAAAAAGTCTCGTGTTACACGAGCGCGAGCGCACACACACTCTCTCTCTTGCAAATATTGTCGTGTCAACTGGGCTAAAAGATCAAGATTTTCATTGTACAGTTGCAAGTTAGTTGTGAGAACTATTAAAAAGATTTTCAAATCTGAGTTGGGTTGCTACTGTGAGGGATACAAGTTCATGAAGGAGCTGAAGAGGATTTGGAAGACTGCCAGCCTGCATTGCAAGAGTTGAAGAAATTTTATATATTTTTGAACAAAAGTCTACTGTTGTACACTCTTGATGTTCAAGTGTCTTAGTTTATTATCCCTGGGTTGTAAATTACATTTTTATAATGATGAGTATATATTTGGTAGAATACTTTTATTTTATAGATTAAGGTTGCCTTTGCAGGAACCATATTCACTTCGTACTTGCTAGACACACATCAGACAACATGTACATGTATTCCTACTCAACCCCATCATGGAAATGTACGTCTTTGCACAATTAGTTAATCCTGTATGTTGTAATCACTTGACAAACATAGTCTTTTAACCATGAAGAAAAAACTGTGAGTTTTACAAGGAACATTTAACTGCTACAAGTAGGCCAAAACCATACTTCAATTCAAATAGTACCAACAACAATAAAAACAGATACTATAAATTGAAACAATAGCTATGTGAAACAGTAGCTATGTGGAAAAACAGTAGCATGTTAAGGGTTTCATATTTGCGATAAACCACTTGAATCCGGCTCGTCCTCTTCATCAAGCAATGTTGGACATGAAACTTGATCAACGGTTGAAGTCAAACCTAAAAGGAAAAATGCATAGTTCAATGTATCAATATAGTATTAAACAATTGAATACCTATTAAGACAATAATGAGAAAATTACTTATCATTTAAGTCATTCCATAACCACGTGCGAGCACACATTAAAGCTTCCAAAGTAGTGGGGTGGAGTCTACTCCGATGCGGGCTAATCAACCTCCCACTAGTGCTAAATGTCGATTCTAAAGCAATACTAGACACGGGAATGGCTAAGAGATCACGAGCCATATTTTGCAATGTAGGAAATTTCAATCCATTTGTCTTCCACCAACACAAATTGTCAAATGAAGGGGTTCAAGGTAGTAGGTCTTCTTCTTAGTACATGTCCAACTTTGATCTTTTCTCCACGGTAGCTCCAGTTGAAGCTACAAATCTGTCAAAGCTCGAAAGCCGATCACCCTGAGTATAACTAGTGACTTCACTAGAACTAGATGCTAATGAATCATGTGGAGCAGATAATTTACTCTTATAATCTTGAAAGAGATCATAACAATTGGATCGACCTTCTTGAATTTTAGTTGAAGCTTCTTCACCATAAATTAGTAGAAGAAAGAACTCTACCAACCTCATCTTGTACCGTGGATCAAAGATTGCAGCTACTCCCATCAAAATATGCACATCATCCCAATATTTTTTAAATTTCAACAACATGGCAGATGCCATATCGCTAATCAAAGGATTAAGCTCTTTCACCCAAGCTTCCAATTCTAATTTAATTTCACAAACTTTTGTAAAGTATTGACTAGAAGTTGGATATTGAGTTCCTAAAAACTGTTCAGTGATATGATAAAAAAGTTTGAGCTTCTCAGAAACATCTTCTGCATTACTCCATTGCTCTTTAGTTGGATACGACTTATAATTTGTGTCAGTTAGACTCAACTTGTTAAACACCTCTTTGTATTCTATAGTTGTTCTCAACATTAAATATGTTGAGTTCCACCGAGTAGAACAATCATACTCCAACTTCATATAACAAGAACAGTGAACCAAATGTGCGGCTTCTTCAAACCTCTCAATTCTGCCAGCTGATCCAATCCAATACAAGACACTATCACGTATTTTGCTAATACTATCTCCTATCACTTTTAACCCTTCTTGCACAATCAAGTTTAAAATATGTGCAGCGCAACGCACATGAAATACTCGACCACTCAACAACAATTTTTTTTTATTAAGTTTCTCATCCAATAAAGTTTTAATCATAGTATTATTTGTGCTACAATTATCAACTTTGATAGTTGATAGTTTTCGTTCAAGATTCCAATCAAACAAACAATTAACCAAAGCACCATACAAAGCATCTTTATCATGTGCAACATGGACATAAGCAAATCTCAAAATATGACTTTGAAGTCTCCATGAATCATCAATGAAATGACCAGTAATAGCCATGAATCCTTTTTTGTTACTATTGGAAGTCCACATATCAGTTGTTATTGCAATTCTACTCGTGACTTTCTCCAACAACATAGAATTTTGCGATTTCAAATTGTTAAAAAATTTTATTATGTCATTCTTGATTGTATTTCTAGAAACCATCTTAAACATAGGTTGAAGACTCGCAACAAAGTTCCTAAATCCCACATGATCAACTATAGAGAGTGGATACTCGTGTAAAATAATGGCATGTGCAAGTTTTTTACGTGAAACATCTCGATCAAAATAACTACCCCCAGTATCGCCCTCATTTTGTGCATCTCTTGGCCTATTAGGACACTTAAGCATGTGATCTAACATAGATTTTGTCCCACAATTCCTAGCATTTTTATACCGGCGATCGCAATACTTACAAGCACCATATGGAACACCCTTAACCTTCACCGGCTCAAAATGATCCCATGCTCGGGAATATCTCCTTTTTTTCAGTTCAACTTCATCAGGTTGTGAAGGCCTTTGACTCTCATCGTCTAAGGAAATAGCATTAATAGATGAAGCTCGTAGATTCTCTTCAATTTGAGATGCCATGATTATCTAGTAAATCAAAGACAAGAAATATCACTAAAAACTGATATTTAGTATATGTCCCAGCGACAAGAAGATTTATCTCATTCTCCATCAACAAAATTTAATAACCAAATGTCATGTTCCTAGAATCTACTCACTTTTGTGTCAAAATGAACAGTCAAACAGTAGTTAAGTGATTGATTTGGACAAGATGATATCTGAATTTCACCAAGCATAAGTTCCATGGTGCAGGTTTTCCTTGACATGTACATCGAATATGCTAGTATTAACTTATATTAATAAAATATTTGGTATGAGTATTTAGATATTCCAAGTACTGTGATAAACAAAGTAACAAAAGATGGTGTCCATCTACAACAGATGATCTTATATTTAAACTAAGAAATCTGATGATATTATCTATGTGAATCAGATTCTTTTATAATATATTGTGAAAACTCCCTGTGCTACAATGGAGTTACTAAAGGAAACATTTGGAAGTAGAAAACAATTTTTTTTCATTTTATGCACACCAGGAAGTCATAGCAATATGGCACTAAGAATGAAACAAGTCTGCCATGCCAATTCTAACAGCCCAAAGAGAAGCCATAGCAAGACTTTTAGTTCTTGTTGAAGGAGAAGCCAAGAATCATTTTCTAAAAGACTAAAACTACCCATCGTTTGTTTCCGTTCCAAATAATTACTCACACTACCAAAATAAATTGGAGGATCCACCAAAATTTCCCACAAATGGGAAAGCTCAAAAAAGGATTTTCGACCAAGTCTTATTCCACACAGATAAATCACAAAGCAGAACTAGAAGAAACCTGGTAGTTGAGTAACATTATGTCAGGATTAAGGTACAGAAAAAGCATGTATAATACTGAAACCTAGCAATCAGATAACTCTCTATGCATAGAAAACCCACTATATCAGTAACAAAATTAAAAAAAAGTGCAGCCCGACACTAATCTCCCAATAGAATATAGAATCAGAGAAATCAAGTAGCAATAAAATCGAGTCAGAACCTGACAAATAAAGACTGGTAGACCTGGTCTAAGGTAGTTCTTCTCCAAAAAAGGTTTGTTGATCAGTGAAACACCATTACTAGGCCGGAAAAGACCAGTGGTCGTGACAAAATGAATGGAAATTATTAGAGATCAAAGAGAACTGTGTACTTATTAGATATTTATCTGGATTTGCTGGAGGAAGAAGAATCGAAGAAGGTTTGAGGAAGAAGAATCGCAGATTCGTAGTAGTTCAAAGAGGAAGAAGAATCACATGAGAGATTGAGAGTTTCTGACTTCTGAGTTTGGAAATTAGGTTTTATGCTTTTAGCGTTTGGGATTTAAGATTTGGGGCTATGCCCATAAGCGAGTCTAACTTATTTTGACCCGACCTAGCTATTAACCCATATGTTCCCTACCCTGCCTTATTAAAAAGTTTTAAAATTAACAATTTGCCCTGCCCTGCCGGGCCCCGCCCTGCCCCATTAAATTCTTCCCCTGCCCCACCCCATTTAAGGTTATCCCTGCCCCGCCCTGCCCTAATTGTCATCCCTAACTCCAACCTTCATCTTTCAGTGGCACAGAGGCGGAGGATGCCAAGGGTTTCTTGGACAAGTGTCAGAGGATTCTCCATACAATAGGTATTCTAGAGACCAGTGGGGTCTCGTTCACTACTTTTCAGTTATCTTGGGTTGCCTTCAGTTGGTGGGAGGCTTATGCGAGGCGTTGGATGGTTGGTGCAGCACCACTTACTTGCAAGAGTTCACCGTTCTCTTCTTGGAAAAGTTCATGCCACAGTCTCACAGAGAAGAGCTGCGTAGACAGTTTGAGTAGTTACGTCAAGATAATATGTCTATGATGCAATATGAGATGAGGTTTTTTGAGTTGGCCTGTTATGCAGTCTGGTTGGTTCCCACTAATAGGGAGAGGATCAGGAGGTTCATTGATAGCCTCACATTTCAGCTACGAGTGCTTATGACTAAAGAGAGGGTGTTTGGTGCTATTTTCGATGAGGTTGTTGACATTGCTCGACAAATAGAGTTGGTCTGCAACCAAGAGCGGGTTCATAGAAAGGCCAAGAGGTCTCGTGGATCAGGTGGTTATAGTGGTGTTCCTTCCGGGGGTCAGTTCCACCACGGCAGGGGTCGTCTTTTCAGGCATGCTCAGACGACTTGACCAGCTCATCGTGGTGCATCAGTTATCCATAGTTTTTACATTGCTCGCTCAAGCCAGTCTTCATTCAGTGCACTACCAGCATAGAGTTCTCACTATGCCTCATCCGCTCAGGTTTCTATGGGTAGTTCCTCGGGGTATCAAGAGCAGCAGTTCCGTTAGATGAGAGGTTGTTTCGAGCGCGGGGATCTTGGTCATATCAAGAGAGATTGCCCTAGGTTGTTGAGTGGTACTCCACAATAGAGTTCTCGACCAATGGAACCAGCAACAACAACTATACCACCCACTCAGCCAGCTCGGGGTGGGGCTCAGTCAGCTAGAGGTCGCCCTAGAGGGGGAGGCCGCTTAGGTGGTGGCCAAGCCCGATTCTATGCTCTTCCTGCTAGACCAGATGCCATTCTTTCATATGCAGTGATCACATGTATTGTCTCAGTTTACCACAGAGATGCCTCTATATTATTTGACCCTAGTTCCACTTATTCGTATGTATTATCGTATTTTGCTCATTATCTAGGTATGCCCTGTGAGTCCCTAGTTTCATCTGTTCACGTATCTATGCTGGTGGGCTATAATATTGTTGTAGACCGTGTATATCGGTTGTGTGTAGTGACTGTTGGGAAATTGGAGACTAGAGTTGATCTCTTATTTCTTAGTATGGTTGATATTGATGTGATCTTGGGTATGGACTGGTTATCTCCATATCATACTGTTCTGAATTTTCACGCTAAAATCATGACGTTAGCGATACCGGGATTGCCACATATTGAGTGGCGAGGTTCTCTAGACTATGTTCCCAGTAGAGTGATTTCATACTTGAAGTCCTAGCGGATGGTTGGGAAGGGTTGTCTATCTTATTTGGCTTTTGTGATGGATGTTGGTGCTGATATCCCTACTATTAATTTTGTTCCGGTGGTGTGAGATTTTTTTCCTAAAAACTAGCCGGGCATGCCACCCCGATAGGGACATTGACTTTGGTATTGACTTGGTGCTGGGCACTTAGCCCATTTCTATTCTTCCGTACCGTTTGGCACTAGCTTAGTTGAAGGAGCAGCTTTAGGAACTCCTTGATAAGGGGTTTATTAGGTGTAGTGTGTCACCTTGGGGTGCACCTATTCTGTTTGTGAAGAAGAAGGATGGTACTATGAGAATATGCATTGATTATAGGCAGTTGAACAAGGCCACAATTAAGAACAAGTATCCGTTACCGCGTATTGATGATCTATTTAACCAGCTTCAGGGAGCGAGAGTGTTCTCCAAGAGCGATTTGCGGTGTGGGTATCACCAGTTGAAGATTCGAGACTCAGATATTCTTAAGACAGCTTTCAGAACCCGTTATGATCATTATGAGTTTCTCGTGATGTCTTTTGGGCTAACCAACGCCCTAGCAACGTTCTTGCATATAATGAATAGTGTGTTTCGGCCTTATCTTGACTGGTTTGTTTTTGTGTTAATTGATGATATCCTAACGTACTCTCATATCTAGGAGGAGCACGCCCAACATTTGAGGGTTGTGTTGCAGCAGTTGAGGGAGGAGAAGTTTTATGCCAAGTTCTCCAAGTGTAAGTTTTGGCTCAGTTCAGTGGTGTTTTTGGGGCACGTGGTGCCAAGTGAGGGTATTCAGGTAGATCCAAAGAAGATAGAGGCGGTTTAGAGTTTGCTCAGACTGTCCTTGACTACAGAGATTCATAGCTTTCTAGGGTTGGCTGGTTATTACCGTCACTTCGTGCAGGGTTTTTTGTCTACTACATTGCCCTTGGCCAAATATACCCAAAAGGTTGCTCCTTTCAGGTGGTCGGATGAGTATGAGGATAGCTTTCAGAAGCTCAAGACTGCCCTGACCACAACTCTAGTTCTAGTTCTACTATCAGCTTCGGGTTCTTATATAGTATATTGTGATGATTCTCGGATCGGTATTGGGTGTGTTTTGATGCAGGAGGGTAGAGTGATTGCTTATGCTTCGCGCTAGTTGAAGCCCATGAGAAGAACTGCCCTGTTAATGATTTGGAGTTGGCTGCCATTGTTCATACGTTGAAAATATTGAGGCACTATCTCTATGGTGTGTTTTGTGAGGTATTTATAGACCATCAGAGCCTCCAGCACTTGTTCAAACAGAAGTATCAAAATTTGAGGTAGTGAAGATGGTTGGAGCTGCTAAATGACTATGATATTACTATTCTGTATCATCCGGGGAAGGCCAATATGGTGGCCAATGCCTTGAGTAGGAAGTCAGTGACTATGGGTAGTATTGCATTCATTCCTATTGGTGAAAGACCTCTTGCAGTTGATGTTCATGCCTTGGCCAACCAGGTCATGAGATTAGATATTTCGGAGCCTAGTCGGGTTCTAGCTTGTGTGGTTTCTCGATCTTTTTTATTTGATCGCATCAGAGAGCGCCAGTTTGATGATCCTCATTTGCTTGTTCTCAAGGATAGGGTTCAGCACGGCGATGCCAGAGATGTGACTATTGGTGATGATGAGGTGTTGAGGATGTAGGGCTGGATATGTGTGCCCAATGTAAATGGGATACGGGAGTTGATTCTTGAGGAGGCCCATAGCTCGCTGTATTCCATTCATTCGGGTGCCGCAAAAATGTACCAGGATTTAAGACAACACTATAGGTAGAAGAGAATGAAGAAGGATATAGTTGGGTTTCTAGCTCGGTGTCTTAACTGTCAACAGGTAAAATATGAGCATCAGAGACCAGGTGGATTGCTTCAGAGGATAGAGATTCTGGAGTGGAAGTGGGAGCTGATCACCATGGATTTCGTAGTTGGGCTCCCACAGACTTCGAGGAAGTTTGATGCTATTTGAGTGATTGTGGATCAACTAACCAAGTCCGCGTACTTCATTCCAGTGGGTACTACTTATTCTTCAGATCGGTTGGCCGAGATTTACATTCGAGAGATTGTTTGCCTTCACGATATGCCAGTTTCCATCATTTCAGATATAGGCAGGCAGTTTACATTGCAATTTTGGAGAGCTGTGCAGCGAGAGTTGGGCACTTAGGTTGAGTTGAGCACACCATTTCATCCTCAGACGGATGGACAGTCCGACCGCACTATTCAGATGTTGGAGGACATTCTACGCACTTGTGTCATTGATTTCGGGGGTTTCATGGGACCAGTTTCTGCCACTCGTGGAGTTTGCTTACAACAACAACTATCACTCGAGCATTCAGATGACTCTGTATGAGGCTTTATATGGAAGGCAGAGTAGATCTCCAGTGGGTTGGTTTGAGCCAGATGAGGCTAGGATATTGGGTAGTGGCTTAGTTCATGATGCATTAGACAAGGTGAAACTGATTCAGAAGCGGCTTTGCGCGGCGTAGTCTAGGCAGAAGAGCTATGCCGACAGGAAGGTTCGTGATGTGTCTTACATGGTCGGGGAGAAGGTTTTGCTGAAGGTATCACCCATGATGGGTGTTATGAGGTTCGGGAAGAAGGGCAAGTTGAGCCCTCAGTTTATTGGTCTATTTGAGGTACTTCAGAGGATTGTGTGAATCCATTATTTAATGTTTCTATACTTCGGAAGTACATCGACGATCCATCTCATGTTTGGATTTCAACACGGTTCAGTTGGATGGTGATTTGACTTATGATGTAGAGCCAGTGGCCATTTTAGATCGACATGTTCGAAAGTTGAGGTTAGAGGATATAGTTTCAGTGAAGGTGAAGTGGAGAGGTCAGCCCGTTGAGGAGGCTACTTGGGATACCGAGCAGGAGATGCAGAGCAGATATCCACACCAATTTGAGACTCCAGGAATGTTTCTAGACCCGTTCGAAGACCAACGTTTGTTTAAAAGGGGGATGATATAATGACCTGGCTGGTCGTTTCGAGAGTTGTAGCCCCATTCCCCTATTTACTGCTCATTTTGTGCTCTATAGTTGTTATATGACTTACCGAGTTCGTTGATTCGGGTCCGGAGAGATTTCAGAGTGAATTGAGACACTTAGTACTTAATTGAAAACTTAAGTTGGAAAAGTCGACTGGATGTTGACTTATGTTTAAACGACCTTGGATTTGAATTTTGATGGTTCCGTTAGCTCCGTTAGGTGATTTTGGATTTAAGAGCATATCCGAATTGTGATTTAGAGGTCCATAGTAGAATTAGGCTTGAATTGGCAAAAGTTGGAATAAAAGATTGACCGGGAGCGAACTTTTTCATATTGGGGTCAGATTTTGATTCCGGAAGTTGGAATAGTTCCATGGTGTCACTTATGACTTGTGTACAAAATTTGAGGTCAATCGGACGTGATTTGATAGGTTTCGGCATCATTTGTAGAATTTGGAAATTTCAAAGTCCATTAGGCTTGAATCCGTGTGAAATTCATGTTTTTGATATTTTTGAGGTGTTTTGAGGATTCGACAAGTTTGTATTGGGTTATAAGACTTGTTGGTATGTTTGGTTAAGGTCTCGGGGGCCTCGGGTTGATTTCAGGTGATTAATGGATCAAGTTTTGAAGTTGTAAGCATACTGAAGGTATTCCACTGCTGGTGTAATCGCACTTACAGAGTGGGAACAGCAGGTGCGAGCCCGCAGAAGCAGGAAATAAGCCGCAAAAGCAACCAGGGAAGTGAGGCAGTAGAAGGTTGCAGGTGCGATGGTTTTTCCGCACCTGTGTGACCGCAAATGCAGCAGAAGGACCACAAAAGCGGATTTGGCCTTGTAGCTTGACTCCTCAGAAGAGGAGATTTGTCTTGCAGAAGTGAGTCCGCAGGAGCAGAAATTTGGACGCAGGTGCAGAGTTAGCTACAGAAGTAGGCTGTGAGTCACACCTGTGAGACCATAGAAGCGGCTAAGTTGCTGCAGGTGCGGAAAGCCTGGGCAGAAACTATAAATACAAGGGTTTCGAGAATTTTACCATTTCTATCATTTTGAGCTCGGATTTTGGAGGTTTTGAGATGATTTTCAAGAGGGATTCTTGAGGTAAGCTCCTTGTGTTCATTTTATTTCAAAAATTATGTTTCCCCACTAATTATCCACCTTGTTGGTGTGTTTTTGAGGTGAAATTTGGGGGTTTGAGGATAGGGATTTGGAAAGTGAATTTTGGGGATTTGAATGACCATTTGATGTCAGATTTAGATAAATTTGGTATGGTTAGACTCGTGATTGAATGGGCTTTCGGATTTTGTGACTTTTATCAAATTTCAAGACATGGGTCCAGGGGCCGGGTTTGAGTCGATTTCGGATTTTGGTTTATAATTTCATATTTTTCTTGTGGAATCGATTCCCTTAGCCCGTATTGATTGTATTGTACTGATTGTGGCTAAATTCGGGACATTTGGAGGCCGATTAGCGAGGCAAGGGCATATTGGTGTAGAATCTTGCTCGGATTGAGGTAAGTAACAGTTTTAAATCTGGTTCTGAGGATATGAAACCCCAGATTTATGCGTATGTGATTGTTTCGTAAGTGACGCACATGCTAGGTAACGAGCGTGTGTGCATGAACCGTGGGAATTATGACTTGATCCATTATGTGAAACTGTAAAGTTGAATAACTTGTTGTTAGCTATGTGCTCTCCATATGTTATTGAAATTTGACTATAAATCATGTTAGAAATCATGTTTAGGCTATGTGTTGGTACTGTAGGAACCCATAGAGGTCATGGTATCGTTGAATTACTTGCTAATTGCTATTTGTACGCAGTCGTAGTCTTGTATGCACATTTTACTTCAATCCTTGTTATTCATTGTTGATACGTTATATCATTTCTCTTTTAGGCCGATTTCCATGATTATTTAGAGCTAGTGAGATTAGAGAGGTTGATGACTGAGTGAGGCCGAGGACCTGATGGTGAGATATTGATATCATAGCACGTGAGTTGTCCCTGTAGATCCTTACATGACATTATAGCACATGAGTTGTCCGTGCAACACGTGAGTTGTCCGTGCGAATTATAGCGCTTGGGCTGTAGGAGCCCCCCCGGAGTCTGCACACCCGCAGTGAGTGTAGATGCCTATTGAGTGTGAGTGTTGAGGGGTGAGAGTCGAGTGATGAGCTATTGAGAAAGACTGAGTGACTGTTGCCCTAAGAGGTTGTATCTATTTTCCTTGTTGTTGCACATAGCTGCTATATGTCACTGTTTTGAAAAATTCTGAGAGATTTTATATCCGGTTTTTACTTGAACTTAGCCTGTATAAACTGATTTGACTTAAATTGTCTAATTTGAAAGCATGCCTTCTTTATTGTTGAGATTATTGAAAATGAACTATAATTGTGTAGCTCGTCACTATCTTTCAGTTCCTTATTATTATTATTATTATTATTATTATTATTATTATTATTATTATTATTATTATTATTATTATTATTATTATTATTATTATTATTATTATTATTATTATATACTGAGTTGGTTGTACTCACGCTACACCCTGAACTTCGTGTGCAGATCCAGGTATTTTCGGATACGGTGGGCGTTGATATCGTGCACGGTTGATCTTCGGAGATTTATTAGGTAGCTGTCGGGCGTTCGCAGTCCTTGTTTCTCCTTCTTTATCTTTCTTTATATGTACTTTGGCACAGGCTCTCGTAGGAATTTCTTTCTAGACTGGTTGTATAGATGCTCATGAGCTCAGTGATACCCTGATTTGGGAGATTATTTTCCGCACTTGTATTTGGGTTTTACCCCGTTTTTATGGAAATTCCGGTTATTTAAAAACTTCTTAATTTATTTCTGTTAAATGTTGGAAGTATTTTGAAAATGTCGGCTTTCCTAGTGCTACGATAAGCGCCATCACAACGGGTTAGGATTTGGGTCGTGACATTCTCTTTCTTTTATTTTGAAAAATTAATGATTCTGTTAATTCTTTCAACTTCAGTAAGACTAGGAATCAAAACGAATGTTTAGATTAAAAGGTTAAATGTGATTAGTCAAATAATATAAGGAATATGTTTGCAATAATGCAAGGACCAAAATTTATTATTTTCCGAATTACTTTTTGAATCTAGATCTATATACCTCTTCTATGTAACTTACTTATCAGAGGCGAATATACCGTTATATTTACGGATTCAATTGAATCGATAACTTTTGACGCATAATATAAATTTATGTGTAAAACTTCACTGAAATTGCAATATAGTACACATGAATCCATAACTTTAAAAATATAATGGGTTCAATACTAAAGTCTTTAAAGTTTGAACCCATAAATTTAAAATTTTGAATACGCCTCTGTTACTTATTATCTTAAATATTTATTCTCAATAATCACTTTTTTTTAGATAATCAAATCAATGTATGCTAAAAACAAATAGTCCCATACTAGTTCAATCTTCTTTACTAGTATTTATTGACTATGTGAACAGATAAGAAGAAAAAACACTGCAAAAATGTGATGACCCAAAAGGTCTATCTCTTGTTTTAGAAGTCAAATCCGTATTCCGAGGCCTTAAAAACCTTATTTTATCTCTCCTCGATTTGCGTGCATAAACCGAGCATGATTCCGGAAAGCCTTTATGTGAATATTTGAGAAAATAATAATTTTTGCCTTTAAAAATTGATTTTAGTTGACTTCGATCAACATTTTGGGTAAATAGACCAGGACCCATATTCCGACCGTTCCGGAGGTCTGTAGTAAAATATGGGACCTGGGCGTATGCCCAAAATCGAATTTCAAGGTCCCTAGCCCGAGAAATAAATTTTTTAAAGAAATTGATAAGACTGAAAATACAATACAACAACAACCTAGTATAATCCCACTTATTGGGGTATGGGGAGGATAGTGTGTACGCAGACCTTACCCCTATCCTAGGGTAGAGAGGCTGTTTCCAAATAGACCCCCAGCATCCTTCCCTCCAATAACTTCTCACTTTGCTCTTGGGGAGACTCGAACTCACAACCTTTTAGTTGGAAATGGAGGTTGCTTACCATCAGAGCAACCCCTCTTGTCTAAGACTAAAAATACAATAGTTTAAAAAATTTGATCTTGTTGGTATCGAGCCCGTATTTTAGTTTCGGAGCCCGGTACAGGTCCGTTATGATATTTAAACCTTATTTGTGAAATTTGGTGAAAAACAGATGATTTGATGCGATTCGGACCTTTGGTTGAGAAAATAGAAGTTTTAAAACTATCTTGAAAATTTCATATGTTTCGGTGTTAAATCTGTAGTTTTGAGTATTATTTTGGCGATTTGATCGCACGCGTAAGTTCGTATGATGTTTTAAGACTTGCGTGCATGTTTGGTTTGGAGCCCCAAGGGCTCGGATGAGTTTTGGATAGGCTACGAAGTGATTTTGGAACTTAGGAATTTGTTGTTGTATAAGGCTTTGCAAATGCGAGCATAACAGGCATGTAATTGCGAGGTCTTTATCGCAATTATGAAGAAGGCCTGGGCCAGCAGAGTTCGCAAATGCGAACGTATCTTCGTAATTGCGAAGAGAGTATGGGAAGGGATGTGATCGCAAATGTGATCTTTTTGTCGCATTTGCGGAGGTCCCTAGTCGCAATTGTGATCATTACCTTCGTAATTGCAAAGGCATCAGAAGTGTGGGGAATGTCGCATTTGCGATGGTTCTTCGCATTTACGAAGCTTAGGTCACAATTGCGACATCTGCAGTTGAGTAAAAGGGTCTTGGACGAGATTTTTCATTCATTCTTCCATTTTTCAAAACCTAAACTTCTAGAGGCAATTTTCCTAGGGCAAGTTCTTCCCCAATCATAGGTTAATGATTCTTAACTTATTTCTTTCAATCTATTTTATCTTTTTAAAAGATTTCATCCTAGAATCTAGGGTTTTTCATGGTGGAATTGGGTGTTTTTGGGTAGAACTTAGGAATTTTGAAATTTTGGAATTTAGACCTCAAATTGAGGTCGGATTCCAAAACCAATTGTATATCCGGGCTCGGGGGTGAATGAGTAATTGGGTTTTGGTCCGAATTTTGAGTTTGGACCAAGCAGGCCCGGGGTTGATTTTTGACTTTTTGGGAAATCTATAATTATGCATTGAAATTGATTTCTTTAACATTAATTGATGTTATTAAGTTAATTATCAATAGGTACGAGTAGATTGGAGATGGAATCGAGAGGTAAAGCGGTAATTGAGTTATGAAATACCCGTTGGCTTGAGGCAAGTGTTTGGTCTAACCTTGACTTGAGGGATTAGAGATTCCCAACTGACTTGCTATGTGAAATTCCATGTGTGTGGCGTATAGGTGTGGTGACGAGTACCTATGCGCCACCAAATTATCATTTTAGCCTGTTCCCTTCCCAGTTTCCTAATATGTTATTTCCTGTCTTAATTGCTACTTGCTCATAAATGTTTCCATGTCTAATTGCTTCATGTTAAGTGTTGTTTTCTCTATTGAAGTATTAAATTTTTCGTAGTTTCATTTTATTACCTTGTTGGTTGAAGTTGGTTTGTTGGTGATTCATGGTACACCTTGGTTGGTCTCGCTGTTTATTATTAAATGTTGAAGTTTCATAATTGTATAGATCTCCCGTGGTTATGATTTGAGGTATAAATGTTGTGGAGGGTTTGACCTAGACTGTGAAATAATTGTTCTTATTTTGTGATTAGTACTGATATGTAGGATTGGGTTTCACGCCGCAACAGGAGGAATAAAGGTGAATGTGTTTGTCTGGTGGGATCGGGTTGCATGCCGCAACAAGGAGTAATAAGAGTGGACATGTGGGATCGGGTTACACGCCGCAACAAGAGGAATAAGGGTGATATATTGAGGAGTAATAAGAGTGTACTGGTGGGATCGGGTTACACGCCGCAACAGAAGGAATAAGGGTGATATATTGAGGAGTAATAAGAGTGGACTGGTGGGATCAGATTGCACGCCGCAACATGGAGCAATAAAGGTGAATGTTTATACTGTTATTGATTACATGGTGGGATCGGGATGCACGCCGCATCAAGTGTTATTTATGTATTCTTTTTCTACTGAGATTCATTATTGTGGTGTTGAAACTCTCTTAAGGATTGGTTATAGCTGAGTGGTAGAAAGTCTGGGTTCTGTATTTATTTAATTCAACTTACAATTATATTTCATTCAGAAATTCCTTTCTGTCTTAATATAAACTGTCGCAGGTTGTATATTGTTATGCCCCTCCGTAGCCTCGTCACTACTTCGTCGAGGTTAGGCTCGACACTTACCAGTACATGGGGTCGGTTGTACTGATACTGCACTATGCACTTTCTCTGCAGATTTCGGAGTTGGCAGTGGCTGATCGAGAGGTCGGTTGCTGATATTGCATTCAGGCGACCCAAGGTAGTCCTGCAGACGTCCGCAGACCCAGTGTCCCCTCCTATCCTTACTCCATTTCTGTTTTACTTTCTTCGAGACAGATGTATTTTCTTTGAAACCATTATTTGTAGTATTCATAGAATGTTCATGAGTTATGACACCGGTTTTTGGGTGCTATCTATTTCGAATTTCGTTAATAGCATATGAGTAATCAGTTAAATTATGTACTTCCGCTTTTATTTTTACTGATTTAGTTTTGTTAAATTTTAATTAAAAAAAAGGAAAAAGGTGTAATATTCTGTAACGTTGGCTTGCCTAGCGAGTGCAATATTAGGCGTCATCACGTTCACGAAGGTGGAAAATTCGTTACGTGACAAAAAATTACAGGAAGGCAAGAGCTTATTATCATAGGAAAATTAGTTCTTTAACTCAGAGATATAAACCTCAAAACTTACTGCAGACCATATATACATATGCAATTTACCTATGTGGACCCAGATTGAATTTCACCTTCATTTTTACTTTCTACTAAATTAATTCTAGTCATAAAAATTACTAATAAATAACAAGATGCCAAATCCAAATGGTTTACATTAATAACATTCTTCCTTTTTTGGTCAATATATACTATCCATCAAGAAATCTAGAGTATATATTTAGTTAATCCACTGCAAAAATAAATTTTAAAATTTGCCAGTAGGGAACAGAACAGATGGTAACACATTGAAAGCCAGCCCTTTCAGGGTTTATATAAAAGGCTGTGAGACCACCCAAACAAAATATATAGAAACACAAGAATTTTCCAGTTCTATTTTTCAACAAATATACACACAAAAGAATTTTTCTGTTCTTTTTTCAATAATGACATCTCCAAAAATTACCCTGAAAGATCTTCACTCTTTCCATTTTAATGATAGAGAATTGTTCATGCGGCTGGTCATGACCCTGTATCGCGATCCAGCTGAGTCATTGTTAGTCATGGCTTTGTGGTTCTGGCTACAAAACCATGCTCATTTTACAAATGCAATTGTAAAGATAGCGAAGGCACCAAATATAATGGTGAACTCGTTGTCTAAAGAAGCCTCGACATGCTTGAAATGTTTGCAGTCGAAGGTCCCCCCGATGGATAGTCTTGGAGGCCAAGACATGCCATTGACTACTCTAATAATGGATAGAGACATTTCTTTTCAAATTGTGTATCAAACAAGGTTTACTATGATAAGTGGAATCAAACATTACTTGAACAATGTTTATTCTATCGTGTTCGCGGATATTTTACTCCAACTCTTTCCAGGGAGATCAAGAATTCTCCTGAATTCAACATTTGGTGCTATAACAGTAGTTCCAAGGACCCTGGGTTACATTATCCCGACTAATAAAGGACCATTGGATAGTTTTTGGTCCTTAAATCCTGCAGTACCAGTAGACGATCGGACTTTGTTCTTGACATTCTCAAAAGGTTACCCTGTGACTGAAGCAGAGGTGATTGAACTCTTCAATTCTAAATATCGAGATTGTATTGAGGACATTCATATGGTGCCATCGACTACATCGGACCATTCATTGTATGCTCGAATGGTGGTTCGAGATGTTTCAACCGTTGATCAGATCTTGAGCAGATGTCCTATTGCTAAGTTCAGGATTAATGAAAAAGATGTTTGGGCTAGGAAATATGAACGTAGAGATCGGCATTTTTAGCAGTAGTACCAATTGTTGTGCATGTATACTGTATACAAAAACTACATTTTACATGTATATGATAAATTATAAAATTACCATACAGTTGTGATAAAAAGTGTTCCTGGAAAAAATATTAGTAATAAAAGAAAAATATGTTCATTGATTCAAAATTCAATCTATAGCTTTTAATTGTTTTTTTGTTTACCGTTGCTATGAATTGATTAGTCTCACTCTGACCGGCTTATAGATTGTTTGGCCAAGCTTATTTTTGGCCAAAAATATTTTTTTCCGGCCAAAAGTCGCTTATTTTTTGCCAAAAGTGCTTTTTTTTTTTTTGCCAAAAGCACTTTTGGCCAAAAATTGAGATGTTTGGCAAAGCTTCTTGAAGGAAAAAAGTACTTTTGAGGAGAAACAGAAGCAGAAGCAATTTTGGAGAAACAGAAAAAGTAGCTTCTCTCCAAAAACACTTTTTTGAAAAGCACTTTTGAGAAAAATATACTTAGAAGCAGTTTTTAAAGCTTGGCGAAATACTAATTGCTGCTCAGAAGTGCTTTTCAAACTAATTAGCCAAACACAAACTCTTTCTTACCAAAAGTAAGCACTTTTGAAAAAAAAATTCTCAAAATAAGTTGATTTTTGCAGCTTGGCCAAACGGGCTATTAGACTGTTATTGGGTCCAAAATTCTAAGAAACAACAACCAATCCCAATCAAGAATTGTGTTCTTACTATTTTCTCAAATTAGTGTAGTGTTAATTAAATAAAATATTCAAGGAGATAAAGGATAATTTTACGATTAAGGTTATTATGGAGTTTTAGAGCAACGGTAAAGTTGACTCCGTGTGAACTATAGGTCACAGGTTCAAGCTGTAGAATCAGCAACGGATGCTTGCATCAAGGTAGGTGTCACAGAGGTGATTTATGTCACTCGAATTCCGGCCGAGGTTTACCTCCGTGCGGCAGACAAGCCCAGCCTTGACTTCAGCCTTTCCAACACTTAGTTTTATTTTAGGGACGTTTTGAACTTAGAAAGAAAATAGGCAGCAAAAATAGTAAATAAAGGCACACACGATATACAGGAATTTCTCCCAACTCATATTAATATGTGAATACAAGAACACAATATCCAACCCTTTGGCCAAGACAAAGAATTCCCTGCCCCAAACACGTTTTCCCACCCTTAGGAAAATGACTTAGACGATTTTGGTTTCACAATGCCTTAAGACTAAGTTTCTGCCCCGTTTTAGGACATCTAGGCACATATTTATAAGGCTACAATCAATTGACAAGCCCCAACTGATGGGCAAACATGTTAAAACAATTACAAAAACGTGGACCCATTTTTAGGTCATGATCAGCATGTCTTGGAAGAGGTTGCAACCGCCAACTGCCTCCCATGTGCCTTGCACATGTTTTCCAACTGCTGCTTGTGCACAGCCTATGCCTGTTTTTCGCCCAGCTGCTTTGTGCCTAAGCCTGGCATTGCACCCAGCCTTGCGTTTGACACTGCTCAGTGCCTATATCATTGCCACAGCTCGCCGCCTACTGACTTAGCCGCACACGTTCATTGCCACAGCTTCCCGCTTGTGTCAAGTCGCCCCCAACTTGATCAAATCTGCCCGCATCAATTATCATTGCTTGTTCAACATTTCCTTTCCTTGCCTTGCCATGTCTTTGCCCTTGTTTTGACATGGCTTTGTCTTGCCATTGTTTTGCAAACCCGCACGTCTAAGTAAAATGCACATTGCTTCCGTTCAAGGTGCGTTTATCAACCCTGCATAGTCCGTCATGCCGAGCAGCCCATCATGATGTTGACCCAATTTGCAGGTTGTGTGCCAAGGCTATCATGAAAATCCTTGTCACAACCCACACCTATCGAGGACCTTTGTCAAGGGGCTAACAAACCACCCCCACCAGAGGAATTTGTCATCCTCGACGAAGTAGCTTCCGCATTTTTCAGCACCACCATAGGTCCCAAATATGTTGTTGTTTGCTCATGATCTTTCTCGTTCGGCTCATCTTCACTCTTTTATTTAGCAAACAAAGCTGAAAGCCGTTCAATTCTTGGACAATCCCTCGCCATATGTGGTCCTTTGTAAATAAAACAGCCATCAAACTTGCTGCTTCGTCCCTTGTTTGTCGAAGGTCCAGCACACTGCTTTCCCTTTTCATTGCCATCGCCCTCAACAACATTGCCTTTGTCGTTTCTGTTTTTCCTCCACTCTTTTGCCTTGTACTTGTTCTCGCTTTTGGACTTTGAAGTAGTAGAGAAATCAGAACCATCATGTCCCAACCGGAAATCACCCAACGCATCCACAGCAGCGATGACACTAGGAAGTTCTTTCACATTCTGCCTTCGGAGTTCCATCTACGCCCATGACTGCAACCCGTAAAGGAAATTGTGCAACTTGTCTTCCTCAGACATGTTACTTATATCCAGCATCAAAGAACTGAAATCTTTGACATAATCCCTGACCGTTCCAGTTTGCTTCAACTTCTTCAAACGATCTCTAGCAATCCAGCCCGCATTGCTAGGAAAGAATTGATCCTTTCAACTCTTTCTTCAGCCCTTCCCAAGAGTCAATCTTCGGCTACCAACACTTTAATCATCTGCTACGTGCATCCGCCACAAAAGCTTTGCATCGTCCACCAAATACATAGTCGTAATGGTTACTTTATCTTCATCTCGCACTTTGGCAGCCTGAAAATACTACTCCATATCCCATAGGAAGTTTTCGAGTTTCTTGGCACTCCTTGGGCCATTAATCTCTTTAGGATCCGGAATTCTGAACTTGGTACGATCTGCCCCACGCTATGCTTCATCATTGCCAACAGCACGACGCAACAACCCATTTTCCATTTTTAGATCTGTGCACTCCTGGCTCAGCCTGTTCATCTCGGCCTCAAGATAGGCGAGACGAGTCACGATAGTCAGAAATTGATCCCCATCAACAGTTCCGACGAATGCCTCTAATGCAACAACCTTTTCCCTCAGTTCTGCGTTGCCACCAGCCATTCTTCACAAAATTCAGCCGCTGAATGTTGTGTCTTCACCCCAATCCAGCCACGCTCTGATACTAGTTGTCACAGAGGTGATTTATGTCACTCGAATTCCGGCCGAGGTTTACCTCCGTGCGGCAGTCAAGCCCAGCCTTGACTTCAACCTTTCCAATACTTAGTTTTATTTTAGGGACGTTTTGAATTTAGAATGAAAATAGGCAGCAAAAACAGTAAATAAAGGCACACACAATATACATGAATTTCTTCCCAACTCGTATTAATATGTGAATACAAGAACACAATAGCCAACCCTATGGCCAAGACAAAGAATTCCCTAATTCCCTGCCCCAAACATGTTTTCCCACCCTTAGGAAAATGACTTAGACGATTTTGGCTTCACAATGCCTTAAGACTACGTTTTTGCCCCGTTTTAGGACATCTAGGCACATATTTATAAGGCTACAATCAGTTGACAAGCCCCAATTGATGGAAAAACATGTTAAGACAACTACAAAAATGTGGACCCATTTTTAGGTCATGATCAGCATGTCTTGGAAGAGGTTGCAGCCGCCAACTGCCTCCCATGTGCCTTGCACATGTTTTCCAACTGCTGCTTGTGCACAACCTATGCCTGTTTTTCACCCAGTTGCTTTGTGCCCAAGGCTGGCATTGCGCCCAGCCTTGCCTTTGACACTGCTCCGCGCCAATATCGTTGCCACAGCTCGCCGCCTACTGACTTAGCCGCACACGTTCATTGCCACAGCTGCCCGCTTGTGTCAAGTCGCCCCCAACTCGATCAAATCTGCCCGCATCAATTATCATTGCTTGTTCAACATTGCCTTGCCTTGCCTTGCCATGTCTTTGCCCCTGTTTTGACATGGCTTTGCCTTGCCATTGTTTTGCAAACCCGCACGTCTAAGTAAAATGCGCCTTGCTTCCGTTCAAGGTGCGTTTATCAACCCCAGATAGTCCGTCATGCCGAGCAGCCCATCATGATGTTGATCCAATTTTTAGGTTGTGTGCCAAGGCCATCATGAAAATCCTTGTTACAATCCACACCTGCCGCGGACCTTTGTCAAGGGGCTAATAGTAGGATACCTACATCATACCTTCCCCTGTATGTAAGTTATTTAACATATCGGATTATAAACTTTACTTTGGTGCAGAGTATTAAAAGAAATTTTCTTGATGAAACAAAACTTTGGCAATTTATTTACTTTCTCTGCTCTTTAATTTCTATAAAAGTAAGAGCTCCACTAGATTAATGTATGTAAGTTATAATCCAGCGGTTAAAATTGGTCAAATTGACGCGTAATAAGTGAAGGAATATATTATAATTAGATTTATTTAAATAATTCAGAAATAAAAATGCAAATTATTAAGATATAAAATATTTAATAAGTACATTAATTTATATTGATTATAAACTATTAGTGTACGTGCTTTACACGTGCGTACACGTCAATCAATAAAAAAAAACACACAAAAGTAATAATTTATTGTAAGTCTATCCTAGACCACTGAGTATACAACTTGAAAAGATCACGTAAACATTATTACACAATTTTTAAGCTATAAAATACAATAAATAAAAGTGTAAGTTTTTTTTATAATATTGAAAATCGTTTTAGCTAGCTTAATAAAAGAATAACTCTCGCCCCACATACCTTGAACCTCTTATTACAAATTTTAGTACTTTTTACATGATTTGTGAATACTTTATTTCTTTTAAAAGAATATGTCTCTACAATCTAATTTAGCTCTCAAAATTAGTCAAATTCGCCCTTGAAAAGCGAAGGAATTATATCAAAACTAGATTTACTATGATTCTGAAATAATATTCGCATCATTTGAGATACGAAATTTAGTAATGATTAATGTATATAAGTTATAATCTAACTCTTAAAATTAGTCAAGTTGACCCGTGATAAATGGAGGAATATAGTATAACTAGATTTACTTAAATGATTCAGGAAAAAATATGAATTATTAAGATATGAAATTTAGTAAGTGATTATGTATATAAATTATAATCTAGCGCTTAAAATTAATCAAATTGACATGTGATAAACGGAGGAATATAGTATAACTAGATTTACTTAAATGATTCAAAAACAAAAATGTGATTATTAAGATATGAAATATTTAGTAAGTACATAAATGTATATTAGTTATAAACTATTAGTGTATGTGCTTTACACGTGCGTTACACATGTGTATAGTGTCAATTATAAATAAATATATACAAAAGTAATAAATTATTGTATGTATATCCTATACCGTAGAGTATAAAACTTGAAAGGATCATGTAAATATTATTAAATAATACTTTAAACTAAAAGATAAATAAAAAAATAACAAGTGTAAGAATTTTAATAATATTGAAGTTAATCGATTTAGCTAGCTTAATAAAAAATAACTCTCGCGCCACAACCTAGATCCCTTATTGTAACTTTAAGTTTTGCCTCCAATTTACAAAGTTATTTAATTATCTTCTTTCTTGTGCAATTAATTAGCATAATATATTATAAAGAAATTGATAATAATATTGTAATAATAATTTATTCATGTTTTATTTTTGTTAGAATTTACATTGAAAAAATCCTTTATATTTTGTTAGAATTAATAAGAATATTGAGAAAAATTTATAGTATTCTAGTCATATGGATATATATATATATAATAGAGAAAAAGACGGGAAAGAAATGAAAACATATGTATATATATATTTTCATTTCTTTCCCGTCTTTTTCTCTATTATTTTTTTCACAAAACTAACGTTTAGAATTATTCACAGTCGTATAAATTTGTATGGTCGGTTAAGGCATATAAGTAATCAAAACACTGGCTACACTTTTAAGTCTTTAGGTACAGACTGTAGTGAGTTGTATATATAATTTTTCATTATTTTTCCATTTTTTCTCGTGCGTTATTTGAAATATTATCTTTTAAAATTATTCATAGAATTGTATAATTTTTTATGTTCAGAAATATATTAAAAGTTATATGTAATCAAAACATGGGCTACACTTTAAATGTTTAATGATAGAAGTATATTTTTGAGAAATAATTATATAATTTGGCATATATATAATAATTTAAATGTTTAATTTGGAAGAGAAGTGTATGTCAGTTGGAACTTCGAAATGCTTATCAAAGTCATATATGTATGTTCGCAATTTGTAGGTCTACGTCAATAAAAGAAATTGTCATAACTGAATATTTTAATTTATATAAGATAAAAATTTAGGTTATTTTTAATATCCTAAGTATTGGACTTCCTATATTGTTTAAATAAGCAAAGTTTTAGTTGATTTAAAATTATTTAGAAAAAATTTAAAACGACGATTTTGTCAAGTGTGAACTTTATTTTTAAAGGCTAAAACTTCCTATATAGCAGTTTAAATAAGCAAAGTTCTAGTTGATTTAAATTTAACGACCCGACCGGTCGTTTTGAGAGTATTAGCCCTGATCCCCTATTTATTGCTCCCTCTATTTCATTTTGTGGTTACGTAACTTGCCGCGATGATTGGTGTTTGGTTCGGGAGAGTTTCGGAGTAGAATGAGACACATAGTCCCTAAATTGAAAGTTTAAGTCGTAGGATTTGACCGTTGTTTGACTTGTGTGAAGACGACTCTAGAATGAAGTTTTGACGGTTCTAGTAGCTCTGTATGGTGATTTTGGTCATAGGAGCATGTTCGGACGTTGATTTGGAGGTCCGTAGGTTGTTTCGGCATGAATTAATCGAAAGTTGGAAATTGGTAGAATTTTGGAAAGTTTGACCGGGAGAGAAATTTTTGATATCGGGATCAGATTTCGATTTCGGAAGTTGAAATATGTTCGTAACGTCAATTATGTCTTGTGTGCAAACTTTCAGGTCAATCGGACGTGATTTGATAGGTTTCGGTATTGAATGTGGAAGTTAGAAGTTCAAAAATTCATTAAGCTTGAATCGATGCACAATTCGTGGTTTTAGCATTGATTTATGTGATTTGAAGGCTCGACTAAGTTCGTATGATGTTTTAGGAATTGTTGGTATAATTGGTTGAGGTCCCGGGGGCCTCGGGTGTGATTCAGATCGTTATCGAATCATTTTTGGACTTAGAGGATTGCTGATGCTGGGCTGGTTCTGGTGTGTCGCACCTGTGCATTCTGGAGCGTAGGTGTAGAGCCGCTTCTGCGATGTTGGGCATGGGCTGGAGTTCCGCTTTTGCGTATTTAAGAATACAGGTGCGTGGCCGCATCTACGGTGGACCTATCGCATGTGCGAGTTTAAGGCTCCAGAAGAAGTTCGCTTCTACGGTTCATGTGGTACTTCTGCGGCATCGCAAATGCGATGGGAAGCTCGCAGGTGCTATGCTGGGCTGCTAAGCGAGGGCCACAGATGTGAGATTTCACTCACAAAAGCGAGATCGCATGTGCGAGTTTTTTGTCTACAAATGCGGAAAGTGGTGGGCAGAGAGCTTATATTCGAAGGTTTGCTATTTTGTTCATATTTTGAGATATAGAGCTCGGATTAAGGCGATATTTTGAGGAATTTTCAGAAGAATTATTGGGATAAGAGTTCCTAACTCGTTTTTTGTCTAAATTCCATTAATCTATTTTCGATTTCTTCATTTAATTAAGGATTTTGGTTGAAAAATTTGGGAAAAAGGTGAAAAAGTTCTTAGACCAAATTTTTGAGTTTTGAAAGGATAAATGAGTTTGAATTTAGATAATTCTTATATGGTTGGACTAAATATCGAATGAGTGTTCGGATTTATAATTTTGGTCGGGTTCCGAGGCGCGGTCCTGGGTTGACTTTTTGGAGCGATTTTCCAATTCTTTGCATAAATCATAATTTCATTATTTAGATTAGCTTTCTATAGATATATTTATAGTATGTAAGTATTTTTGGATAGATTTGAGCCATTCGGAGTTGGAAAATCAAGGGAAAAGCCTTCTTATTGATTGATTTGGTGTGGTTTGAGGTAAGTGACTTGTTTAACCTTGTGTGAGGGAAACCCCCTTAGGATTTGTACTGTTGTGGTAATTTATGATATGTGAAGGCCGTGTACGCAAGGTGACGAGTGTGTACATGGGTTAAATGTTGAAATTTCGATTTTAGCTGAGTAGTTTCCGTTATATGCCTTAATTGAGTTACTTTAGTGTGTATAGTCATCATGTTTAGCCAAATCTCACATATCTATTCGTCTTATCTCTTATTTGCAACTTGTACTACATGTTTAGTTGAATTAATTATTGTCTTGATTCAGTATTCATTACTTAACTGGGGAAGTTTTTACTTGAAATTGCTATTCTTGAAATATCTTGCTATTGAGTTTGGTGTTGAGTTGCAAGGTCGTGGTTTCTGTTAAGGCAAGGTGTAAGTTGTGAACTTCATGTTATTCAGCTGTTATGTGTGGATTTCGTGTTATTGTTGAGGTGAATGTTGTTATTGTTACATGAGGTTTCTGCCGTGCGGTTATTATTATTGCACAAGGTTTCTACCGTGTTGTTCTGATTATTGATATGCATGCGGTAGTATAAGGCCTGGGTGTTGAAACACATGCAGTCAGATAAGGTGGGCTTGATACGCGTGGCTAGTAGGGGAACTACTAGAAACCATGTGGTGTGATAAGGTGGGCTAAAACACGGGGTGCTATTCGGGAAAATGATTTTCAAAACAAAATATAAAGGCCCCACGGTGATATTAGGAAATACTATAAGTTATTTTACATTTGGGACTACGAGGCGGTACCTCGGGAGTGCCCCTACTGATTTTCTCTATCTGTTGTACTATTGTTTGTTGTTCCCTTAATTTGTAAGATATTTGTACCCTTTCGTGTTGTATTTGCTTTTTCTTTGATTTTGTGTTGTTACTTTCTGCAGATTATTTATTGTTTCACTTCCCTATCATTCTTATTATGTCATTATATCTTCTGCCTTGTTTTTATTATCTCCAGTAGGGCCCTGACCTGGCCTCGTCACTGCTCTGCCGAGGTTAGGCTTGGAACTTACTAGGTACCGTTGTGGTATACTCATGCTACGCTTCTGCACATGTTTGTGCAGATCCATGTACATCATATCAGCCTCAGTGTTAGAGAGTTGTGTTGCTGCTTGGAGACTTCAAGGTACACCTGCCCGCATTCGCAAGCCTCGGAATCCCCTTTTATTCCAACTTTTCCTAATTTCTTTATGTTTCTTGATAGAGAGTGATGTATATGATTGTGCAACATTGTATCTAGAGCTTGTACCTCATATCTTACCGAGTTTTGGGAGTATATACATGTTGAGTTGTAGTTTTTACTTTATACAGTTATTGACGTTTTGAGCTTTTAGCTTACTATTTCAGTTGTTCTGCATGCTTGTTAAGCTTACCTAGTCTTAGAAAATAGGTGTCGTCATGACATCTTAAGGAGGGAAAGTATGGGTCATGACACGATCCGGCCGGACGTCTTGAGTATTTTAGCCCCGATCCCCTATTTATTGCCTCTTCTATGTTATATTATGGTTATGTGACTTCCTGGGGTGGTTGGTTTCGTGTTCGGGAGAGTTTCGAATTGAAATGGGACACATAGTCCCTAAGTTGGAGGTTTAAGTTGTAGGAGTGGAATGTAGTTTGACTTGTGTGAAAATAACTCTGGAATGGAGTTTTGATGGTTTCGATAGCTCTGTATGGTGATTTTGGTCTTTGGAGCGTGCCATGATGTTGATTTGGAGGTTCGTAGGTCATTTCGGCGTGGTTTGGCGAAAGTTGGAAGATTTTGAAAGGTTTGATCGGGAGTTGATTTTATTTATCGAGGTTGGATTCTGATTCCGAAAGTTGGAATATGTCCGTAATGTCATTTATGACTTGTGTGCAAAATTTGAAATCAATCGAAGTTGTTTTGGTATGAATCGACATTAGTTTCGGAATTCGGAAGTTCATAATTTCTTAGGCTTGGATTTGGGTTGCGATTCCTAGAATTTATAATATTTGATGTGATTTTCGGCCTCGAGTAGGTCCGTTATATGTTTTGGAACTAGTTGGTATGTTCCAACAGGTTCTTGGCATCACGACCCAAAATTCCCACATTCGGGACCGTGATGGTGCCTAACATATCACTCGCTAGGCAAAACCAACGTTAGTGTAACTCGTATGCCATTTTAAACAATTCAAACAATTAAAACCCATTTAAACTGTAATGATGTGCGGAAAGGTAAAATAACCAAAAAATAGCTACGTACAACCCGGATCTGGATTCACAAGTGCACGAGCTACTAGAAGTTTTACAAATAAAATCTGAAATAAATACAACTGTTCGAATGAAATGAACAGTAAATAAGGAAAGAGGAAGGGGATTTCAAGGTCTGCGGACGCCAAGAGATCTACCTCGAATCTCCAAAGGTAATAATCTGAGCCGATACACCTTACATACAGCTGGGACCGGTACCAAAAAATGCACAAGAAGTGCAGAGCGTACTATAAGTACAACCGACCCAATGTACTCCGTAAGTGTTGAGCCTAACCTCGACGAGGTAGTGACGATGCTATGATAGGACACTCACGCAATTTAACCTGTACAAACATAGATATGTATATGAAACAACAACAAATAGAGATTTAATATGTACGGTTGGCAAGGGACATGCAAAAGGGGAACAAGATACAACAACTACAACAGGTATGACAACACAAGAGAGTCAAATAAATCATCAACCAATAAAGACGGATAAACATACAGAATAAAGATGGCACTGCATCACCCATCACCCATCACGTTTTTACTCTCAACCTTACCATGAAATAATGAATATGGCATGTCATCATCCTTCGTGCTTTTACACTCAACCTTACCATGAAACGATAAATATGGTACGACATCACCCTTCGTGCTTTTACTCGCAATTTGCCCATGTAACAATGAATAATAGATATAGATGGCACGACATTACCCTTCGTGCTTTATCTCTCTTCCTCACTATGTATTAATAAATAAATGAAATAATAAAATGGCACGATATCACCCATCGTGCTTTAACAGACTTCTTTACCATGTAGTAAATGAATATAAAGATTCGGGAGATAGATAGAACAAGAATAAACTTTACGTCAACAATGATTCCAAGATGCCAAACCTCAACTTCAAAAATACCCAACTGTCGCGCCCCCTTTTTCGCCCTCCGCGGAGAGGAAGTCTGGGTTTCGATGTTCATGGGGTATGATGACTCATTTCCTTTTGGGAATTGGGTATTTGAAGAGTCGCCACCTAACAATTTTAATGTGCGTTAGGGAACCTATAAGGTCCAACTACAACTACGTTTGATAACCAGAGATATGGTAAGGGCTTGAAATTATCCTAAGGGGAATGTGTTAGGCACCCCTCAGGATCCACTAATGTGGTTCCCGACCCGACAATATTTTGTGAATTTGTGCAATTAGCAAATAAATAAATAAAGGCTCAAATAATAGGGGATTTTGAGTTTAAATACACAAGTGTTTGAAAAACAATAAAAGCAAGGTTTTGAAAAGAGTTATAGTCTAAGCATACTTATAAAAAATAAAGGGGTGTCCTAGGTTTGTTTGTAATATGGATCACATCAATGCAATACCCGGTATGACACTCCTCAGAAGAGGGGATACACGTGGTATTAACGCACTGGTTATCATATCCATATCTACCCTTTCCCGCCCTGTGAAGGTAATTAAAGCGAGGGTTGGTCTCGACCTCTATTGCATGCTGTTACCTGTCTCATTCCTATCAATTCCGGAGGAATTTAGGACTACTATTCCTATAAAAAGGAGGTTCTAGGCTGACCCTTAGGTTCAAAGGTAAAATGCTAAGGCGACATACAAAACATATAAAACTACAATTAGGGGAAATATAAGCAAATAGAAGGCTCAGTTATACCTCCGCAAACAGTGCACATAGACAACACGACTCATACACAGTTAAGGTCTGAATTTTAAAATCCTAAAGCAGGGTGTTTAAGTCAGAACCAGATTCGTTATATAACTCAGAAAAAAAGTCCGGATTAGGCCTGCCTGCTGGTTGTAGCGGTTGATAATTAAACAAAGGCAGCTCCAGTTTTATTTAAGTAATTACCTAATGCTTGCCTAGGCGTAAGCAATATTCAGTAATTATTAAAATGGTTTGGAGATTATTTATATTACCTAAAACATGCTATTCTAGGTGTTCAACACATAGAATTATGGCCAGTTTCTTGTAAAAAACTGAGTAAAAATATTTTATTCCTTTTATGCATTCGCAGTTAGCCTAAGCGTGCTTAAGCGAATATGAATGAAATCCTAAAGACATGGTATCTAATGTACATAGATACAGAATGATGTATATGCAGAATCCTAAGTAGGATTTCTATATGCACAAATATTACAGTGTTTAAAACATGATTTCCAGAATATGCAGAGATGATATGTTTGTTAGTGTTGTTTAGCCTAAAACAGGATCTCTAAGTGTGTATGGCAGTATGAACATGAACACAGAAAACACTGGTTATTAACACATTTAACGCAGGATTTTCTAAGTGATATGATAGTGAAATGGACATGCTGAAAATAGTAAGTGTAAGTCCTAGGGAACATGATCTCTATTGTATGAAATGAGTCCTAAGCATGGTTTCTATTATACAAGTAGGAATGTAAATCTAATAACATATTTTCTACCCTTTTGATAGCTAAAGCATGCATAGTCACCCCTTTTCACTAGCCAACCCCATACTTGTTTACAAATTATTACAGACCAAATGATTGAATTACAAAAGAAGTGCAAAAATAAGAAGTTACAACCATAGGAAGCATGATCATGACTTCCTCTCTGAGTTATGTAATAAACCACTTCAATGCCAATATTATTCCAAAGCCTTGCTCATATCTGGGTGTGTTAGAGTTCCCTAAGGACCTCAAAGGATCCCGGGTAGTGCTCACACCCAGATTGCATAACCAAGAGAGTGAGTGCTCACACAAAAGGGCAGAACCTAGATTCTAAGAGTATAGTGGAAGTGCATAACACATGTTGAAAGGGATTTGTTTAAAAGCTGGATTGATAGTCCATTTTTGAAAGCAACCAGTGACAGAGGTGATTAAAATCAGTTGTAGTAGTAAACAAAACTCAAACTCCCAAGATGGGATCACACATAGAATCAGTAGTCATATAGGGGGTCAAGGGATTTGGGACACACAGACATTTGACTGTAAACACATAACCCTATCAAGGGTCTTAGGACTAGTTGGGTATGAACAATAATAGCTGATACTGACATTATCACATGCTAGTCAGAAAGAACATAAGCACATTGAAGGGATATGGACATAGGATGACAAGTATACAATAAGTGGCTGACATAGTATGCCTTGAAACACACATATGGGAGTGCATTAATCTAAAGGGGGAAGGAGATATTATAGCATGCTAGTAATGTAACTTGACTGCAGGTTTCACAACAGAACCACAAGCAGAAGTAGACAAGAATGAAAGAAACTGAAACAATTAAAGAAGCATGTTGTTATTGAAGCTTTAACATTAAACTAGGACATACCAGTTGAGAAAGCAAAGTGCAGAAAGGTAAAGCAAGTAGGATTCCGCAGTCTTGCCTTGGCTTTCAGCTGGCTAGACAAAGCAGTAGCACAAGCAGCAGTAGAGAAAGAGAGAGTTTTGAGTGTATAAGTGTGTATTTTGAACTCAGTTGTTCGTGTCTTTAGAGAAGAGAGGGTAGGGTATTTATAGTTTTGAAAACGAGTAGAAAATAAGGTTACAAGTAAAGGTTTAACAAAAATATGGAAATAATCACAATCAAAATCAATTAATACAAGTACTTTCCTTTAATCAAGCAATTGCTGTTCAAACGGATACTGACAGGAATAATCTAGGAAAGAAAACCAATTTGAGAAAGATTGATTTCTGACCATATAGGGGATATTAAAAGTATAGAGTAAATAAATTGAGTCTAAGTACAAAATATACTTAATTGAGGAAAGGATTCAGCAGGGGTACAATATCACAGCAAATAAAGGAAAGGAATCAATTAATTTAAACAAACGGGTGGAATTAGGGCTTTATAAGAAAACCTTCGCAATCAATAAAGATCAATCAAGAAAGAATCATGATTCTGCACTTCTCCATATAAATAGAGAAGAATGAACAAGAGTATCAGTCATGCAAGGCCAACCATATTGACAAAAGAAGCAACACAAACATACAGTAGTAATAGGAGTAGTCTAGGGATCAGTAGTAAAAGAACCTACTCGAAGCATAGTAGTCAACATAGTCAAGTAGTTACATAGAACAAAAAATAAAGGAAACAGTCTAACATATAGCAATAGGTAAATGGGATCTTTTTAAAAACTCTCAGTAGCAAGTGAGAAGAATTTTTAGGAAATTAGGGTTTTAATAGAGCTGAGTTAAAAAGGTAAGAACTTTAGAATCAGTCAAGTTAAACAAAGAAAAGGATCTAAACACAAAGAACTCAGTCGAAACCAATATACATACAAGACAAACAAAGATAGTTTTCAAAACTCGGATGAAACCAAAATACTTAAGGTTTTAAGCACGATGAACCAGGTAGAAGAAGAACATAAACAAACCGTTTGAACATACTGAAATCCTAAAACAACACTGAAAATCGGAGAAGAGATCTTTTAAAAAGAGTTTAAGAAACTCTAATTTTTGAAGACGGAGAGTTGCTTTGAAAAAAATCGGAAAAGCTTTGAGGAAAACACTTAAGAGGTTCATAACATACACAGATCTAAGATAGATCTGAAAGAAAATTGAAAGATCTTAAAGGCTAGGGTTTCAGAGAACCCAGAAAAGTGAGAAAAACTTCGAAAAGTTACCGATCTAGCCGGAAAAGCCATGGATCTGACTCGATCGGCCATGAATGGCCAGAAAAAGACCATAGACAAAAGTCGTGCAGGATCTGGATTAGAACTCTTTGAGATCTTTCCATGGAATCACGAAAATAGGCTACAAGGAGACATAGGAGACGAGTACACGTCTCAAACAGCCTTAGGAATCCACGTGTTGAGTGAGAATCAAAGGGCATTAGGGTTGATTTATGTGGCGGCGTCTAGGGTTAGCCTCATATTTTCAGAGAGAGTTTGAGAGGAGAGGGGATTCAAGGGTGGCGGGTTGGTAACAAATGAATTAGGTTAGGGGTCATTTTGGGTTAAAAATGGTAAGGTGAAAAGGTGGCTATTGATCTGAATGATCAACGACCTAGATTAAATGGGGTAGGTGGGGATCCGGGTTTGGGTTGGTTTTAAAAGGGTTAGGGTCGAGTTAAAATTAAAATTGGGCTGGGGGAAATTGGGGTTCAATTTGGTTATAATTTAAAGCGAAATGTGGTTACGAGTTAAATTGCCACTTTTCCCCTTTTAATTTGTGAAAAAATAGCAAATAGTTTTTTAAAAATATATTGAAAATACTAAAATGATTTATAACACATAAATAATAATTTAAAAATATAGGACCCAATTTTATGCGTACAAAACATAATTAAACCTTAAAAGGGCCAATATTGTAATTATGTGTAATTTAGCTTTAAAAATACTAAATAAAATTGTAAAAATATGTAAAAACCACTTGTGCCATATTTTGGCATAAAATATAAAAATCCTATAGATGATTTATCAAAATAATAATTTTGGAAATAATTATTGAGATTTTATGGATAAAAAGGGAGAAAATAAATGAATTTAAAACCTTAAAAATTATGGAAAAATAATAAAATATTTGGACATGCTTATATATGCATATATATGATATTTTGAAGTTATTTTACATATTTAAAAGATATAGGGAAAAATTGGGTATCAACAGCTGCCCCTCTTTATCCAGGAAGGATGAAAGAGTTGTCGGGTAAAGATATGATGACCAATTTTGACCGAGCGAAACGGTTTGAAGAAGATTTAGGTTGCACCCTGGCTTATGAGTTTCCTACATATCCCTGGTTTTATAGGAATCGGGCCGTATGTAATTCGGGATCCATCGGCGGAGTGTACCGATGAAGACCTTTCAAGAACGGACGCAATATCTAGGGCTGGGTGAGTGAACGGTTTACAGGAATGGTTAAGGTTTGATATGGCTCAGGGAACTAGAGTGGAACAGCTTTTGTCGGGTTGGCCGTTGCTCACCTGTTTACCAGCAATTAGAAACAATACAAGCGTATACTGTGCATAAACTTAAGCATGATGCAAATTCCCATCGGACCATGAATGCTATCTTTGGACGGTTAGGAATGACGTCCTTTGACCATGATGTCTTGGGCCATGAAGCGTATGATAAAATATTCGCAGGCCATGAAATGATGTTCTCGGTCTATGAGGATGGTGACTCCGAACCATGATGCCTTTGAATAATGATATGCAAAAGATTGAGAGAGATCCTTAGGCCATGATATGGTGTTCTCGGGCTATAAAGATGGTGCCTCCGAACGATGATGCCTTTGGATGAATTGGTAATATTTCAGGAAAGATGCAGTAGTATGATGCGGACAAGACAAAGCTTAGTCTTGCCAATTGAAGGGCAGAGCGTAGCCCGTAAGAGAAGCGAAATAAATAGTGCTTGAGATGACGCTTAATTTTGAAGAAAATGGGAGGCAGAGCTTAGCCTCAGAAAGTAGAATGATAGCCTTATGCAAAGGTACGAATGCAGAGAGAGGTAGAGCTTAACTTCGGAAGGCAGAACGATAGCCTTATACAAGAATGCAGATGGGGACAGATCTTAGTCTCGGAAGACAGAATGGTAGCCTTATGCAAATTGGAAGGCAGGATGGTAGCCTTATGCAAATTGGAAGGCAGGATGGTAGCCTTATGCAAATTGGAAGGTAGAATAGTAGCCTTATGAAAATTGGAAGGCAAAATAGTAGCCTTATGCAATGCAGATGCAGATGGAGACAACATTTAGTCTCGGAAGGCAGAATGGTAGCCTTATGCAATTGGAAGGCAGAATAGTAGCCTTATGCAATACAGATGCGGATGGAGACAACATTTAGTCTCGGAAGGGAGAATGGTAGCCTTATGCAAGTTGGAAGGCAGAATAGTAGCCTTATACAAGTTGGAAGGCAGAATAATATCCTTATGCAAATTAGAAGGCAGAATGGTAGCCTTATGCAATGCGAATACACATGGAGACAACGTTTAGTCTAGGAAAGCAGAATGGTAGCCTTATGCAATGTGAATGCAGATGGAGGTAGAGTTTAACCTCGGAAGGAAGAATGGTAGACTTATGCAAGAATAAAATAACGAATGATAGTAGAGTTTTCTTAGCTGATAGCAGATTGCGGCATTGTGATTACTGGGAGCATTGTGACTACAGAGCACTACTTGTGTGTGCTGATAGCAAGTGCGACGGTTCAAAGAGTTGTATTCTTTGAACAAGGTTTGTTCCATGGGCGTATGGTATGTTTAATGATTTCGCAATCCTAGTGCCTGCATCCAAAGAAAAATCGTGAGTTTTGTAAGGGGGAAGGTTAGTTCGTATCCCCGCTGGCTTTGCTTGACTTTTTCGGCTTTGGTCCGGTGATATCATCTATATCATTGGGGTAGCGCTGCTAAACAAAGCAGTTTTAATAGTAATCATGCATGATTTTATAAAAGTATGACATAAGTGTATAATTAAAATAATTTTTTAGATGACCCGACGATCGCGACGTAGTTTAAGACATTGCGACCTCTCCTGCTCATGCAATTTTGAGGGTCCTCCTCAAAATTCTACCCTAGTTTGATGGGTTGACATTTCTGGCTGTTGCTCGTGCGACGATCGACTGAAATTACTTCGGAATTTTGAGGGTCCTCCTCAAAATTCTGCCCCAGTTTCCAATTTTCGGGGAAAATAAAAATTTTATTGAAATGTGACCGAACCCATAGGGCTGCCTACGTATCCCCTCTTAAATGGGAATCAGGTCAACCGTAGTTCAATTTACATCATATAAGGAAAGCATAAATATTACACAGAGTAACACTTGACTGTATCTGAATTGATCAGCTTTGGCCAGACTTCTCCGTCCATTTCTGCAAGTATGAGGGCTCCTCATGTCAGAACTAGGTGAACCATATATAAACCCTACCAGTTGGGAGAGAACTTCTCTTTGGCTTCATCTTGATGTAGAAATTTTTTCTTTAACACCAGCTGCCCCGGTGTGAACTGTCTCAGCTTGTCTCTTTTGTTAAAGGCTCTGGACATTTTGTTCTGATAGAATTGAACATGGCAAACTACATTCATTCTCTTTCCTTCTATAAAGGCTAGTTGCTCATAATGAATTTTTACCCACTCTGCACCGTCGAGCTCAGCTTCTTGTATGATCCTTAGGGAAGGAATTTCTACTTTAGTGGGAATGACAGCCTCTGTACCATAAACCAACATATAAGGGGTTGCCCCGGTTGATGTGCGTACTGTGGTGCGATACCCCAATAGAGCGAATGATAACTTCTCGTGCCACTGTTTATGCTTTTCTATCATTTTCCTCAATATCTTCTTGATATTCTTGTTGGCGGCTTTACCAGCTCCGTTCATTTGAGGCCTATAGGCTATGGAATTCTTGTTTCTGATCTTGAAAGTTTCACACATAGCTTTCATCAAGTCTCTGTTGAGGTTGGAGCCATTATCAGTAATGATTGACTCTGGAATTCCAAATCGACAAACAGTGCGGTCGCGGACAAAGTCCGCCACGACTTTCTTAGTCACTGCTCTGTAAGACTACTTCGACCCATTTAGTGAAATAGTCAATGGCTACTAAGATAAATTGGTGTCCATTGGAAGCAGCAGGCTCGATTGGTCCAATAACGTCCATTCCCCAGGCGGTGAACGACCATGGTGAGCTTGTTGTATTAAGCTTGTTTGGAGGTACCTTTATCATGTCTGCATGTATCTGACAACAGTGGCATTTCCGGACATACTAGATGCAGTCTGTTTCCATAGTCATCCAAAAGTAACCAGCCCAGAGTATCTTTTTTGCTAAGACAAAACCATTCATATGTGGACCGTAGGTCCCAGAATGAATCTCCTCTAGTAGCCTGGATGTTTCTTTAGCGTCGACACATCTTAATAATCCCAAATTAGGAGTCCTCCTATACATGATTCCTCTGCTATGAAAGTAGTTGTTGGATAATCTCCGAAGTGTACGTTTCTAAATAGGATTAACAAGCTCCGGGTACTCTCCTTTTGCCAAATATTCCTTGATATCATGAAACCAAGGCTTTTCGTCTGCTTCTTCTTCAACATGGGCACAGTAAGCAGGCTAATCATGGATCTTCACTGGAATGGGATCAATGAAATTCTTGTCTGGATGCTGTATCATAGATGACAGGGTAGCCAATGCATCGACGAACTCATTCTGGACTATGGGAGCATGCTGGAATTCTGTCTTTGTGAACCACTTTCTCAATTATTGTACGTGATGTAGATACAGGAGTATCTTGGAGTTCTTGGTTGCCCATTCTTCTTGTACCTGATGTACAAGTAAGTCTGAATCTCTAATTACTAGCAACTCTTGAATGTTCATGTCAATGGCTATTTTGAGTCCTAAGATGCAGGCTTCATACTCGGCCATATTGTTGGTGCACGGGAACCTGAGTTTGGCAGACACCAGATAATGCTGACCGGTTTCTGATACTAGGACTGCTCCTATGCCAACTCCTTTGATGTTTGCCGTTCCATCGAAGAACATTCTCTAACCGTCATAAGATTCTGCAATGTCTTCTCCTATGAATGATACCTCTTCATCAGGAAAATACGTTTTCAGGGGTTCGTATTCTCCATCCACGAGATTCTCAGCGAGGTGGTCTGTTAGTGCATGTCCCTTGACCATTTTCTGAGTTACATAGACAATGACGAACTCACTCAACAGGATTTACCACTTGGCCAGCTTGCCGATGGGCATGGGCTTCTAAAAGATGTACTTCAAAGGATCCATTCTCGATATAAGATATGTAGTATAGGCACATAAGTAATGTCTCAACTTCTGAGCTACCCAAGTCAAAGCACAACAGGTGCATTCCAATAGAGAATATCGGGCCTCGTACGGGGTGGACTTCTTACTGAGATAATAAATGGCTTGTTACTTCCTCCCTATTTCATCATGTTATCCCAGAACACAGCCGAAGGCTCCATCTAACACTGCAAGGTAGAGTAGTAAGGGTCTACCTGGCTCGGGCGGGACTAAGACTGGTGGTGTTGATAGGTACTCCTTGATTCTGTCAAAGGCCTTTTGGCATTCATCGATCTATTTGGTAGAAGCGTCCTTCTTCAACATCTTAAAGATTGGCTCACAGATAACTGTAGACTGTGCTATGAATCGGCTGGTGTAGTTGAGCCTCCCTAAGAAGCTCATCACATCATTATTGTTCTTTGGCGGTGGTAGTTCTTGAATGTCTTTAAATTTTGATGGATCCAGTTCTATTCCTTGGCGACTCACGATAAACCCAAGGAACTTCCTAGCAGGAACCCCAAATGCGCACTTTGCGGGGTTTAGTTTCAGGTTGTACCTCCGCAGTCTATTAAAGAACTTCCTCAGATCTTCCATGTGGTTAGTGGACTTATTGGATTTGATAATAACATCTTCTACATATACCTCTATCTCCTTGTGTATCATATCATATAATATGGTAGTCATGTAGGTGGCCCCTGCATTCTTCAGGCTAAATGGCATCATCTTGCAGTAGTACATTCCCCACGGTGTAATGAAAGCCGTTTTCTCAGCATCTTCTTGATCCATCCAGATCTGATGATAACCAGTGAAGCAATCTACAAATGACTGCAGCTCATGCTTGGCGCAATTGTCAATCAGGATGTGTATATTCGGCAAAAGGAAGTCATCTTTCGGACTGGCCCGGTTGAGATCCCAGTAGTCGACGCAGACTCTGACCTTCCCATACTTCTTTGGCACTGGCACAATTTTGGATAACCATGTTGGGTATTCTACTACCCTGAGAACCTTAGCTTTGATCTGCTTGTTGACTTCTTCCTTGATTTTCAAACTCATATCAGGCTTGAACTTTCTGAGCTTTTGCTTTACCAATGGACACATTAGATCGGTTGGCAATTTTTGAGCCACAATAAACGTACTCAGACCAGTCATGTAATCATACGACTAGGCGAATATGTCCTCATATTCCTTTAGAAATTATGTGCATTCTTTCTTTTCTAATGGCGATAGGTGAACGGTGATTCGTGTTTCCTTGACATTTTCTGCATCTCCCAAGTTGACAATTTTGGTCTCGTCTAGGTTGGACTTAGGTCTGTTCTCAAAGTTCTCAACTTCTTTGATAATCTCGTCAGGTATGTCATCTTCCTCTAAATCAATGTCTGTTTGTTGCGTTGTCTCATTACGTGTCACAGTCGTTGGTTCATCAAGATAAGTAATAGTAATTCTGTATTGGTAATGTAGGGAAAGAAAATGATAGCAATAAATATTAATTCTTAAGAAAATCAGAAATGCTTTTGATAAATTGAACAACTGCTTTGAACATCGAAGATCTTATTGAGGGAATTGAAAATGCGAAAAGAAAATTATTTAGTAAATAAAATAGTGAATAATTCTTGTTTTAGCCTTGCTACCCCGAGGTACGTCGGGCTTTGGTTGTCCTGATGGTCCAATTCTTGAGATATGCCCTCTATTTACAGCCCGTATGGAAGGGCCTTGTGAAGTAAGATGATGATGCAAGAGTGCACGAGGGGAATAATAAAAAACAAAAATAAAAACAAAAGGTAATCAAGTCAGTGAGGATTATAAAAAGTATTGCAATATTTAAACACATAGTGCTTGAATGTAAAGCGTGTCCTAATTTGGAAACCTCTTTGTGGCCGAGGTAGGCCTAGCGACAAATTGATTTGGAGAACTTAGAATGCTAAATGCCTCATTATATTAATAGAAATAGACAAATCCCAAAATGACACTAAATAAGCAAGAAATAAAAGTCACTAATGGCCATTGGCCTTATTACATTCATAAAGCGAAAAGTAAATTCCTATCTATTTGGCCCCAGAAGGACCTTCCTCAGGTTGAATGCTCTCGTTGATTAAATCCTACAGCTTGCGTAGATTCACCAGTAAAAGTGCCCTTGCCAGGCGTTCTCCTTTTTTTCCCTTAGCGTTCTAGCAGTCGGTGACTCTCTTTCTCACTTTTCCTTCCAATTCTAGTAGACTGTATTCTAGATATTCCAACTTTTCGCTAGCTTTGGTGGCCCTCTGTTTCCATTCATTGATTTGGTCATCTGACAGAAGATTCCTCCACCAGTCTAGCAAGAGTGAGGGTGTGCTAACCATACCGAAGCTGGGGACCTCGTTCTTCATTTTCTGCAAAATAAAAGGGTTAAGACCATACCCCCACCGGGCTCGACTATTTAATATCAACAATTAGCATGAAGCATTTAGTTCTCCAAATAAATGCACAGAACATGATGATGTCCGTTTGGGTTTAGGGAAACCCAGTGGACTTTTGGACAAGGCTATCTTAAAGGATCATTATGTGGACAAAATAACTGACCCAGCTAGGTTTGACCATGATTCATGCATAATTTAAACAGAGTAAGGTTTCTATGGGGTTTTAGATTGGTACCCTTGGGCGGACAACTCAAAGGGGAATGCACGGAACTGTCGACTGCACCGCTGATCCACTAGTTTTACCGCAAATATGCCTTTCCGAATTTAGGGGGTAATGATATAGGAAGAGCGCAACCACTCATCAAGCGTTGCTATAGTATTTGTTTGGCACGAGTGGAGTATGATGTTGAGCATGATTATGCAATAATTAAAAGTATGTTGACATGTATTTGCACGTTAAAAAAGCGATAAATATAACAGTTTTATAATTTAAAGCAACAGTAAAGGAAGGAAACAAGAAAGATATGTCAGCTTCGCTTTTGAAGAAGAAATTAAATGCTTAAAGAAATTAAACAAGTAATTGCACATAAGGGAGTGGTACAAATCAACAAAAACAATCTGAAATGGTAAAAGCCTAAAAATCCCCAGCGGAGTCGCCGTGCTGTCGTGCCCCCTTTTTTGCCCTCAGCGGAGAGGAAGTACGTGTTTCGACGTTCATGGAGGGTAATGACTCATTTCCTTTTGGGAATTGGGTATGAAGAGTCGCCACCTAACGATTTTAAGGTGCGTTAGGGCACCTATAAGGTCCAACTACAACTATGTTTGATAACCAGAGATAGGGTAAGGGCTTGAAATTATCCTAAGGGGAAGGTGTTAGGCACCCCTCAGGATCCACTAGTGTGGTTCTCGACCAGACAGTTTTTTGTGAATTTGTGCAATTAGCAAATAAACAAATAAAGGCTCAAATAATAGGGGATTGAGTTTAAATACACAAGTATTTGAAAAACAATAAGAGCAAGGTTTTGAAAAGAGTTATAGTCTAAGCAAACTTATAAAAAATAAAGGGGTGTCCTAGGTTTTTTTGTAATATGGATCATATCAATGCAATACCCGGTATGAAACTTCTCAGAAGAGGGGATACACGTGGTATTAGCGCACCAGTCATCATATCCATATCTACTCTTTCCCGCCCCGTAAAGGTAATTAAAGCGAGGGTTGGTCTCGACCTCTATTGCATGTTGTTATCTGTCCCATTCCTATCAGTCCCGGAGGAATTTTGGACTCCTATTCATATAAGAAGGAGGTTCTAGGATGACCCTTAGGTTCAAAGGTAAAATGCTAAGGCGACATACAAAACATATAAAACTGCAATTTGGGGAAACATATAAGCAAATAGAAGGCTCCGTTATACCTCCGCAAACAGTGCACATAGACAGCAAGACTCATACACAATTAAGGTTTGAATTTTAAAATCCTAAAGCAGGGTGTTTAAGTCAGAACCAGATTCGTTATATAACTTAGAAAAAAAGTCTTAATCAGGCCTGCCTGCTGGTTGTAGTAGTTGATAATTAAACAAAGGCAGCTCCAGTTTTATTTAAGTAATTACCTAAGGCTTGCCTAGGCGTAAGCAATATTCAGTAATTATTAAAATGGTTCGGAGATTATTTATATTACCTAAAACATGCTATTCTAGGTGTTCAACACATAGAATTATGGCCAGTTTCTTGTAAAAAACCTGGGTAAAAATGTTTTATTCCTTTTATACATTCGCAGTTAGCCTAAGTGTGCTTAAGAAAATATAAATGAAATCCTAAAGACATGGTATCTAATGTAATGGGTGCTGAATGATGTATATGTAGAATCCTAAGCAGGATTTCTATATGCACAAATATTACAGCATTTAAAACATGATTTCCAGAATATGCAGAGATGATATATTTGTTAGTGTTGTTTAGCCTAAAATAGGATCTCTAAGTGTGTATGGCAGTAGGAACATGAACTCAGAAAACACCGGTTATTAACACATTTAATGCAGGATTTTCTAAGTGATATGATAGTGAAATGGACATGTTGAAAACAGTAAGTGTAAGTCCTAGGGAACATGATCTCTAATGTATGAAATGAGCCCTAAGCATGGTTTCTATTACACAAGTAGGAATGTAAACCTAATAACATGTTTTCTACCCTTTTGTTAGCTAAAGCATGCATAGTCACCCCTTTTCACTAGCCAACCCCATACTTGTTTACAAATTATTACAGACCAAATGATTGAATTACAAAAGAAGTGCGAAAATAAGAAGTTACAACCATAGGAAGCCTGATCCTGACTTCCTCTCTGAGTTATGTAACATACCACTTCAATGCCAATATTATTCCAAAGCCTTGCTCATATCTGGGTGTGTTAGAGTTCCCTAAGGACCTCAAAGGATCCCGGGTAGTGCTCACACCCAGATTACATAACCAAGAGAGTGAGTACAGTGTGGAAGGACCAGCTCTTATGTGTCCAAGTTCAGAGGGAGCTCAAGGGTCCCAAGGCAAGACTCACACAAAAGGGGCAAAACCTAGATTCAAAGAGTATAATGGAAGTGCAGAACACATGTTGAAAGGGATTTGTTTAAAAGCTGGACTGATAGTCCATCTTTGAAAGCAATCCGCGACAGAGGTGATTAAAATCAGTTGTAGTAGTAAACAAAACTCAAACTCCCAAGATGGGATCACACACAGTATCAATAGTCATACAGCGGGGTCAAGGGATTTGGGACACACAGACATTTAATTGTAAACACATAACCTCATCAAGGGTCTTAGGACTAGTTGGGTATGCACATCAATAACTGATACTGGCAAGATCACAGGTTAGTCAGAAAGAACATAAGCACATTGAAGGGATAGGGACTTGGGATGACAAGTACATAATAAGTGACTGACAGAGTATGCCTTGAAACACACATAGGGGAGTGCATTAATCTAAAGGGGGAGGGAGACATTATAGCATGCTGGTAATGTAACTTGACTGCAGGTTTCACAACAGAATCACAAGCAGAAGTAGACAAGAATGAGAGAAACTGAAACAATTAAAGAAGCATGTTGTTGTTGAAGCTTTAACATTAAACTAGGACATACCAGTTGAGAAAGCAAAGTGCATAATGGTAAAGCAAGTAGGATTCCGCAGTCTAGCCTTAGCTTTCAGCCGGTTAGACAAAATAGTAGCTAAAGTAGCAGTAGAGAAAGAGAGAGTTTGGAGTGTATAAGTGCGTGTTTTGAACTCAGTTGTTCGTGACTTTAGAGAAGAGAGGGTAAGGTATTTATAGTTTTGAAAACGAGTAGAAAATAAGGTAACAAGAATAGGTTTAACACAAGTATGGAAATAATCACAATCAGAATAAATTAATACAAGTACTTTCCTTTAATCAAGGAATTTCTGTTCAAACGGATACCGACAGGAATAATTAAGGAAAGAAAACCAATTTGAGAAAGATTGATCTCTGACCATATAGGGGATATTAAAAGTATAGAGTAAATAAATTGAGTCTAAGTACAAAATAAACTTCATTGGGGAAAGGATTCAGTAGGGGTACAATATCACAGCAAATAAAGGAAAGGAAACAATCAATTCAAACAATCGGGTAGAATTAGGGGTTTATAAGAAAACTTTCGCAATCAGTCAAGATAATCAAGAAAGAATCTTGATTCTACACTTCGCCATATAAATAGAGAATAATGAACAAGAGTATCAGTCATGCAAGGCCAACCATATTGACAAAAGAAGCAACACAAACATACAGTAGTAACAGGAGTAGGCTAGGGCTCAGTAGTAAAATATCCTACTCGAAGCATAGTAGTCAACATAGTCAAGTAGTCACATAGAACCAAAAATGAAGGAGACAGTCTAACACATAGCAATAGGTAAATGAGATCTTTTTAAAAACTCTCAGTAACAAGTGAGAAGAATTTTCAGGAAATTAGGGTTTTAATAGAGCTGAGTTAAAAAGGTATGAACTTTAGAATCAACCAAGTTAAACAAAGAAAAGAATCTAAACACAAAGAACTCAGTCGAAACCAGTATACATACAAGACAAACAAAGACAGTTTCCAAAACTCGGATGAAACCAAAATACTTAGGGTTTTAAACACAATGAACCAGGTATATGAAGAACATAAACAAACCATTTAAACGTAGTGAAATCCTAAGACAACACTGAAAATCGGAGAAGAGATCTTTTAAAAAGAGTTTAAGAAACCCTTATTTTTGAAGACGGAGAGTCACTTTGAAAAAAATCGGAAAAGCTTTGAGGAAAACACTTAAGAAGTTCATAACATGCACAGATCTAAGATATATCTAAAAGAAAATTGAAAGATCTTAAAGGTTAGGGTTTCAGAGAACCCAATAAAGTAAGAAAACTTCGAAAAGTTACTGATCTAGCCGGAAAAGCCATGGATCTGACTCGATCAGCCATGGATGACCGGGAAAAAACCATAGACAGAAGTTGAGCAGGATTTGGATTAGATCTCTTTGAGATCCTTCCATGAAATCACGAAAACATGCCACTAGGAGACGAGTACACGTCTCAAATAGGCATGGGAATCCATGGGTTGAGTGAGAATCAAAGGGGATTAGGGTTGATTTGTGTGGCGGTGGCTAGGGTTAGCCTCAGGTTTTCAGAGAGAGTTTCAGAGGAGAGGGGATTCAAGGGTGGCGGGTTGGCAACAAATAAATTAGGTTAGGGGTCATTTTGGGTTAAAAATGGTAAGGTGAAACGATGGCCGTTGATCTGAATGATCAACGACCTAGATTAAATGGGGTAGGTGGGGATCCGGGTTTGGGTTAGTTTTAAAAGGGTTAGGGTCGGGTTAAAATTAAAATTGGACTGGGGGAAATTGGGGTTCAATTTGGTTATAATTGAAAGCCAAATGTGGCTACGAGTTAAATAGCCACTTTTCCCTTTTTAATTTGTAAGAAATAGGAAATAGTTTTCTGAAAATAAATTGAAAGTACTAAAATGATTTATAACACATAAATAATAATTTAAAAATATAGTATCCCATTTTTATGTGTACAAAACATAATTAAACCTTAAAAGGGCTAATATTGCAGTTATGTGCAATTTAGCTTTAAAAATACTAAATAAAATTGTAAAAATATGTAAACATCACTTTGGCCATATTTTGGCATAAAATATAAAACTCCAATAGATGAGTTATCAAAATAACAATTTTGGAAATAATTATTGAGATTTTATGGATAAAAAGGGAGAAAATAAATCAATTTAAACCCTTAAAAATTATGGAAAATAATAAAACATTTGGACATGCTTATATATGCATATCTATATATATGCTATTTCGAAGTTATTTTGCATATTAAAAATATATAGAGAACAAATGGGTATCAACACCAACCATCACAGTTAATCCATAAATACGGAAGGAACGAATTAAGCAAGTAAAAATCTAATCTAATCATGAGTGTCATAATTAAAGAGGCAATAAATCACAAGGAAACAAGTTCTACCCATATGCTTTAACCCAACAACAACGCATAAGTACTCATCACCTCACATATACATTGTACCCATAGTAAACACGTAGCAAGTAGACAAACAAGTCCTAATCCTTCAAGTCAAGGTTAACCACGACACTTACCTCGCTCTGCAATCGACTCAAAGTCCAACCACGACTTTGCCTTTCGAACAAGCCTCCAAACCAACCAAATCTATCAAAATTATTAACTAAACGATTCAAAATAAGCCTTAGGAACTACCTACGAATGAAAAAGTTTCAATTTATATCATTATTGAAAAAGTCAACAAAAGTTAAGCCTGGGCCCGCTTGGTCAAAATCCAAAATTTGGACCAAAACTCGATTATTCATTCACCCCCGAGCCCGGTTATGTAATTTGTTTCAAAATCTGACCTTAAGTCGAGGTTTAAATTTAAATTTTACAAAAATCCCTAATTCTACCCAAATCCCAAATTTTCACCATGAAAATCATAGGTTTAAAGATGCAAACTTATGAAATGTAATGGGTAAATAAAATAAAGTAGATTAAGGTCTTACCAATGGATTGAGGAAGAAACGCTCTTGGAAAAATTGCCTCTAAGGTGTTTAGGGTTGAGAATTTGAAAGAATGATCTAAAACCCCGTCTATCTCAGCTTTTTACCCAGCTGCGAATGTCGCAATTGCGGTGAAACATTCTGAGTCACAAATGCGACTCTTCCTTTGCAAAAGCAGAAAAAGCAAGTTCGCAAATGCAAACTTTTGCCTTGCAAATGCGAGACACCCCCTGTCAGCCCATGCTCGCAAATGCGAAGCCTTGTTCGCAAAAGCGAGATTCGCAAATGCGAGCCAGACCTCACAAATGCGAGATCTGCAACAGAACACCAGTAACAAAAGAGGCATCAACTATTCTACCAAGTCCGAAATCACTCCGTGGCCTATCCGAAACTCACCCGATCCCTATGAACTTCAAACCAAATATGCACACAAGTCCAAAAACCTCATACGAGCTGGATCGCGTGATCAAAATACCGAAATAACACCTAGAACTACGAATCAGACACTAAAACAAATGAAATTTTTAAAGAAACTCAAAAACTTTTGTTTAAACAACTAGACGTCAGAATCACGTCAAATAAACTCAATTTTGCACAAAGTTTTGCAAACAAGTAATAAATACAGTAATGGACATATACCAAGTTTCAAAACCGAAATCCGAACCCGGTAGTAACAAAGTCAAACTACGGTCAAATTTATGAATTCTTTAAACCTTTAAACTTCAAATTTTCAAGAAATTGCGATAAATCATGTTAGGGACTTCCAAATTAGATTATGGGCATATGCCCCAGTACCAAATCATGATACAGACCCATTGGGACCGTCAAAATATAGATTCGGGTCTGTTTGCTCAAAACATTGACCCAAGTTACCTCAAATAAATTTTAAAGCATTGTTTACCGTGAAAATGGTAATAACAATTAAATTTGTTAATGGGACTCTAAAAATACGTGATCTATTTTTATGCTAGTTGTTAAGGAAGTTTGATGCTAGGTATGTGAAGCTTAACGATGAAATACGAACTAAAATGGGGTAGTAATCAAACTGAGGAGCTAGCCATTCGGGCCTCGGGCTAACCGGTGAAAGGCCTCGAGGTCAATGCCTAAGCTCAAGTCCGAGCTATCGGGGGTAATCGGGAAGGGAATAACAATTAGAATATAATTAAAGGAGGCTCTTTATAGCTAGTATCAAACAATAAATGAAGAACAGTTATGAAAGCAATAAATGAGAGAGGTAGTCTCGGGCGTGTAAGTTAGAGAGAGAAAAGAGAGAGAGAGAGATATTATTGATCTTATGTAGAATAGTGGGAGCCACCCCCTTACATAGTGCAAATGATTCCCCTTTTATAAGATGGGGGAATCCAAACTTAGTGCAAGATACGTTAAATGATAAAGTAAGAGGGATGAGACAGCTAACTAGCTTCGTGATGTAGACGTAGACCAGCGTTAGACTGCCCTAGTAGACTTGACCGGCCCCGGATACATTTTTCAGAAGCCTCCCATGCTCATCGGGGATTCGACCAACATTATGTGTCCACAGATCTTGAGGAAAGTACCCGGCTCGAGGTATCAAGCCTTCAAGACGATCTCCTGAAGTACTTTACAACGAGAAATCTGTCCATCTGATTTCGCCGTACACAGATAGTCTTCACGTTTCTTATAGAGAAGCGATAAGAAATGATTTTGACATCCCACTCTATGGGCTCCCATAATGATGTTGTGTTGATGACGCAATCCTTTATGAGTGCCGAAACGTTCCACCATTTCACCTTTTTAGGGCCATTTCGACATGCCGTGATTTCTTGTTCTTTGGGGCCATAATGTTGCCGTTGATTCAGCTCCCATGAACGCATTGAATGCGCCTGTCATTATGTTTTTCGAGGACGATAATGGCGTCGTTGGTTATTTTGCCCTTTCTCTTCTATAAATGGGCTTTTTTGTGACCATCTTTTTTTATCCAAGCATCCTACGATATCTATCCTTTCCTCCTTTCTTACTATCTTTATTCTTCACTGTTTTACTATGTTTGAGGCCATGGCCTCAAGATTTTATGGCGACATCATGCATGCTACGACCTGTCTCCTGGACCTTCTCTGGTCGAACAAAGTTGTGCTTCCTTGATGTTATTGTTACTGTTGTTTTTGTTGTTGTTGTTGTTGTTGTTGTCTCCGTTTGCTCGGGGCGATGAAAGAGAGAACCGATTTCCTACGACTCAAAGAAGTATCTGGACTATACACCACTGCTCAAGAGGGGGCTCAGATTATACACGGCTGCTCGCCCTCCTTCTTCGGCTTGGTGCATTACACCCCCTTTGGATTCCTTGGGGTATGGCGGCGCTTTCTACTAACTGTCGCCTCCCAGGACGAGGCAACGTCTCAAGAAGTGGCTTTATAATAGTAATACTGGCGGAGTTCATACTAGTCAGATTTTTCACCCAGCCACTTTTTGTCTCCTTTCGGCTTCTCTTTCGTCACTTTGCTCTTCTCCATCGCCTTTCTCTTCTATGTCCTCCCTTTTGAATATGCCATTCCAGGAGGGTCGAGATGAGATTCCCTAGGGGATCGGGCTTGGAAGATATTGTCTTTAAGGTCGCGCACTTGAGGAGATGATGCTGAAAATGCCGTTATTGAGGACGCACTTTTGGGAATAGGCTAGATTCTTAGGCTTTTGTTATATGTACACCCTTCTGCTTCTTTGTTCCTGTGTAAGGATCCCCATGTGGCCTTTTGTAATCATATGTAAGGACCCACCGGGGGCCGTTGTAAGAAAACGTTTATGAATACAAAGATATTTTCTTGACTCCTGCCTTTGATACTTGCCATATTTATTTATGTTTGCAGAGACTCCGAAAGCATGATCCTATTTGTTGTTACTAATACTGAACCCGAATAAGGCCGATAAACTCGGGCTACCGGAACCCTTACTTTGCGCAAAAAATGAGGATAGTGTTTTGGGCTTCGGAGTCGTGACTTACCAATTGAGTTCCGTAATAACCTTTGAGAAGAAATTTGCTCGGGGACCCGTGGGCGGGGGCTGCTTTTGATCTCTTGAAAGCAGTCTCCGAGGAAGACTTTCTCGCACTTGGACTAGCCGGAAGCGCATTTTAGTGTGAATAGTCTTATAGTGCTATAGATAGATTCTGAAAGAGGGTTTGTCTGACCCTGGACGGCACCCAGAGCCAGATCCGTATGGGTGACGTTTAAAAAATGCTTATTTCTTCAGAGCTTGGTTCCCTTTAATGGAGTTCCTCGAAATTGGATTCCACCCTTATGTTGGTAAAGGCATTGTCGGCTCCCAGAGCACAGCCTTACCTTGACGGAGGTCCTCAAGGTCAGGTACTACCTCGGGACTGGAGAGGATGTTATCGGTTAGCGTTCCCGACCGTTTTTGAGGTAGGCGAATCGTCGCCGCCTTTCCTATATATAATATGAGGTTATTTCCTCCTTCTCAAGGGTTACCTCGTCTCAAGCAGTTGCCATTTTCTTTCTGTGCCACGTTTTCGGCATTCCGGCATTAACATGCCTGTACATCTTTTTGCCTTTTAGTTCTTCAACTTTGAAACCGCTATGGCGGCTATGTCGGGCTTCACCCAAAAGGGAAGGGAGGGCTCCCCCCGGTCTTCGGGATCATCGGGGACTGTTGACTTCATGGTGCCGGTTGATTATGCCCTTCAATGCCGCCGTCGAGGACAACAGAGACCGGGTATGGACAAGTCACTTTGCCTGGGTGCTGACTGCTGGCATTATACCTTAGGAGCCCATATTATTTATTGGAGAATGGAGCTATACTCTTAGGTGGTGTGCCTCGTGCTTTACCAGTTCTGCCTATGGCGAGAGCGAATTTAGTAACTGTGTCTTCCTTTCTTCTTCTGTAGTGGTTATACGGGCGTCGGGCGATGTCCTTGACCTGTCAGGCTTGGCCCGAGGATTTGGCGACTCACTCGTCCTTCGAGGAGCGTGAGTGGCGAGCTTTGTCCTGGGACTGATGGGAGGCAAAACATCATGGTGAGTGTTGCAGTATTCCTTCCTTGCTATCACCTTGTAGTTCTTACTGAGTTTTTCTCTGTAGATCTTCAACAAGCTTGAGTTTGGACTACTTCGTTGTGGAGCTAGGATCTAGAAGGCTCTGGATGAGGGTATGTCCCTTAGGCTCCTTTGCGAGGAGAAGGAAGTTGAGTTGTTGCACTGGAGATATAAGGCGTACCCAAGCTCGAATTGGGAGAGCTACTTGATGGGGCAGGTAATTTATCGTCCTGGGCGGGTATGCGTTTCGCTTTTTAACCCTTTGAGTTAACCTTTCGCCTATCCCAGTTGCAAAAAAAGATAGAGGCTTTGGAGCACCTTAGAGGTGAAGACGACCGAGTCAGGGACGACTGCGGCGAGCCGCAGGCTTAGGTGCAGGCTCGAGCTTCGGAAGAGAAAAAGCTGTCTTGGCTAAAGTTCATGCCTTCGAGGCACAACTCTGTTTGGCTCGTGACAATGCTTCAATTCAAGCGGATATGATCACGAAGCTTGAGTCCGAACTTTCGAAGGTTAGGGCTGAGATCATTGATGCTCGGGCTGAAGCAGCATTCAGCTGGACTAAGGCTGATCAGAAGATGGTGATTCATTTGAAGGAAGCTACTGATGCCCAAACCAAGTTGAAGAGGGCCCTCGATCTTGAAGAGAGGATTGAGGAATATGCTCGTTGCAGGTCCCGAGGAAGGGTACTTGAATAGATCGGCGCCAGGGGTTTTATTCTTTCGGAAAAGCTGGCTCGAGCGCGGGCCGATGAGCGTGATGCTCGATCACTTCTTCCTAATACTGAGGAGAGTGAAGACGAGGCTGATAGGTCATAGCCCTCGAGGGGCAGGGCATAAACTTTGCCACTTCGCATACGATACCTTCGAGTTTGTAGATGGGGAATATACCTTTTCACATTTTGTAAATAATAAAGAACTCGTGGTTTTGTTTCTGTTGTACCCTTTTCTGCTTTGCTCTCGACCAGGCGGACCGGTTTCAGAGTTGGTAAGAATCCTTAGATTTGTGATATGGCCCCGGAGCTCATATGGCAGGCCTGGACGCTCTTACATGCCCGGTTGATGTGGCCTTTAGTGAAGCTAGCGTTAGAGCTCTTATGCTTTACTCAGCTGTTTTGGGTTCAGTCTCCAAGTCGGGTTTTGACTCGAGCCTATTCGACCCTCAAGCTTTTGTGTCTGCACGGGCGGGTGACAATGGCTCTTACACCTTGTCCTTAGGCATTTGTGTTTTAACTTTTTTGGGTTTAGTCTTCGAGTCGGGTTGCGACTCGAGCTCATTTGACCCTCAATTTTTTAGGGGGCTAGAGACAATGGCTCTTACGCCTTGGGTCGAAGCGACGTTTTATGTATGTGTCCCTGAGGTTCGTGAAGCTGGCGACGATGGCTCTTACGCTATGCCCTTAGGCATGTATAGTTAACTATTTTGGGTCCAGTCTTCGAATCGGGTTACGACTCGAGCTCACTTTGACCATCAAGTTTTCAAATTTTAAGTTGGCGACAGTGGCTCTTACGCTTTTGGTCGTCGCAAACTTTTAGTGTGTGGCCCTGAGGCTCATTTGGCTGGCGATAATGGCTCTTATGCTTTTTCCCTTGAGCATATGTAGGCTTTGTTTTCCACTTGTTAAGGACTCTTTGAAATGATTTTTCCTGACCCATCGTTATTTCAGGAAAAATCTCGATTTCAAGTCGTTAGTGGGGATGTTTGAGCACCTCAGAAGGTTTAGCTCATAGGCTGAGTAGATCAAAGCCTTATGATTTGGAGCTGACATGGTCGAAGCTCGTTTGCCTGTTGAGGGTAGCCTGTTTTAACTGGTTCTTTTTGAAGAAGATTCGAAGTAATGGCTTGTATTTTGTAGCGATGGTCGGGCATCCCCGAGTCGCGTTAATTTGGCTGGTGCAGCCGTATTGACCATAGTCATTTGTGTTTGGCCGGAGCCATTTGTGATCCCAAGTGTGGTAGTTTAGGCGTCTACATCGAGGGTATGCCCTTTTGGGAGTCTTAAAAATGCGACATATAGCCTAAACTTCGGGATCGAGTTTTATGCCTATAGTAAGGTCTTACAAAATTTTCATGCCTATTGAGGTCTTATAGTTTTTTCATGCCTGTTGAGGTCTTACAGTTTTTTTTCATGTCTGTTGAGGTCTTACAATTTTTTTATACCTGTTGAGGTTTTATAGTTTTTTCATGCCTGTTGAGGTCTTACAATGTTTTTTTGCCTGTTGAGGTCTTATAGTTTTTTCATGCCTATTGAGGTCTTACAGTTTTTTGTTGTTATGTAAAATAGATCTTGCTAGACCGAGTTTGCCCGCTCGGGGTCTTACGGCCTCAGGTTTTTTAGTGAATGGCGATTGGTAATAGTCTCCGAGTCATTGAGTTTTCTTAGAATCGAAGGTCGTTACTCGTGAGCTCGGAATTGCCTCATTGAGGACTTATGAACATGGAGTTCCGATCCTGAGGCCATGCAGGTATCAAATTGTTGACTCTAGTCTTCGAGTATTTCAAGACGTACTCGATGGAGGGATCCTTGTTGCGATCATGCTGAATTTTCTTTGGAGTACGAGATGCTTTCGGCAAAAGATATTCTTTGATTGCTTGACGTAAATACACGTCGTTTTGTTTCCATGAGCCCGTCTTGTTCGGACACGACACTTTTGACCAATTGGCCCAGTACATTATTTCCTATTGGAACTTAGTCTATCATTCCCCAACTCTTTATAGACTCTCAAAGGGGATGCCCTCAAGTGTTTGGGGTTGATTGCAAAAGAAGCCCTGCAAGCTTGTCGGATCCTCCTTAGGCGGCGCGTCGCCCCGTTAAGAATCTTGCCGGCGAAACCCTCTTCGGGATAAAAGCTCGTCCGAAGGGGAAGAGTGCAACGGGTGCCATTAAGGCCTTGGGATTTTTGGGTTGAGTTAATACTTTCGAATGCCTTGACCGGGTGCTTGCATATGGGTTAGTGTAAAATAACGAAGGAGGGAAGTGGTCTTTCCTTATTGTGGGATGTGCAGGTGATGTTCCGAGGCCCAAGGTGTCCCTGCAGTTTTGGAGCGAGGACTCTATACGGCCCTCCGCTATGTTTAATCGGGCTTAGCCAAAGACATGGTTTGATTACCCTTTGACTCTTTCGAGAGTGGAGATATTGGCGCCGACGCTACGTTACGTAATGCGAACACTTCCCTTGCCGTGCGCTGTTCCCCGTTGGCGGTTCTAATCCTGTCCCTTGCTGGGGATTTCATCATTTGGCAAAGAGAGGACGGTACTGCCTTCACGCGGTGCGTACGCGGCCATCTGAATAAGGCATTTATACCTTGTGTCTCCTTTGATGATATGGAACTTGGCATTCCAGTCTGCGCCAGCCATGCTGACTGAGAGAATGGTCTCTCCTTTCATCGTTTTGATCGTCGTGTTAAATCCGCCAAAGATTTGAGAGGCGGGCGTGATTTGGTCTGGCAGTCTGATCTGCTCTATCACCCTCGACCCGATAATATGGGTCGGACCACCTGAATTCATGAGCACATGTTTTATTTGAAATGGATCAAATGAGGAAAAAGGTTACCAGTGCGTTGTTACTAGGTTGGGGCGATGTTTTGGAGTCTCCCTTGCCGAATGCGAGGGTATCTTCGGATACGTATCCCCATGTCCATTTTTCTCTGGTGATAGACATTTTTATCCTCCTCTTTATAAGTTCCCGGAGAGTATCGTCGCTCCTCCACTATCATAGTAATATGTGGCGGCCCATTTGCTTTGTTCTTCTCGGCCGCCTTTCTTACTCGGAATCGAACTCGAGCCCGATCGCTCAAAATTTTTCGACAGTGATTTTTATTGAGTGGCTTGGCTATTTTCTTTCGGAGCTGGTGGCAATCTTCAGTCCTGTGGTCATGCGTATTATGTAGTTCATATACCAAGGTGTGATTCCTTTAGGAATGATCTAGATGAATAGGCCTGGGCTATTTGGTGTCTCTGGTTCTGCTGACGATGAACATGATGTCCGATACCGCGACATTGAAGTTGTATATTGATGGGCGAGGCGCCCCCGCTAGCCTCGTGTCTCCGTCGAATCTGGCTTTGTTGACGAGTCCTCGAGGATATTGTCCTCGATCCATTTTCCGACCATTGCGAGGTAGGTTGCGTCTCGGCGCCTTCCTCATATCTTTGGCGTACGGCCGATACCTCTCTTTGTTTGGTTTTGGTTTCTTTGCCAGGAGCTTGCTTGGGTATACTGAGCCCGAGGGAGCTCCCAGTTGGTCATCCTCGACCCTGATTTGCGACTAGTACTGGTTGTAGGCGTCCAACCAGGTCTTAACTGGAAACTCGATCAAGTTTTGTTTCAACTGTCCTGAAGCCACCGAGCTTCGTTCATTCAGGCCTCAAGTGAAGGCCTGCACCGCCCTGTCATCGGAGATCGTGGATAGTTCCGTTTATTCTGTCTGGAAATGAGATACTAATCCTTGCAGCATTTCATTCTCCCTTTGCTTAATCTCGGATGCGTCAGACTTTCTTATCGCCACTTCGACGGCACCGACGTGTGCCTTTATGAAGGAATCTGCCAGTACGGTAAGTGAATCTATGAGGTTGGGAGCTAGGTTATGATGCCACATCATGGCCCCCTTCGAGAGCATTTCTCCAAACTTCTTCGGTAAGACGGACTCGATCTTGTCGTCTTTTATGTCATTGCCCTTTACCGCGTGAGTGTAGGTAGTAACGCGTTCATCGGGGTCTGATGTCCTGTTGTTCTTTGGGAGTTTCGGCATTATAAATTTCTTAGGAATGGGTTTCAGGGCCGCTTCTCCGGGAAACGGCCTTTGTATGAACTTCTTCGAATTCACGCCCTTCAGGATCGGGGGTGCGCCCGGGATTTGGTAGACCCTGGAGTTGTAGGCCCTGACCTTTTTATCGTTGGCTGCTATCATTTTCTTGCCCGATTCGATCCTTTTGGTGAGGTCCTCGAGCATTTTTACGATGGCAGGGTCAGCTATCGATCCGTTATAGCTCGATCTCTCAGGTACCTGCTCAGCTGGGGGAGCTATCCCCGGTGCTACCGTGCTGAGAGTCTTCGGGTGGCTTTGTAGCTGAGCGATAGCCAATTGTTGTGCCTGCAATATTTCAAAAATAACATGAAGACTAACTTCCTGTTCTTCCCGAGCTGGGATCTTTTGGGCTTGCTGTTGGTCGCCATGTCGTATGCTCCTGTCGGTGTGTGAGGTTTCGTCGACCTGCTATGCATCTTGAGAATCTACGTCCGCCGGAATCGGTCCAGGTGCGTTATCAGGGGTCAGCGGTGGCGCGCCAATGATTGGAATAGCCACACCATTTTCTCCGTGGTTTTCAAGGTTGTCGTTTTCGACTCTATTCACTAAGCCAGGCATTTTGACCTATAATCGAAGATCTTGGACAAGAAAAAGTGTGAAAGATAACTTGCATTTGTGTAATGAAACCAACAAGAAAATAGTCACTATTATTTTTAGCTCCACGGTGGGCGCCAAACTGTTTACCGCAAAAATTGTAATAACAATTAAATTTATTAATGGGACTTTAAAAATACGTGATCTATTTTTATGCTAGTTGTTAAGGCATTTTGATGCTAGGTATGTGAAGCTTAACAACGAAATACAAACTAAAACGGGGTAGTAATCAAACCGAGGAGCTAGCCGTCCAGGCCTCGGGATAACCTGTGAAAGGCCTTGAGATCGATGCCTGGGCTCGGGTCCGAGCTATCGCGGGTAACCGGGAAGAGAATAACAATTAGAATATAATTAAAAGAGGCTCTTTATGGCCAATATCAAGCAATAAATGAAAAACAGTTATGAAAGCAATAAATGAGAGAAGTAGTCTCGGGCGTGTAAGTTAGAGACAGAAAAGAGAGAGAGATATTGTTGATCTTATGTAGAATAGTTGGAGCCACCCCCTTATAGAGTGCCAATGATTCCCCTTTTATAAGAGGGGGGAATCCAAACTTAGTGCAAGATATGTTAAATGATAAAGGAAGCGGGATGGGACAACTAACTAGCTTCGTGATGTAGACGTAGACCAGCATTAAACTGCCCTGGTAGACTTAACCGGCCTCGGATGCATTTTTCGAAAGACTCCCATACTCGTCAGGGTCTCGACCAACATTATCTCAGGGCTAGGTGTCGACAGATCTTGAGGGAAGTACCCGACTCGAGGTCTCGAGCCTTCAAGGCGACTTCCTGAAGTACTTTACCCATGAGAAATTGGTCCCCCTGATTTCGCCGTACACAAGCATGATTTCATATTTTAATTAATTCTTCACATAAAAACCTTCAGGAAAAAGACACAGACTGTGCACGCAAATTGTGAAAGGCTAAAATGGAGCTATTTGGGGTTCCGAAACACAAAATTGAGGGTTAAAATTATAAATGACCTATCAGGTCATCATATTCTCCACCTCTAAAATAAATGTTCGTCCTTGAACGGACATAGAAAAGTATTTGGATAGATGAATAGGTGTGAATATCTACTTCGCATGTCCGACTCTGACTCCCAAGTGGCTGCCTCGATTGGTTGACCTCTCCATATTACTTGAACTAAAGGATAACTATTAGACCTCAACTACCGAATCTGTCGGGCTAGAATAGCCACCGGCTCCTCCTCATAAGTCAAATCCCTGTCCAATTAGACTGAGCTGAAATCTAACACATGGGACGGATCTGCGTGATACTTCTATATCATAGACACATGGAACACTGGATGAACTAGTGATAAACTAGGTGGCAATGTGAGCTTGTAGGCCACCTCACCCACTCTCTCAAGAATCTCAAAGGGTCCGATATACCTAGGGCTCTACTTGCCTTTATTTCCGAACCTCATCACACCCTTCATGGTGAAACCTGGAGCAATACCTTTTCACCAACCATGAATGCAACATCATGAACTCTATGGTCGGCATAATTCATTTGCCTAGTCTGAGCTGTGCGAAGTTGATCCTGTATAATCTTGACCTTATCCAAAGCATCATATACCATATTTGTACCTAACAATCGAGACTCCCCTAGCTCGAACCATCTAACTGGCGATCGATACCGCCTCCCATATAATGCCTCATATGGTCCATCTGAATGCTCGAGTGGTAGTTGTTGTTGTAGGAAAACTCCCCAAGTGGCAAGAACAGATCCCAAGAACCCTCGAAATCCATAACACAAGCGTGAAACATGTCCTCCAATATCTGAATAGTGCGCTCAGATTGTCTATCCATCGAATGGTGTGCTCAACTCAACCCGCGTTGCTAACTCACGCTATACTACCCTCCAGAAGTGCAAGGTGAACTGCGTACCTCAATCAGAAATGATAGACATGGGCACACCTGATAATTATGGATACTAGCCTATCTTATGCTTTCTTTTGCTTAGGTTTTGGATAAAAATGTGTAAAAGTATTCCGAAAAACTGATTTATTGTGCTTATTTGCAGGGTTTTGTCAAAATGAGGCAAGAAAGCCTGTATATGGTAAAAATCAGCGGTTCGATTTTACAGTCACCAAGGCGCCTCGAAGAAACTGCCCCCGAATGATCAAAGCTTAGCTCGAGGCTCTAGCCTCGAGGGCTCTCAATGATTTACTTCGAGGTAGCGCAAGCAACGGTTTGCCTCGTGGTAGGGTAAATTAGTGGCGTCGATGGATCTATATGAGTTTCCCAAGGCAGCTGACTAGAGTTGAAAAAGTCTATTAGGCCAGCCTAAACCCGTACTATGGCATTCAATAGCCGTACCAGCCCCATATCTTTGTAATAAATGCATTTGTACTATATTGGGATTCCCCCTCATATATAAAGGTAAGCCTTGTCATTTTGTAACATCATCTGATACTCAATATTCAATACACAAGAACATTCTCTCTTCTCTCTAACATATTCTATTGATTCCATTGCTTCCATTTATTGCTTACATTTATTGTGTTCTATTTATTGTTCATCATTTATTACTTATCATTGATCATAAAGAGCCATCATTTTAGCTCTCATAAGTGTTAGCCCTCCCACGAATTCCCTGAGCCGGCCTCCAAACTCGACCCCGAGGCCTTATATACGGTAGCTCGAGGCCCCGACCTCCAACCATTCAGTTCGATTATCACATCATCTCTAAGCTATAATCTTGCTCTTTAATCTTTTACTTAGCATCCATTGCCTAAAAACTAGCATAAAAATAGATCACGTATTTTTAGAACCACAAAATCAAATTTAATTGTTATATCTATTTTTCACGATAAACAGTTTTGCGCCCACTGTGGGGCTAAAAATAATAGTGATTATTTTCTTGCTGGTTCTACTACATAACACAAGTTATCTTTCAAGCTTTTTCTTGTCCAAGATCTTTGATTTCAGGTCAAAATGTCTAACTCAGTAAACAACAATTTTGAGGACCATGGAGAGACTGGTGTGGATGTTCCAAGTGTTGGTGTACCAACATGAAACCCTGAAAATGCACCAGAACCAATTCGCATGGATGCGGTCTCACGCAATGCCCAACACGTCGATATAAGCTCCCACACTAACAGTAGCGTACATCAAAGAGATCAACAAGAAGTCTAAAAAACTCCAGTTCGGGAGGAACAAGAGGTTAGCCTTCATGTTATTTTTGAAATATTGCAGGCACAACAACTGGAAATTGCTCAATTGCAAAGTCACCAGAAAACTCCCAGCACGGTAGCACCGGGGACAACTCCCCTTGCTGAGCAGGAACCAGAGAGATCAAGCAACAACAAATTGATAGCCGACCCCGCCATCGTAAAGATGCTCTAGGACCTCACAAAGAGGATCAAGTCGGCGAGAAAAAGATAGAAGCCAATGGCAAGAAGGTCGAGACCTACAATTCCAGGGTCGACCAAATTCCAGGCATACCCCCGATCCTGAAGGGTGTGGATTCGAAGAAGTTCGTATAGAAGCCATTCCTACAGGAAGTGGATCCAAAACCCATTCCAAAGAAGTTCAGAATACCGGACCTTACGAAGTACAACGGAAGCTCAGACCCCAATGAGCAGTTTACTGCTTATACTTGTGCGGTGAAGGGCAACGACCTAAAGGATGATGAGATCGAGTCCGTCCTACTGAAGAAGTTCGGAGAAAAGCTTTCAAAGGGGCCAATGATGTGGTATCACAACATGTACCCAAACTTGATAGATTCATTTGACATGTTGGCAGACTCTTTCATAAAGGCACATGCTGGTGCCATCAAAGTAGCAACAAGGAAATCCGACGTCTTCAAGATCAAGAAGAGGGAGAATGAGATGCTGCGAGAGTTCGTGTCTCGCTTTCGAATTGAACTACCACCAGTCTCTGATGACTGGGCAGTGCAGGCCTTCACTCAAGTCTTGAACGAACAAAGCTCAGTGGCTTCGAAATAGCTAAAGAAGAATTTGGTTGAATACCTCGCCGTGACTTGGTCGAATGTTCATAATCGATATCAATCAAAGATCAGGGTTGAGGACAACCAATTAGGAGCCCTCTCGGGCTCGGTATACCCAAGCAAGCTTCTGGTGAAGGAGCCAAATTCGAACAAAGAAAGGTACCAGCCATACACCGAAGACAGGAGAAATGCCCTGAGGCGTAACATACCCCGGAATGATCGAAGAACGGACCTAGGACAGAATCCTCAGGGACTCATCAACAGAGCTGGGTTCGATAGGCACACAGGGCCGACGGAGGCACCCCACTTGTTAGAATACAACTTCAATATCGATATTTCAGATATCGTGTTCGCCATTAGTAAAATCAGAGACATCAGGTGGCCAAGTCCTGTACAATAAGATCCTTCACAAAGGAACCATAACTTAGTGTATGAATTTCACAACGCACACGGTCACAGGACCGAAGATTGCCAGCAACTCCGGAAATAGGTAGCCCAACTACACAGCAAAGGTCACCTCCGGGAATTCCTCAGCGACCTAGACAAAAATCGGTTCCGAGAAAGAGAGGCGACCAAAACGAACGAAGCAGATGAGCCGCAACATGTCATCCATATGATCTTTTGAGGTGTTGGTGCCCTGCAGGAACCCATGGTTAGAAGAACGAAAATATCCCTCACTAGGAAAAAGCAAACTCGAGGCTCTATCTCATCCCCATAACAACGCACTGGTAACTTCTTTTCTTATGAATACATTTCAAATTAAACATGTACTTGTAGATCCAGGTAGCTCAGCCAATATTATCAGGTCGAGGGTGATAGAGTAGCTCGAACTGCTTGACCAAATTATGCCCTCTTCTCGAGTCCTCAACGGGTTCAACACGACGGGCGAAATAACGAAAAGGGAAACCACCCTACTAGTCAATGTGGTTGGCACAACCCAAAACACCAATATCTCCACCATCAAAGGAGCTGAAGGATAAACAAGCAGTGAAATAGCAACCACGAGACACATTCTCGGCTGTACCCGAATGAACAGATAAAAGACCGTACCGTGTCTTTAGAGCAGATACTAAAAGCCTACCGAGGCTCAAAGCGCCATCGCCACTAAGGTATGACCATCTCCCTTTTAATTTACACTTCACACTAACCTATTATGCAGGTTTCTGACCGAGATAGTCGAAGCGCTACGCAGCTCGAAAACCTTAAGGTTTTAAAGCATGCGTTACACTCTTTTCCTTCGTCCGGGTTTTTATCCCGAAAAGGGTTTTACCGGCAAGGTTTTTAACGAGGCAACATCTATATGCTACCTAAGGATGACTCAACAAGTATTCAAGGCTTCTTTTGCAATCAACCTCGAATACTGGGGGGCACCCCCCGGAAGGTCACCTACTCGAAGAAGCCAAGACGCACCAAATGGTGTCTCGATAGAAAAATAATGTACCAGGCCAAACGGTTGAATGAACCGTGTCCATATAGAACAACCGAAATCGTAACAGCAAAAACATGTATACTTGTACCAAGCAATCAAAGAATACTTTCCCCTTCATCAAAGTATTTCGCATTTCAAGGAAGCTCGGTATTTTTTGCAGAAACGGCCCTAGAGCCAAAAAATGTCCCGAACACTCAGGGACTGGCGTCAACAACTCGAAACAATATGACCCCGGGTCAGAGCTTCAAACTCGTAAGCCCTAAATGAGGCAACAACAAGATCACAAAACAGCTCTAGAGCCAAAAACGTCCTGAACACTCGGGGACTGGTGTCGAAAACTCAAGGACACATGACCACTGGGTCGGAAACTCCAAAATCATAAGCCCTCACTGAGGCAATACCAAGTTTACAAGTAATGGCTCCCGAGCCAAGAAACCCTCGATGACTCGGGGACTACTGCCAATCGGTACCCCCATCGACTTATCAAAACCCGAGGCCATAAGACCACATGAGGCCAACTTCGGTCTCGTATGACCTATATAAGGCAATAACAATATATATAAGAACTCAAGTAAGGCATGAACAATACTTGTACCAAGTAACCAAAACTGTAAGACCTCAAAGGCATGTAAAACTTATAAGACCTTACTAAAGGCATAACTCCGATCTTAAAGTTAAGGCTATATATCGAACTTGTAAAACCCTTAAAAAGGAATACCCTCGATATAGACATCGAAACTACTTCACTCGGGAATTGAAAGGCTTCGGCCAAACCTAATGACTATGGTCACAAGGCTGTACCAGCCAAACTAACGCGACTCGGGGATGCCTGACCATCTCTATAAAATTACAGGCCTTCAATTACTTCGAAAATACTTCGAAACGAACCGGTTAAACAGGCTACCTTCGACATAGGCAAAAGAGCTTCGACCCTGTCAACTCCAAACTATAGGTTTCGAGATAATCAGCCACCGAGCCAAGCCTTCCGAGGTGCTTGATCATCGCCATATAATAACTCACAATTGAGGTTTCTATCGAACCATTGAAGAGTCAGGCAAATGCAATTTCAAAAAGTCCTTAACGAGGGAAAAATAAAGCCCATACAAAATGTCATACTGACCCAATGCGTAAGAGCCATTGTCGCTAGCCCATACAAAAGGTCGTACCGACCCAATGCGTAAGGGCCACTGTCGCCAGCCCATACAAAAGGTCGTACTGACCCAATGCATAAGAGCCACTGTCGCCAGCCCATACAAAAGGTCATACTGACCCGATGCGCAAGAGCCTAAGGGCCAGCTTAAAATTCAAAAACTTGAGGGTTGAGCGAGCTCGAGTCGATACACGACTCGGAGACAGGACCCAATACAGTTTACTAAATATGCCTAAGGGCAAAAGCATAAGAGCTCAAACGTCGGCTTACACTAAAAGGTCATACCGACCAAGCACGTAAGAGCCTACGGGCCAACCCAATGAGCCTCAGGGCCATAATATGAATCTGAGGGTTCCTCTTCACTCGAAGACCAGTTCATCTGGCTAAAATCAAAGCAAAGAGAAATGCATGAAAAACAAAACCGCGAGGTTTCCAGTTATACATATATGTGAAAAAATACAAGCTCCATTTATAAATGTTCTTTGAAAGCACTATACGCAGAATAAGAAAAGGATGGCCTAATCTACGTCCCCTCAGGGGCTATGGCGCGTCGGCCTCTTTCTCATCCTCGGCATCGAACAAAAGGGACCTAGCATCATGTTCGTCCACCTTTGCCTGCCTCACCTCTTCCGAGAGGTCAAAGCCTCTAGCATGGATCTCCTCGAGGGTTTCTCTTCGAGATTTGCATTGAGTGTATTCCTTGCTTCTGCTCTCACGATCAAGAGCCCTTCTTAGCTCAGCTCGAGCATTGGCATCGTTCTTCAAATAGACCGCCACTTTCTTGTTAGCCTTAGCACGGCTCATTATCGGCCCAGACACCCAAACTTCGGCCTTCACCTTTAAAAGCTCATACTTGAGCCTTGTAATCATATCCGCTCAGACAGAACTATTCACACGAGCATTCCGAAGTTGCACGTCGAGGGAGGAAGCCTTGGCCAAAGCATCCTCCTTGGTCGCAACTTGGACATCTGCATGAGCCTTCAGCTCGTTGGACTCACGTTTAACCCGGCCAACTTCGCCCCAAAGTCATTCCAGCTCCTCCGTTTTATTCTTCAACTGAAACATCAAAATATTAATCTCCGAAAATAGAAGGGGGAGCGTACATCAACACAAAGTATAGGTTACCTGTCTTTCAAGATAGCTCTCGTAGTTCCAACTTTAATCTGTCTCATACCGCAGATATACCAACTCATCTTCCTTCTTCGTGCAAAGAATCCTAAGGGATTTCTCCCCATCCAAAGCTTTCCGTAGCCTGGCCTCACGGCGAAGCAGCTCGGACTTAAGCTTGTCAAAGGCCTGCACAAGAAAGTTCAATAAGCAAGGGAAGACGCAAAACTGAAAGAAGCCTATACCGGCTACCAAAGCTTACTATGAAGCTAAGCTGCTAAGCCTCACCAAAGGTTGAGCATGAATTCGACGGCTTAGTTTCCCCTGGAGTGCCTTCGGTAGTAGAAGAGGGAAGCACCGGATGACCCTTGTCCCTCGAAGTACCTTCGATGGGAACGAGAAATGTCTTTTAAAAAACAGAAGCCTCCGAAGCCGGAAGCTCGACTAACTTGTCTCTTTTGAACCTTAGAAAAGGACTCACCCCGCTGTGAGCATCCTCACACCTCGGAGATTCTTTCCATTTGTTATCGATCCTCGACCCCCAGGCTAGGAATCTCTCCTCCTCCAAGGGACACAACCTGATCTCGGAAAAACCTCCAACACCTGTGACATCAATTTTAGTGCTCTAAAAAGAAAGTACCTTTTCCGAAGAAACAAGCCACTGAACACCTATCATGATGCTTATCCTCCCATCTCCCCTTGGACAGATCTCGCTATTTGCGCTTATCATAAGCCGAATAAGATGCCAACTTACGAGACCATTCAGCCAGGTCGGGAACCTTGTTCGGCAACCAAGGAACTACTAAAGAAAATGAAATGAAAAGCATATTTACGGAGCCTGCCTTTACTGTGGACAAAGCGATAAAAATACAAGTACACCACTTACGTGTGAAATTCCATTTCTCAGGAAATGGAAAAAATTCTCCAAGGATAATATCGACCGTGCATGCTCAAACAAACTGGCTCATCCACCCTCGATCCTTGTCCTCTTCATCGTTAACGGCAAGGGACCGGGTGGATCGACGTCGCAGAGTAATCTAACCCCGGTAATGTAGAGGCTGATATAATCTAACGAGATGGCTAAGGGTGAATTCGAGCCCAGCCTTATCCGCAAAGTACCTTATCATCAGCACTATCTTCCAAAGGGATGGGTAAGCCTACGCCAGGGTAACCTGATACCTCCTATAAAATTCAAGCACTACTCTGTCAAGGGGGCCCAACATAAAGGGATATGTATACATGTTCAAAAACCCCTCGACATGGGTCATAATGCTCTCCTCCGGGGAAGGTACCTGCAGTACCACGTTTTCTCCCCATCCGCAGTCTTCAGTAATCATCTCGAGATGTTCCTCCCTTATTGAGGAGAGGAACCTCGATGCGTGGTCCCGATGCCCTGGAACGTTGGGAGATCTCTCTAATGTAAAGTCTCTCCTTGAGACAAAACACCTCGAGGTCAGCTCATCGGGCACCGGCGGTGTACCATCGACCGAACACGAAGCAGAGGCAGAACTCTCCTTTTCTTGATGAATGTGTTTTGATGTAGCAGCCATGGCCACCGAAAAATTGGAAGAGAAGGATGAAGATTTGGGCGAAGTCTTTGAGTTGAAATGATGAAAGAACTAGCACAAAGAACAAAAGTTCTATGAGAGGGATAGTTACCCAGAGTAGTAGAATCCCTAGTTAAGAAATGAGCGAATGCATATATAAAGGCGAGCGACGACTGTTCTCCTATCCAGAAGACCAATTAGGTCTGACCATGACAGTACCACTTTTTGGAAATATACTAGTGGGACCATCCCGGGGGACCCACTATCGTGTCGCATGAATAATGCTGTCACACGGCGCTCGGGAAATATTGAGATCGTGAGGATTTCTGCTATTACAACCATCGGCTCCAAAGAAGCTATTGACCTAATCTTGAGATGGTGCCCGATCTCGAGGGTCCTGATTACTCCAAGTATGGACTTCGAAGAGCCAACATCAAAATTCGAAGGCTAACTCCGCATGAACGCTGAAATATAAAGAATTCAAAGACTTGAAGTAGGAAAATTTTCTTGCATTGCCAAAAAATATATTTACAAGGGGCGTCTTTACAAGACCTGTTTCCTCAAGAATACATAAGCAAAAACAAAAAAAAGAGAAGGAAAGGCAACACAGGCCTACTCTTCATCGCCACTTCCCTCTGATCCATCTCCAGGACCTTCATCCAAAGCGACCAAGAGCGCCAATTCTCCCTCAAACTCTCAGGCCTCTTCGATCTCAGCTGAGAGATCGACACCTTTAGCACTGGCTTCCTCTAAGGCTTGCCTCCTCGCCTTTGCACAAGTGTAAGCGACAGTTTGAGTCAGCTTTTGCTCGGCCTCCACTGATAAATCTCGGGATATTTGATTTGTAGTGGAGGCATCTAAGTAGAGGCATTTTCTTCGATCTCGGACTTGGCCACAGATAACACAACAATCTCTTCTCGAGCATTTTAGAGAAGAACCTAGGTTGATGCCAACTCCGAGGTCGCAACCTCGTTTCGCCTCCTCAGCTCGAGGATCTCCACATCCTTCTGCCCGATCTGCAAAGGAAGAAGATAAGTCAACATCGAATTATAAGAATGGTGAACGAATTTATGAATAACAAGTCACCTGCTCAGCAAGGCTATCTTTGTCTTGAAGCGCTCTCTCCAAGTTCGCCCGAAGCTCGCTTAACTCCTTCTCCTTTCGGGCAGAGGAGTCCTCTGACTCCTGTAAGTCCCGAGGTGATCTTTTCGAGCTTCTTTCCATGGCATGAAAGCTTGCCTTGGAGCCTAGAGAAGGCGTGATCATACATCTTCTTAGCCTACAACGAAACAGAAGAGTCAGAAAAACAAGAAAATGTACTTGAGACTAGAAAAGTGTACATAAAAAGCTATCACCTTATGCTGGAACTTCTCCACTTCCTCGATAGCATTAGGAGCCTCAAGATCAATGTCCTCACTGACATCGTCAACGCCATCAAGGAATTTGTCAATCTCATCTCCCCCTACGAGAGGACCCTCCATGTTGGTAGCTTTTGAATCCTGAGCGTCCCTGAATTCCCTGGGCGAGAATCGATTACCCAAATTAAGGTCACCAGGGCGTCGATATCCCCAAGGGGCAAATTTTGTCCCCCCGAAGCTCTAGGCTCAGTCCCTTTGGAACAAGTAGCAATGGTCTCCTCGATATGGGCTGCACCATGTCCGGCCCTTGGCTCAAGGACCGTATCCATGCCCTCCTTGAGATTCTCTGAAGCATGGGCTCGAGCCGAATCAACCGTTCCCCACTCGGCAGCCATCAACACAGACACTTGGGGGTATCCATGCCCGACCTTCTCGTTTTTACCAAAGGGATATTGTCGTCATCATAATCCTCATCCTCATCATCGAAACCCACTCCGAAAGCTGAAGACGAGACCTCGGCCTTAGCTCGAGGCCTGTGAGGCTTGGGTTTATTTGATACAGGGGAATCAGTAGCCGTCTCCATTTTCCTCTTTTTACCCTTATCGGGCTTAGAGGACTCTTCCTTGCCATCAGGAGGCGTCCTCATCAGCACTCTTTCGCCAAGGCCAATGCAAGCATATTAACCAAATTTATCTGCACTGGGGATATGGGGAAGAAATATCATAACGTGATAGAGGCAACAAGAAGGAGCTTACTGTGATTCATGGCCACCCATTGCGTTTTAGCCAACGCAGGCCAAGAGTGCTGGGGATAGGGGAACGAGGCATCTAATCCCCTAATCCACCCCAACAAGTTCGGAATGGATTCAGGATACCAAAGGACGGCTGCATGATCTAAGGGAAAGTTATCTTTTTGAGAAGAAAGTAAGAAGACAATAAAGTATACTTAAAGAAGAGGCACTTACGCTTCATGTTCCATTCCTCCGAGAATGACATCTATCCAGCCGGAACAATGTCCGAGGTCCTTACTCGGACAAATTGGCTTATCCACGCCCGATCCTTTATGCTCATCGATACTCGAGAAAAAGGGTTTCAAAGATCGAGGGTGAATCTTAATCAAGCCTCGAAAAAGGCAGGGCCTGTACAGTCTGATCGTATGATCAAGGGTAAAAGTTGTACTCTTAGCTTTGCTGGAAAAGTAGCGAAGCATGTAAACTATCCTCCAGAAAGAGGGGTAAATCTGGCCAAGTGTCATCTGGTACTTACAACAAAAGTCGAGAATGACCGGCTCTATAGCCAGAGAAGAAGGGTCCTAGGAGTCGACAGGGCCTAAGGTGAACGAGTACGTGTACACATAAAGAAAGCCAACCTTATAGTCCGTTATGCTCTCTTTAGGGCTAGGAATCTCGACCAGCGCCTTTTTATCCCATTAGCAGTTCGCCCGTACTTTGTCTATATCTTTCACAACGTTGATAAAAAGGGATACATGTTTGCATCGACCTGGCATAGATGAAGGTCTCTCGATGGAAAAGTCCTTCACGCTATTGAACTCGGTGGGTGTACAGTATTCGACAGTAGAATCCACTTTGGACTTACCCTTGGACTTATTTTTGGATGTTCGGGATGAAGAGGTAGCCTCATCTTTTTGAGGCACTATTTTGGAGGTATTGGCCATAGCAACCAAAAATTTACTTTTTCGAGAAGGAAAGCAGGAAATCAAGAACAGAAGAAAGGGGGGCGTAAAGGAAGATGGGTGTGGCTCTGGAAGTTTGAAGGAATCACAAAAGTGTGGGTCATTAAACAATTGGGGTCTTTATAGGAGCCGTATGGGCAGCGAAGAAATCAAACCAAAAAACGGTTTGTGGGCTTCTCGATAGTCGTGCTAATGGCGACCCTTGCGTGTCTTTTGGGTATGGCATTTAATTCTCTGATAGGATGACATCATAATGATTGTTCCTAAGGAGTAGGAGTTCAAAACTATTTCCTATCATTTTATTCTAGCAAATGCGGGGACTATCTGTATATGGTAAAAATTAGTGGTTCGATTTTACGGTCACCAAGGCGCCTCAAAGAAACTGCCCCCCAAAGGCTCGAAGCTTAGCTCGGGGCTCTGGCCTCTGGCCTCGAGGGTTCTCAGTAATTTACTTCGAGGCAACATAAGCAACGGTCTTCCTCGAGGCAGGGTAAATCAGTGGTGTCGATGGATCAATGTGAGGTTCCTAAGGCACCTTACTAGAGCTGACAAAGTCTATTAGGCCAGCCCAAACCCGTACTATGGCATTCAATAGTCGTACCAGCCCCATATATTTGTAATAAATGCATTTGTACTATGTTGGGATTCCCCCTCATATATAAAGGGAATCCTTGTCATTTTGTAGCATCATCTGATACTCAATATTCAATACACAAGAACATTATCTCTACTCTATAACATATTCTCTTGATCTCATTGCTTCCATTTATTGCTTACATTTATTGTGTTCTATTTATTGTTCATCATTTATTATTTATCATTGATCATAAAGAGCCATCATTTTAGCTCTCATAACTGTTAGTCCTCCCTCGATTGCCCTGGGCTGGCCTCTAGACTCGACCCCGAGGCCTCATATACAGTAGCTCGAGGCCCCGAGCTCTAGCTGTTCGGTTCGATTATCACATCATCTCTAAGCTATAATCTTGCTCTTTAATCTTTTACTTACCATCCATTGCCTAACAACTAGCATAAAAATAGATCACGTATTTTTAGAACCACAAAATCAAATTTAATTGTTATTATCATATTTCACGGTAAACAAAGCCATAATCAACTCATGAAGGAGTTAAATTTGCACAAGCTCAAAGCTGAGTCAAAAGCACTAATTGCGAAGGAAAAGAGCGGCCGCGGAAGGTCCACCGCTGAAGCGGCCACAATTACGCGGTCCATGGAATTGAGATTTAGAGAAGGTATTTTGGGTACAATAGAGATCGCTAACTACGATGAAATAGCGTGGCCACAGAATACCTGATGCGGCCGCGGTGGTATTTCCACTAAGAGCATTGATGGAACTTCGGAGACTGTACAAATTGATCTTGATAGTGGAGCGCGGTCTGCAACAAACTTTTGCAGCCGCGGTTGATGCTAACACGGAGGTGGTGGTTTTTACGCTGTCCGCGAAATCAAGTCGAAACCAAGAACAATGTTGAAGAAACGCGGTCCGCGCTTGTTTTTGTGCGGTCGCGAAAGTTCATGCGCTGAGGCGCCCAGTATTTCGCTGACAACGGAACCTATGTAGCGGTATTTTTCTCCAGTAATTTTAGTTGTGAATAAATAGATCTTTTTCAATTTTTTAGGTTATCTTTTATATCAGGGAGTTCGTGAACAGCCGTACTTTACCATTTAGAGTAATTTTATAGCAGCTTTAGTTTATATTCTTAGATTTTATTCTTGTAATCACTTTTATGGCTTTTATTTCATCTCCATCTTTGATTTCTAACTTGATTATGAGTAGCTAGACCCATTATCTAGGGTTGTGACCCAACCCTAGTGTGGGTATTTAATGGTTCTTCAATTTAGGGCTAAATTGTTTATGGGTTAGTGATATTTAGCTTGATTCATACTTTAATTGTAGAATTGGTGGTTGCAAACAGTGATTTGTGCCTTTATGACTTAGAACCTTCTTGAGAAAGATGGACTAAGTCTAGGAAAATTAGGCTAACAAGGAATTGCGGTGCATTAAAGAGAAGGTTAAACCTAGAGATAGTAATACCCGACTTGTGCAAATATTACATGCATTGTTTGAACACCCAATTAGAATTGAGAAAGCCAATTAGGGAAAAGTCATTCAGACTACCGAGAGGTATAGAGTGAGTAATTATGTGTAAAGGTTATATCACGACCCCAAATATAACAAGCTTGTCCTAAATTTTAGATCCCATTAAATACTCGCCTAGGTGTAAGTCATTTCCCTAGTGCTTTTTATCAATTGAGAAAACTCTTAAAAAACATTGCACTTAGATTATTTTCAGCATTCAATAGCACTAAAAGTAGAATAGAAGCAAATCCAAGCATGGTTAGAAGTGCAATTAAAAGAAACACGCGTAGCTAGATTAGATAGAAACCCAACTCCCAACCAATATTAACTCCCTGTGGAAATCGATCCCGACCTTTTGAGTAAAAGCTGCATCAACCACTCCTCGCCATTATATAGTAGTGTAGGATTAGAGCCGATCACTTTTTGGTGTCTTTGTTGGTGAGCTAAACAGTTATGGTTATTTATCTGACTAGTTGTGTGTCTTGTTTTTCTTTCCTTCTATTTTACTAACTTGTGTTATTTAATCGATACAGGTACAAAATGGCAAATAATGATCCTATCGGAAATGTTCTCCCAGGGGAGGAGGTAGATGATAATGCTAAAGATGAGGTGCATCTAGTACCTCAAGCTCAAAGAAGAGGCCGCCAGGCCAATGAAAACATTCCAGAACCTCCCCCAGCTCCTCCGCGAGCAGCTCCTCGGGTGCTTCCAAATGAAGGTTACGCAAGTGCAATTGTCTCACCCCGGATCTGGGCGGGCAATTTCCAGATTACAAATGTCATGTTGACCTTATTGGAGCAAATAGGGTACTTCACAGGCGCCCCCTATCATAATGCATATAAAAATCTAAAGGCTTTGTGGATACCTACTGGGGAAGCAAATAGACAAATGTGTCGGAGGATACATCGAGATTGAGATTGTTCCCTTTTTTTTTACTTAGAGGGAATTCTTTGGACTGGCTCGAAAGACTACCCAACTATTCCATCACCACGTGGGATGAGTTGGCAGACAATTTTATAGCCAAGTTTTTCTCACCGGGACATATGACTGTATTAAGGGATGAGATCTTAGCTTTTAAACAGGAGCCAAATGAACCCCTTCATGAAATTTGGGATAGATATAGAACTATGGTCAAGGAACGCCCTAACAATGATATGACTGAAGAAATGATCCAATAGACATTTTATCGGGGCATAAACATGACCAATCAATGTGTGGTAAACCAGCTAGCAGGGGATAATTTTATGAAGCTGCCTTATGCTGAGGCCTGTGACATTCTTAACGAGATGGCTGACACTTCCTCAGCCTGGTAGAGTCATGCAACTGTTCTTCAGGGGGACCCTCATGTCATAAATCTTCACAAGGAACTTCAAGACCATGGACAAGCCATAGCTGAGTTGACAACAACTGTGAACTAGTTAGCCAAAGCACAACTTCAGCAGATTCAGGGGCCAAAGCAAGTAAATGCAATGAAAGGGGTTAATCTATTGGTAAACAAGAGGAGACAGCATGGTCAACAAATACGAGGCAATCAAGATCAATATGAGCAAGGTAGCAGTGGTTACAACCAAGATGATGGGTATGATGAGCAAAGTGAAAAAGTTTTGTATGCCAACAACTATGAAGGACAACAGGGTAATGCTCCAAATCAACAATAGAGATCACAAGGGAATAATTAGATTGGGGCAACTAAGGCCAATGAATTGGAACAATAACAACAGAACTCCAACAATTGGGGGAACAACAACTAGAATTTGGGTAACAATAGCAATTGGGGTGGCAACAACAACCAAGAGGATTGAATAACGGTAATCAAGGTAATCAGGGGCCGGGTTTTCAAAGGCCTCTAATGTTTCAATAACCCAACAATCCGCCTTTATTTCCATCCCAAGGTCCTAGCTCGTCCACCAATGAGATGGGACAGATTGAGTCAATGTTTGAGAAAATGATGAAGAAGAACACCGACTTCGATGCCCAATTGGCGTCCCATAATACTTCTATCCGCAACTTGGAGGTCCAACTTGGGCAGATTTCGCAAGCTTTAAACACTCTCCCTAAGGGGGAACTACCTAGTGACACATTAGTAAACCCAAAGGGTGGGAACAATACAGACCATGCAATGGTGGTGACCACAATGAGCGGTAGAGGTAGTGAAGCACATATATCTAAGCAAAGGAAGTTGTGAGTGATGATGTTGAAGTGAAAAATGACGATGATCCAATAGTTGATGAGCAGGTGAGTGAAGAGAAGTTGGATGGTGAGGTGAGAATTGATATTCATGACAATGAGGAGGAGACTCAAAATGACGTGAACCCGTCTAGGGAACACGTGATAGACATACCAGAAGCAGTAATGCCTAAAGCCAAGGCTCCCTTGCCAAGACCTCCTCCACCTTACCCTCAAAGACTTGCAAAACAGAAGAATGAAAACCAATTCAAGAAGTTTATTGAGATGATGAAAAGTTTATCGATCAACGTGCCCTTGGTGGAAGCTCTTGAGCAAATGCCGGGATATGCTAAGTTTATGAAAGACTTGGTAACTAAAAAGAGATATATGGATTGTGAGACCATCAAAATGACTCATCAAGTGAGTGCCATTGTGCACTCGATGGCTCCAAAGCTTGAAGATCCTGACGCATTTACCATTCCATGTACCACTGGAAGTGCGGATTTTGCAAAGGCCTTGTGTGATTTGGGAGAAAGTATAAATTTGATGCCTTACTCTGTATTCAAAACTTTGTGTATTGGTCAACCGAGATCTACTTCAATGAGATTGCAAATGGCGGATCAAACAATGAAGAGGCCCCTTGGTATTATTGATGATGTTCTTGTCCGAGTTGACAAGTTTATTTGCCTGCGAATTTTGTGATTCTTGACTGCAAAGTTGACTATGAGGTGCCAATAATATTGGGAAGGCCTTTTCTAGCAACAGGGAAGACATTGGTTGATGTGGAAGCAGGGGAGCTCACCTTCTGGGTGGGTGACAAAAAAGTTGTCTTCCACGTTTGTAAATCAACGAGGCAGCCGAATAGTACTGAGGTTTGCTCTTTTGTGGATCTTGTGACAGAGGTGATAGTTGATGACACGAGTGCCATGATCAATGTGGAGGACCCTTTGGAAGCTATATTGTTAAACCATGGTGTGACTGAGGATAAAGGCTTGGTAGAGTATGTCAATGCGTTGCAAGGAATGGGTTCTTACTCATATGGGCGCCATAAACTTTCCTTGGATCTTGAGAAAAAAAAGACTCCACCAACAAAGTCCTCAATCAAGGAACCTCCCATATTGGAGTTGAAGCCTTTTCCTTCACACCTTAGTTATGAATTCTTGGGCCCTTGTTCAACTTTACATGTTATTCTTTCTGCGTGCTTAACTAACATACAGACAGATGCTACCCTTGAGGTGCTCCAATGAAGGAAGAAGGCAATTGGATGGACTCTAACTGATATTCGGGGGATAAGCCCCCCTTTTTTATGCACAAGATTATACTTGAGGATGATGCCAAACCCTCTATGGAACATTAAAGTAGGTTGAATGAGGCTATGCAAGAGGTCATCAAGAAGGAAGTTATCAAGTGGCTAGATTCAGGGGTTGTGTACCCCATCTCGGAAAGTTCATGGACTTCGCCGGTACAATGTGTGCCAAAGAAGATGTGGGGGGGAGGGGTATGACTGTGGTCATAAATGAGTAAAATGAGTTGATCCCCACTAGGACTATCACTAGATGGAGGGTATTCATGGATTACCGAAAGCTGAACAAAATGACCCAAAGAGATCATTTTCCATTGCCCTTTCTTGATCAAATGTTGGATTGACTTGCCGGGCGTTCCTACTATTGCCTTTTGGATGGGTACTCAGGTTACAACTAGATTTTGATTGCAGCGGAGGACCAAGAGAAAACTACCTTCACATGTCCATATGGCACCTTTGCATTCTCACAAATGATGTTCGCTTTGTGTAATGCACTGGCTATATTTCAACGGTGTATGATGGCTATATTTACAGACATGGTGAAGGACTCCTTGGAAATGTTCGTGGATGATTTACTGTTGTTGGTGAATCTTTTGAAGAATGTTTGGGTAATCTTGACAAAGTGTTGGCTCGATGTGAAGAGACAAATCTAGTGCTTAATTGGGCAAAGTGTCACTTTATGGTCGAGGAGGGCATTGTCCTCGGCCATAAGATCTCAAAGAATGGTATCAAAGTGGACAAACCGAAGATTGAAGTGATTTCAAAACTCCCTCCTCCTACTTCCGTCAAAGGAGTGAGGAGCTTTCTTGGGAATGCGGGGTTCTACCGAAGGTTCATCAAGGACTTCTAACAGGTCATGAATCCCTTGTGCAAATTGTTTGAAAAGGATGCAAAGTTTGTATTTAATGATGAGTGCATGAAAGCTTTTGAGCTTCTCAAGTATAGATTGACTACCACTCCCATCGTCACCACACCCAATTGAAGCTTTCCATTTGAGCTCAAGTGTGATGCTAGTGACGTTGCGGTAGGAGCGGTTTTGGGGAAAAGGATCAACAAAATATTTCATCCGGTCTATTATGCAAGCAAAATGATGAATGATGCCCAAGTCAATTATACTGTGACCGAAAAAGAGTTACTAGCCATTGTCTTTGCCATGTAAAATTTCAGGCCATGTCTCATGGGTACCAAAGTGATTGTGCACACCGATCACGCGACACTCCATTATTTTGATGACAAAGAAGGGCTCTAAGGCTAGGTTGATGAGATGAGTTCTTTTTCTTCAAGAGTTTGACCTTGATATTATTGACCAAAAAGGGTGTGAAAATCAAGTGGCGGACCACTTGTCCCGTTTGGATGAGGAGGGGAGGCCTCATGATGGCCTCGTAATTAATGATTTATTTCCAGATGAACAACTCCTCTTCGTTTCTTTGAATAGTATGCCTTGGTTTGCCGATGTGGCCAATTTTCTTGTGACCGGCATTATCCTGAGTGGGCTCTCTTCTAATCAAAGGAAGAAGCTTAAATGGGACATCTTGGATTATTATTGGAATGATCCATATCTTTTCAAGATTTGTAATGATGGTGTGATCTAGAGATGTGTTCCGGAGGAGGAGCAAATGAGTATTCTTGATGCTTGCCATTTTTCGCCCAACGGTGGTCATCATGGTGGGGCGAGAACTACTTCAAAGGTTCTTAGCTGTGGATTTTATTGGCCTACTATGTATAAGGATACTGGTGATCTTGTTAAGAGATGTAATGAGTGTCAGAGAGCTGGTGGAATTTCCAAGAAAGATGAAATGCCTCTCACCACTATCCTTGAGGTTGACATTTTTGACGTGTAGGACATAGACTTCATGGGGCCTTTTGTGGGTTCGTGTGGCAAAACTTATATTTTAGTGGCCGTAGATTATGTTTCCAAGTGGGTTGACGTCGTGGCTTTTCTAAACAACGAAGTTCAGAGTGTGGTGGAGTTTCTCAAGAAAAATATCTTCACACGGTTTGGCACTCCTCGGGCAATCATCAGTGATGGCGGTTCTCATTTCTGTAATAGGGCATTTGACACTTTGCTTGCAAAGTATGGTGTCAATCACAAGGTTTCAACCCCTTATCATCCTCAGGCTAGTGGACAAGTTGAGGTCTCCAACAGGGAGATAAAGAGCATATTGTCAAAAACTGTCAATGCAAATAGGACTAATTGGTCAAGGAAACTAGATGATGCTTTGTGGGCTTATAGGACTGCATATAAGACTCCAATTGGTATGTCTCTGTACTGGTTGGTATTTGGAAAAGCATTCCATCTTCCGGTTGAGTTAGAGCATAAGGCCATGTGAGCTTTGAAGTGGTTAAATCTTGAGTGGGATGTTGTAGAAAATCTCTGGGTAGAGCAACTCAATGAACTTGATGAGTTTAGGTTTCATGCCTATTGCAGCTCGTCCTTATATAAGGAAAAGATGAAGTACTTGAAAGAAAAATATGTCCGGAGCAAGGAATTCAAGGAGAGTGATTTGGTTCTGTTATTCAACTCTCAGTTACGATTGTTTTCGGGAAAGCTCAAGTCAAAATGGAGTAGCCCTTTTGAAGTGGTGCATGTAACTCCATTTGGTGCTCTTGATTTGAAGAATAAAAATACTGAAGTTTTCAAAGTTAATGGGTACCGAGTCAAACACTATCTGGGAAAATTTGATGACAGCCACATGGTGGCCTTGATCAATTTCAAATGATGATGGTAACATGCGTCGTGATGTGACATTAAATCAGGCGCTTCTTGGGAGGCAACCCATGTGTTTTTTTCCTTCTTTTTGATTTTCTTCTTAGTGTAGGATTAGTTTTGGACTAACTGGTTGTGAGATTTGTGTAGGATTTTTTGATGTAGTTTAGGACTAATACTAGAAAATTTGGCTAAGTGTGTAATTGGACCATTGACCACACTCAAAATTCTGCGGTCAGTCGAAGCATTTTCGCTGGGGCGTGATTCTGTAGCGGACGTAGACTTGAAAAGTCCAAAAATGTGACCTCTCTAAAGTTTCAACTGTTTTCGCGATGGCATTTTCGTGGTCAACGGACCTTGTTCCGTGGCCGTGCCTACTTTTTCGCTCTCAGCGGTGTTATAGAACCTGCAACTCTTCAAAACAACCAAAAGCGCGAACCGCGGTGGAATTCCGCGGCCGTACCAGGTAAGTTGTTGTAGGCCCTCAGGGTTTCAGTATAAATAGGAGGGTCCCCCCTCCTTTTACACTTTTCATGCCCTCAACTCTCACAAGAAATAGACTAATGTTCATCTTCCTCTAATCTGATCCCAATATCATAGCCTTAATCAGGAATTAGTCTCTACCACAAAATCAAACAACTAGTATGTTCAAATCATGGCATTGCTTTTCTTTTCTCTTCGTTTTAACTTCTTCTTTTTAATTAGGGTTTGATTAATCACCAGAATATAGGCATTGATGTTAAAAATTCATATGGGTACTTGTTGTGCATGCCTAATGAGGGATAGGGTTATTCATTTTGCCACCTAAATTGCCTAAGTTGTATGCTAGTGAAAACCCTACATTGCCCATTTCTTTTTTTGAATTTCATGGCCTCAGCCGTAATTCCACAGTCAGTGTCCTACTTTACACGGTAGCGCTTTCTTTTTTTGCAGACCGTATATTTAAATCTCAGACTATTGATAAGTTGGGTCCGCAATTGCGTTCGTTTTTAGGCAGACAGTGTTACAGCTTTCACAGACGCGCCCAAAATTCTACTCTCAGCAGTGGTTAAACTTCAGAGACTGGGTAGTCTGAACCCTAGTCTTTCGCGGTCGGGTTCCTTTTATGCGAACCGCGGTGCCCATTCCGCGGTCGAGCCCCTTTTCCGCTATTAGCGGACCCTTGCTGTTAGAAACACTGTCAACTTTTCATCTACTTTCCTTTGATGAATTTTTTAACAATAATACTAATGAGCTTTCACTTATTATGTATGCAGACAATGGTCCGATCTAGAGGCGCAGGTGATAAACAAAAAGGGAGGGCTGAATCCTCCCGAGGTAGAGAAAAAGAAGGACAAGGAAGGACCAACTTACCACTAGCGGTCCAGAAATCTATAGGGAAGTTGCGCAAAACCATCAAAGCTGCGGAAAAAGCCGCATCCCATTCTAAAGGTAGTGAGTATGTCCCTTGTCGGGAAGTTTTTAAAGGAGACTCGGTGCCAACCCATATTCCTGTAGACTTTTAAGGGAAATTCCAGTTGCGGGACGAGCCTACACCCTCTGCTTCTTCTGAGTCGTCTGATGGCTTAGAGGAAAGTAGTGAAGCTTCAACATCAAATTCCCTATTTGCTACACCTTTGGCCTCACCAGTGGAATCTATTGATGTAGATGTTGAGATCCCTAACTATGGCAGGGGTGGTGACACCCAGATAGGGGGGTTGGAGAGATCAAGGAACCATGTGGTATGGCAAGAAAATTTTGTGAGTGAGAAAGCCTACCACAAGTTTTGGGAGTGGTGGCCTCAGAGGTCACTTACACTTGAGAAGGTCTTCATTGAGCGAGATCTACTACCCAATAACCCTAATGTCAAGAGGCACTTCAACGAGAGAGTGGGGTGGAAGTTCTTCACCAACAACCTACTGGATGCCAATGAACATTTGGTGAAAGAATTTTATGCGAATGTCACCCACATAAAAAAAGTCACATTTTTTTACCAAAGTCCGCAACAGAAAGATTAAGTTTGATGGCAAGACGTTAAATGACTATGCTGGGTTCAATGATGAGGATGAGTCCCTGTATCTAGAGAAGGTGGCTATGGATGAGTTAGCCCACCCTTGGCTTGCATCGGTAATTGCTCTTCCTGGGACTACTCTATCTTGGCTGACACCTGGGGTCCCGATCTACAAGAACACTCTAAGCTTCGAAGCGAAGAGGTGGGAAACTTTTGTGTGTAGCCGATTAGACCCTACTATGCATGACAGTGATATGCTGGTCTCCCGGGCTATTATTGTGGGGGATATCATGGCGGGGTACCCGATCAACGTCGGGAATATTATGGCCAAGGTGATTACCAGAGTGGCTGGCAAGGATGAGAGCTCAAATCCTTTCCCAAACTTCCTCACCATGTACCTAGAGTATCGGGAAGTAGAAGGAAGGGACTTTGATAACAAAGTGAAACCAAAGAGGCCATTTTCATGGTACAGCATTCAGGGTCGGGACAACCCTAAGTCTAAGGGAAAAGCCACCACTTCCACTGGCCAGTCTGAAGAGCCAGGGGTGGTGGCCACTAGTTCCGAGCCTTCCACTGCCATGCTACCGCCTCCCTCCGGACTATCTGCTTCTATTCCTTCTTTATCAACATACCCTCTAACTGCACTGCGGGTTAATCAGACTCTATCCAGCATCAACAACTGGATGCAGGTAGCCATATCAAAACTGTCTGTCATATCCAGTGCAGTGGCAGCTCAGTCAGCTCCAGCACAGCCTCATGTGCCTGCTTCAGTAGAGGAATCGCTAAAGGAGCTTCTAGGCAACCAGAAGAAGCACGTGGACAACCAGAAGCTTATCATGGCCACTTTGGATGCTTAGGGAAAAACAATCAAGGAACTAGGCAAACAAACGAAGAAGATGAAAAAGACTCGGGCCTCAAAGGAGGCAGTAAAGCTGCTGAGCAAGGAGGTTGAGAAGATTAGATCAACTAGAGACATGCCATTGGACTTACTCTTGGAGGAGCCAGTTCCAGCTGCCCATGCAGTACAGGCACCAGAGCAGGAAGCTGACAGAGAGCTGATGAGAAGAGTGATTATCCCCCAGACTGAGGATTTGGAGATTGAGCTGGAGGACCCCGAGAGAGGTGACTCAGGCCAGCCACAGGACCAAACCAGTTACCCCATGCAGACAGAGGCATCATAGGGAGTTTTTCTTTACTCTCTACCCTTCCCCTATTCTATTTTTGATTATAGCATTGAGGACAATGCTAATTTTTATTTGGGGGTGGCCTTATTTTGATGATGATTTGGATAATTGGTTTGTAATAACCTTGATACTGTTTCTTTTCTTTATTTTCTACTAATCATACTTAATTTTCATACTTTTTTTTACCTTTGGTATGTATATAAAGTTACCGTTCCATGTATATATTCATTTCCCTTTTATGTATATTCGTCTCAATCCCTTATTGTACATATTCAATTTACTTTTCATATTTAACTTTATAACTTCTTTTGCAATTTTCCTTAATAGCTTAGCTTCTTATTTCATTTAGTAGTTTCTTTTTCAATTTGTAGCTTCTTACTTTTACAAGTTTTCATGATAATAAGCCTTTGGTTTTCTTAATGTCACGATTCTTTCCAAAAGAGGAATTTGTGTGAATAGGGTGGCTCTTCCCGATGATGGATGGCATGATAACCTTCTTAAGGGTTTGAGTCCATTTTCTTTATGTTTTTATGTAAATAGTAGTAAAGAATAAAAGTGTCTCAGGCAAAGCTTCACTTGGTACTAACACATTTACCTTTGACCTTATGGTTAGAAACAAGTTGATTTGCAAATAATGGTGCTAGTTATCACCTTTAGACTCTTGTGTTGACTAAATAATCATCGAGTAGTTTTCAGAGCCATTTGTGTTGCTCAATCTTATCTAGGGTTGTTGTGGTCCCCCGACTCTGTTCTATTTAGCAATCCAATAGCTTGTGAGGTGAGGTATTGAGTTGCAAGTCCAAGTCCCGTGCCAAAAAGTCTAGAACTTGCCCTGAATGTTTGTCTAGGAGAAATTCTAAGTGTAGCTCGACTTGAGAAATAATTATAGGCTCTCCTTGATCCAAATTGAAACTTGAAAGCATCCATATCCCACCAAATATGATATCCCTAGTCAACCCGTTGAGCTGAAGCCCTTGTTCTTTAATAACCATGATACAAGCTTTTACCCGTTCTAAAATGACCCTCTCTTGGAACCCGGTCTTTCCTGAGCACAATTGGCAAAAGCATAAGTTTAGGGGGAGAGACGAGGAATGCAAAAGTGATAAAATGTACAAAATGAAGAAAAGGGAAGGAAAAAGAAAAAGAAAAAGAAAGAAAAACCAAAAAGTAAAAAAAGAAAGTGAATAATATAAAAATGAAGGGATTTAATGAGAGCAATGATGAAAGACTTGGAATGATTAGAAAGGAGAAAAATGATTGTCATGAACAAGAAAGAGTGACAATGTGTCTCTCTAGTCCCCTAAGGAAGAAGAAAATGACTCAAAGAGTCAAGAAATTGTGAACCGAAATGAGAAAAGGAAGTGCTTAAGGAAAGATGAAACCTTCATAGACCGATATATCCCACCTTGAACCAAAAGCCTTCATTACATTCCCACAAAATCCCTATATGATTTCGAGTTAAGTGAGCTTACATTAGTGGTGATTCACATAAGGGGCAAACTTATGGTATTTAGAACCGGACTTGTGACATTCCTTTGTGAGAGATGAGTGTGATTTTCCACAATCCTTGTTCTGAGTGCTATAATCTAAAGTGAGATTTGCTTATGGAGAGTAGAGGAGAAAGAGTTTGGGTTCCACAATGACCTACATAGTAGAGCGATCTTCCTTGATGAGTTAAGTCAACTCTTGATGCTCTTGTGTCGCACTAGAGCCATGGTGCTAAAAAGGTTGTGTGTTGTTGATAATACATTTTTGTTGAGGGTATTTGTTAGTCCCAATTGATGCTTAATGAAGTCACCTTAGAACAACTGAAAGTTTCCTTTCTTTTATCTTGTGGAGGTGGGAATTACTTTGTTTGCTTGAGGGCAATCACAAGCTTAAGTTTGGGGGAGTTGATAACTATGGATTATAGCCTATCTTATGCTCTCTTTTGCTTAGGTTTTGGATAAAAAATGTGTAAAAGTATTCCCAAAAACTGACTTATTGTGCTTGTCTGCAGTGTTTGGTCAAAATGAGGCAAGAAAGCCATAATCAACTCATGAAGGAGTTAAATTTGCACAAGTTCAAAGCTTAGACAAAAGAGTTGACGGCAAAGGAAAAGAGCAGCCGCTGAAGGTCCACCGCTGAAGCAACCACAATTATGCGGCCCATGGAATTGAGATTCAGAGAAGGTATTTTGGTTACAGCAGAGACCGCTGACCGCGATGAAATAGCGTGGCCGCAGAATACCTGACGTGGCTGTGTGGTATTTCCGCTGAGAGCGTTGATGGAAGTTCAGAGACTCTGCAAGTTGAGCTTGACTGTGGATCGCGGTCCGCGATGAACTTTCATGGCCGCGATTGATGCTAACGCGGAGGCGGTGGTTTTTACGTTGTCCGCGAAATGAAGTCCAAACCAAGCACAATATTGAAGAAACGCGGTCCGTGTTTGTTTTTGCGCGGCTGTGAAAGTTCATGCGCTGAGGTGTATTTCGCTGACAGCAGAACCTCCATAAGGATATTTTTGTCCAGTAATTTCAACTGTGTATAAATAGATCTTTTTCACATTTTTAGGTTATCTTTTGTATTAGGAAGCTCGTGAACAGCCGTACTTTACCATTTAGAGTAATTTTATAGCAGCTTTAGCTTATATTCTTGTAATAAACTTTTATGGCTTATATTTCATCTCCATCTTTGATTTCTACCTTGATTATGAGTCGCTAAGCCCATTAGCTAGGGTTGTGACCCAACCCTAGTGTGGGTATTTAATGGGTCTTCAATTTTAGGGCTTAATTGTTTATGTGTTAGTGATATTCAGCTTGATTCATGCTTTAATTGTAGAATTGGTGGTTGCAAACACTGATTCATGCCTTTATGACTTAGACTCTTCTTGAGAAAGAGGGACTAAGTCTAGGAAAATTAGGCTAACAAGGAATTGGGGTGCATTCAAGAGATTAATAGCCCCAATAAAAGGGTTAAACCTAGAGATAGTAATACCCTACTTGAGTCAATTTTACTTGCATTGTTTGAATACCCAATTAGGTTTGAGAAAGCCAATTAGGGCAAATTCACTCAAACAACCAAGAGGTATAGAGTGAGTAATTACGTGTAAAGGTTATATCACGACCCCAATATAACAAGTTTGTCCTAAATTTTGGATCCCATTAGATACTCGCCTAGGTGTAAGTCACTTCCCTAGTGCTTTTTATCAATTGAGAAAAATCTTACAAAAACATTGTACTTAGATTATTTTCAGCATTCAATAGCATTAAAAGTAGAATAGAAGCAAATGTAAGCATAGTTAGAAGTGCAATTAAAAGAAACACGCGTAGCTATATTAGATAGAAACCCAACTCCCAACCAATATTAAATCCTTATGGAAATCGATCCCAACCTTTCAGGCAAAAGCTGCATCAACCACTCCTCGCCATTATATAGTGGTGTAGGAGCTGATCAACACCATAAGGACATATGATCTTACAGATGTAGATCTCAGCCAACTGCTCTGAAGAATAGGTAATCGCCACATGAATGAAATGTGTTGACTTGGTCAACCTGTCCACAATGACCCATACCGCGTCGAACTTCCTCTAGATCTGTGGGAGTCTAACAACAAAATCCATAGTGATACGCTCCCACTTTCACTCAGGAATCTCTAACTTCTAAAGCAAACTACCAGGTTTCTGATGCTCGTACTTTACTTGCTGACAATTTAGACAACGAGCTACATATGCAAGTATATCCTTCTTCATCCTTCTCCACCAATAATGTTGCTGCAAGTCCTGATACATCTTGGTGGCACCCGGATGAATAGAATACCGGGAACTGTGGGCCTCCTCAAGAATCAACTCACGAAGCTCATCTATATTGGGCACACAAATATGACCATGCATTCTCAAAACCCCATCATCTCCATGCATCCTGAAAACCCAAGTTATTCTTCACGTTTTTTCTTGCCCAAGAATCTTTGATTTCAGGTCAAAAAATGTCTAACTCAACAAATGCACATGAAAACAACGGTATTGGGCTTCATGGAGAGAATGGTGCAGATGCCGGTGTACCACCGCAAAAACCCTAGGGTGGCACCAACACAAATCCCCATCGACGTGGGCTCACACAACGCTGTGCATGCCGATGTGAGCTCTCATACCAACGGAAGTGTGGGGGGGGGGGGAAACCAATATGAAGCACATGGGACTCTAGCTCGGAAGGAAAGAGAAGTTAGACTTCAAGTCATTTTTGACATGTTACAAGCACAACAAGTGGCTATTGCTCAGCTACAAAGTCAACAAAAAACTCCAAGCACAGCAGCACCGGAGACGACTCCTCGAGTTAAGCAGGCACTAGAGAGATCGAGTAATAACGCGTCTACAGTAGACCCTGCTATTATGAAGATGCTCGAGGACCTTACCAAAAGGATTGAATCAAGAGAAAAGAAGATAGAGGCTAACGATAAAAAGGTGGAGATTTATAACTTGAGGGTCGATCAGATCCCGGGCGCACCCCCGATTCTGAAGGGTGTAGATTCAAAAAAGTTTGTGCAGAAACCTTTCCAGTCAAGTGCGGCTTTGAAGCCTATCCCAAAGAAATTTGGAATGCCCGATATCCTGAAGTATAACGGGACCACGGACCCCAATGAGCACATTACCGATTATACTTGTGCTGTAAAAGGGAATGACTTAAAGGATGACGAGATTGAATCCGTCTTACTGTAGAAATTTGGAGAAACAATGTCGAAGGGGGATATGATGTGGTATCACAACCTGCCCCCAAACTCGGTAGATTCGTTTTCCATATTGGTAGATTCACTTGTGAATGCACATGCCGGTGCCATCAAGGTTGCTACAAGGAAGTCCGACGTCTTCAAGATCAAACAAAGGGAGAACGAGATGCTAATGGAATTTCTATCTCGCTTCCAGATAGAGCGAATGGAATTACCACCGGTATTCGATGACTAGGCAGTGCAGGCCTTCACTTAGGGCTTGAACGAGCAAAGTTCGATAGCTTCGAAGCAGCTAAAGCAGAACTTGGTTGAGTATCCCACCGTGACTTGGGAAGATGTACACAACAGATATCAATCGAAAATCAGGGTCGAGGATGACCAGTTGGGAGCCCCCTCTGGCTCAGTGTATCCAAGTAGGCTCCTAGCAAAGGAACCAAGGTCTATAGAAAGGGAGTCGAGATCAGGCAAGGAAAGGTATCAACCATACTTCAAAGATCGAAGAGACACTTCGAGGAGGAATATACCTCAAAATGAACGAGGAGTAGATCGAGGCCAAAATTCCTATGGACTTATGAGCATGACCGAGTTTGACAGGCATTCGAGGCCAATGAAGGCATCCTGATTATCGGAATACAACTTCAACATCGATGTCTCAGACATTGTATTAGCCATGGGTAGAATCAGGGATACCATATGGCCAAAACCAACAAAGTCAGATCCTTCCTGAAGGAACCCTAAATCGATGTGTGAATACCATGGCATTCACAGTCATAGGACCGAGGATTGTAGGTATCTCCGAGAGGAGGTGGCCCGGCTGATCAACGAAGGGCACCTTCGAGAATTCCTCAGCAATCGAGCCAAGAACCACTTTCGAGAAAGAGAGGCGAGCGGAAAGAATGGACCAAAAGAACCTCAGCACATCATTCACATGATCGTTGGAGGAACCGACGTCCCACAAGGACCCATGTTCAAATGGGCCAAACTGTCCATCGCAACGGAAAGGCAAACTCGGAGCTATATACCCGAGGACGCCCTTACATTTAGAGAAGGAGACATCAAGGCCTTGTCCCAACCACATAATAGTGCACTGGTAATATCTTTTCTTTTGAATAAATTTCAAATTAAACGTGTGCTCGTGGATCCAGGTAGCTCGGCCAACATAATCAGGTTGAGGGTGGTGGAGCAGCTCGGACTGCTCAACCAGATCGTACCTGCCTCTTGAGTCCTCAATGGATTCAATATGGCGAGCGAGACAACAAAAGGGGAGATCATACTCCTAGTAAATGTGGCTGGTACAATCCAAGATACCAAGTTTCATGTTATCGAAGGTGACATGAGATACAAAGCCTTACTCGGAAGGCCGCGGATACACAGTATAAGGGAAGTGTCATTAACCCTTCATCAAATGATGAAGTTTCCAACCAAGGATGGAGTAAAAGCAGTGTACGGGGAGCCGCATGCAGCAAGAGAGATGTTCATGGTGCACGATGTGGCACCGACATCGACGCCCTCTACATCGAAGAAGCCAAAAGACAAGCAAACAGCTAAGTAGCAACCATAACCTACATTCTCGGCTGCACCCGAATGAGTGAATAAAGAACCATGTCGTGTCCTTGGAGCAAGCAATTGAAATGCATCGAGGCTCAAACGTTATCATTGCTACGGTACAACTCTCTCCCTTTTCATTTATGTTTTATACTAACTTATATTAGATGTTCGATTGAGAGGATTCGAAGCAACTTCCAGCTCGAAGACCTTGGGTTTTAAAGCATGTGTTGCACTCTTTTTCTCTTTGATCAGGTTTTGTCCCAAACAGGTTTTATCAGCGAGGTTTTTAATGAGGCAACATCCATATGCTACCTAAGGAGAACTCATCAAGTATTCAAGGCTTCTCTTCGATGAACCTCCAATACTGAGGGGCATTACCCTGGGAGGTCACCTCTTCAAAGAAATCAAACTATGCCTAGGAGGACCTTGATAGGAGAATGTTGTATTGGGCCAAACGGTCAAATCAACCATGTCTATGTAGAGTAATCGAGCATCCAAAGGCAAAAAACATGTATGCATATAACAAGTAATTGAGGAAGCATCCTTGCTTATCAAAACACAATGTGCCTCGAAGAAGTTCACTACTTTCTCATAAGACGGCTCAAGGGCCAAAAACTCTCGAACACTCGGGAAGAGTCATCGACAGTCGGCTCATCGAGCCATCAAAAACTCAAATTTGTAAGACCTCGATCAGGAAAATTCAAGCTCATAAGCCCTCAGTGAGGCAACATCAAATCTGTATGACCTCAACGAGGCATGCCCAAATTTATAAGACCTTAAGAAGGCATAACCCATTTATTAAGGCCAAGGCTATATATTCGAACTTGTAAGATCCCTAAAAAGGCATACCCTCGATACAGACGCCAAGGTCACTGCACCCAAGGACTAGAGTCCACGACCAAACATAAAGACTACGGTCGAACTAAAAGGCTACGACCGAATTAACGCAGCTCGAAAACGTCCGACTGCCACCATAAAACTAAAGGCGTTCAAATACTTTGAAAATACTTCCAAAAGAACCGGTTAATCAGGCTATCCCCGGTATAAGTAAAGGAGCGTCGATCATATCAGCTCCAAACAATGAAAAGGCTTTGAGACAATCAGCCTTCAGCAAAAAGGCTTCAAAAAATCATCCTTCAAGAGAACCTCCCGAGGTACTCAATTATTGTCACATATCGTCTCATAATTGAGGTTCTTATTTGAGCCATCGAAGAGTTGGATGAACACAAAACATGCCAAGTCATAATCAAAACTTCAAAGTCTTTAGCCGAAATGGGGGAAAACTATAGCCAAATTAGAGGTCAAATCAACCAATCTAAAGAGCCTTAGGGGCGATCCACGAAGCCTAAGGGACAATATGTTCAAAACCTAAGAGTCAATGAGCCCGAGTCAAAACTTGATTCGAGGACCGAGCCCTAAACGGTCAACTATTATCAATTATTCATCAAGCACAACCTAAGGGTTCTTATCTTAAAGTCCAACATATCGGACTAATTATCGACAAGCATCAAAACTCAAAACATAAACAAAGACACACGCAAGTGGAAATTTATATAAAGGGAAAACCAAAGGGTTCCTTTTTTATTATAAATAATGGTACAAAGATACATTTACAACACTCTCACAGGGATCCCTATACAAAGAACAAGAAATAAAAACCTAGTCTACCCTCGGGAGCTTGGCCTTTCCCCCCTCTGGGACTGTGTCTCCATCGGCTCCCTCGGGACCAACTCCCTTACCAGCCTTCTCCTCATTCTCTTCAGCATCGGAAACGAGGAACTTGACATCAAACTCATCCCCCTTGGACTGCTCTATCTCCTTCAAGAGATCGAAGACCTTACCATGAATCTCCTCGAGAGTTTCCCTCAGGGATCTACATCGGGCATATTCATTGCTTCTCCTCTCTTGATCGGAAGCCCCCCTCAACTTCGTACGAGATTAAGCAGCATCTTTCAGATAGATGACCACCCTCTTATCGGCCTTTACTCGGACCTCTTCAGCTTCGCCTCGAGCATCCACAACTTTGGCCTTCATCTTCAAAAGATCTGTTTCAAGCTTAGCAATCCTGCTCATCTGGACCAAGTTGCTTTCTCGAGCATTAAGAAGTTGTATCTCGAGGGCGGAGGCCTTAGCCAAAGTGTTCCTTTTGGCTACAACATAAGCATCTATTTGTGCCTTCAAGTCGTTGCATTCAGAATTAACCTAGTTGGCTTCTCCCCGAAGGTGTTCCAATGTCTCTGTCTTTCTCTGCAATAGATATACTGAAACATTAGTTTCCGAAAATGGGAGAAGAAGCCTGTATTCCTTCAAAATAGAGGTTACCTGTTTCTCGAGGTTGCCATTGTAATCATGACTTCGGTTCAACTCCGATCAAAAATGTATTAGCTCTCTTGTCTTCTTATCGCAAAGAAGCTTGAGAGATTTCTCCCCATTCAAGGATTTACGCAACTTAGCCTCACAACGAACCAGCTTAGACTTGAGCTTATCGAAGGCCTATAAGAAAGAAGGTTGAGTTAAAAAGAAGAAAGTATGAAGTTAGAAAAGTTATAATGACTTAAAAACTCACCATAGAGAAGAGTCATTGAGCTTCCTCGAAGGTCGATTTTGCATCTACCGGCTCGGTCTCATCGGCCCCGGTAGAGCAACCTGAGGCGCTCTGATTGGGCAGAGATACGACAAAGCCCATTTTCCTCAGAGTACTTCCCGATGATCGAGAACTAGTTTCCAAATCAGGTAATGAAGGTCCTTCTCCCCTCTTATCTTGTGTATTCTCTCCCTCGAGACTAGGGGCCTCGAGCCCAGCAGGCTCAACAGTCTTGGGAGGCCTCCTGGTTCGAGCCATGAAAGTAGAATCATCCTCCCCGGGTGCATTGATGTCCACAGAACAACCGATAAATATGAGATCTTTGTCAGCGGCAACGTCCTCCCCGTGCCCCCAGGCGGGTCCTGCTTTGCTATGGGAATCCTCGTCCTTTGAGGATCTTTTTCTTTTACTAGCCTTCCTTGTCTCAAAAATCAAAGGTCCTTCCTCCTCCTTGAAAGGGGATGATTAAACCTCAGAAAACTCATAGATGCTTGCAACAAAGAAATTAGTGTACGTAAAGGAAAGTACTACTCAAGAGAAGGACTACATAGCACATACCATGGTGCTTAGCCACCCATTTGCCCTTTCACAAATCTCGCCAGTTGCTCTCGTTATAAATCAAAAAGGCCGCCAGTTTACGGGCCCAGTCTACAAGATCGGGGACCTCATTTGGCATCCATGGGATCGCTACAGAAAAGATAAGAAAACATCCTTACGGAGTCTGACTCTACCGAGAACAAAATTAATAGGGTGAAGTATATCACTTACACTTGAAATTCCATTTCTTGGGAAACGGCAGGAACTCTACAGGAATAATATCAACAATCTTCACTCGAACAAACCGACTCATTCACCCTCGATCCTTATCCTTGTCATCACTAGCAATAAAGGGCTTGGTGAATCGGTGTCGTAGTGTAATTAGACCTCCATGATGCAAAGGCCGATACAATCTGATGAGGTGGCTAAGAGTGAACTCGAGCTCGGCCTTTTCAGCGAAAAATCTCATCATCAACATGATACGCCAAAAGAAGGATGGATTTGAGCAAAAGTAACTTGATATATTCGTCAGAATTAGAGCACGAGTCAGTTGTGAGGACCCAACATAAAAGGGTACATGTACGCGTTCAAAAACCCCTATACATGGGCCATAATATCCTCTTCCCGGGAGGGTATCTGCAGCCTCACCTTTTCTCCCCATCCGTAGTCTCTCCTCATAGCCTTGAGGTGTCTCTCTTCTATTGATCGGATGAACCTCGATGCATGTTCTCAGTGGCCCGGAACGTCAAGAGGTTTCTCTATCGTAAAGTCCTTCATCGAGACGAAATAGTTCGAAGTTAGCTCGCCAAACGCCGGCGGTGTACCACTGGCCGGGCAGGAAGCAGAGGTGGGACTTCCCTCTTTCTGGTGAGCGGATTTGGGAATAGTAGCCATGATTCCTTCAAAGCAAGAAAAGGAAGATGAAAACTCAGGCGAAAGCTTTGATCTGATGCGGCACTAGAACTAGTGCAAAAAAAAGAACTCTATGGAGAAAGGTAGTTGCACAAAATGGCAAATCCCTCAATGAGAGGAAAACAAGTATGTATAAGAAGAGCGACGACTATTCATTAACTTTGATAGCCAATCATCTCTCACAAAGCAATTATAACTTTTGGGAAAATGTACCGATGGAGCCATTTCGATTACTTTACGATCATATCACAGGAATGACATCACCACACAGTGTTCGAGGGATTGAGGACTCATCTCGATCCTTTACCACCCCAACCTAGGGAAGGTATGCATTGAAACTAGAACAGCCCGATCTCAAAGGTCCTTGTTACTCCAAGACCAAGCTCGAAGGAGTTAAATTTAAGTTCGAAGCTTGACTTTGGCATGAACACTAAAAGGCAAAATTGTGAAGACTTTAAACAAGAAAATCCTTTGCATCCCAAAAATATATTTACAAAGGTGCATTTCCGAAACTCCCACGCAGAGTCTATCGCGCCCTCTTTTTTTTCTCCCCTTTTTGACGGGGGAAGAGGTCTGAGTTTCGATATTCACGGGGTGTAATAACTCATTTCCTTTTGGGAATTGGGTATTTGAAGAGTCGCCACCTAATGGATTAAGGTACGTTATGTCACCTAGAGCGATTAACTCTTGTGTTGGTTTGCATTACCAGATATTAGGGTAAGGGCTCAAAGTAACCTCGAGGGGAAGGTGTTATGAACCCCTCTTGGTCCACAACTATGGGTCCAACTGAACTTGTATTCACAAATTAGTCCATATAAATAGTTGAATCAAATAAATTACAAGTAAAGCACGTTATATAAGTCAAGTAACAAGATAAAGGTTTAGACAAGTTGTAAAACAAAGGTTTAAATAAAGAGAGGATTTGGGTAAGGAGGGGTCCTAGGTTGGTTATCATATAGGAGCACCCCATGCAATGTCCGGTAAACACTCCTCAATGAGGGGCTACACGTAACATTAATGCGCAGTCATCATATCCCATGTCTACCCTTCCCATCCCCTTATTGATCATGTAAAGCGAGTGTTTGGTCAATGGTTCATATTGTGTGCTGTTACCCGTCCCTTCTTAACGGTCCTGGAGGATTAGAGTCAAAACATTTAGGACTTCACATAATGGGAACAATTAAGAGGCTTAGAGTTTACTCCTCAAACAAACACACAAGCAGCACGACTCAAACATAGTTAAGGTCTTTTATTAGTCAATGTCCTAAAGCAGGATATCTAAGTGAATATGCAGAAACAGACAAAACTTTTTATACTCAGAAGTTATACCCTAGTAGTTGCCTAGGGACTCTTTTAAAAGCCTACTAGAATCAGAAATGTTAAGCGACAGAGACAGTTTCAGAGAAAGGCAATTTTAAAAATGCCCTAAGGCTTGCCTATATGCAGAATACTGGTGTCTGTATTAATGCAGAAACAAACATATTTTGAAATAGACTCCTTTAATACCTATTGGCATGATATCTTACGAAGTTGAGGCAGTTTGAAAGAACTTATTTTAGAAAACGCTTAATACTGAACAAGACTAGTTTAAAAAATGAACTAGGCGTAATGAGGTTGATTTATTAGACTAAATTAAATTATCAAACAGTATTGTGAGTAGAGATCCCTATAGGCATGATATCTAGGTGGATTACTGATTGTTAACGATTTGCAGGTATAGCAACATACAGAAATACTCATTATAACTAAATTTCTATAGGCATGGCATCTATTATTAAACTGATTTTAAGACATGATTGTTTGGACCCTATATGCATAGTTTCTAAACATGACAGAATGCAAAACTTTATAGACATGGTTTCTACTTGATGAGTAAACAAACTTAAACGTGAAGTCCTATGGACATGATTTCTATTGGGTAAAGTAGTCAGATTCAAAATAGTAAAGTCCTATGAACATGTTTTCTATTAGTCAAAGCAACGGATTAAAGAGTAAAACCTATGTGCATGTTTTCTATTGAGTAAAGCAGACAGATTTAAAAATTAAGGACCTAAGAGTTGGATTTCTACCCGTATTACCTCATAAAGTATACATTTACCCACCCTTTTACTAAATACCCCAAATATCTGTTTAAAAATTATTACAGGCCAATGAATGAATTACATAAGTAAAAAGTAAAGAAGCTATTTTATAGGGAGCCTTCAAGTAAGCCCAGGTTTCCCCAAGCCTCCAATGGTCTCATAAGCCTTAGTTCTATAGACAAATCAGAGTCTAGGTGCATCACAGTTCCCTAAGGGTCTCAAGGACCCCGGGCAATGCTTACACCTAGACTTAAATACCAAAGAATTGAATAAGAGCAGTGTGTAAAGGCCAGCCTTAGTATGCCAGTGTTCAGAGGGCTCTCAAAAGGATCCCAAGGTAGTACACATACTAGAGGGGGCAAAACTTATTGACTAAGAGTAGAGTAAGAAGTGATGTACACAAGTTGAAAAGGTTTTAGAAGAAACTACATTTAACCAAAGTCTTTTCCTTTGAGAATAATGTAGTAAAACAATCAGAGGCTTATTTGAAGAGATGAACAGAAGTTAAAACACCTTAGGACACGTTTACACATAGTTGGTTCACAGAACTAAGTAAATTCAGTAATCACACACAGGGGTCAAGGGGGTTTGGGACACATAGAGCATTTGACTACAAACACATAACCCAATAATGCTCTAGGACTGGTTCAGACATGCTCACAAACAGCTGACACTGGCATAGTCATAGAACTAGTTATGAAGAAGACAAATACATAGAGGGGTGATAGGGATTTGAGGATCCATGGGATATAGGGTGGTAAGTATACAATAAGTAAGAGAAAATTTGTAAGGCTTGCTCAGAAACACACATAAGGGGAATGTACTAATATAAAGGGTGGGGAAGACATAATAACATGCTGATAATGTAACTCTTAACTACAGATTTCACAACAGAACCACAAATAGAAGCAAACTAGAAACAAGAGAAACTGAAACAATAAGAGAAGCATGTTGTTGTTGGGACTTTGAATTGAAACTTAGGACATACCAGTGAAGAGGAGAATAAGCAGAATGAAAAGAACAAGAGAGCATAAATGGTTAACCTTGGCTTGCAGCCGGCTAACAATAGCAAATAGCACAAGAGAGAGAGCAGAGATTTTTAGTAAGAGAGATAGTTTTTGAAACCAAGTCTCGTGTGTCTGTGTCAATGAAAGACTAGAGCATTTATAGTTTAAAATAGGTAGAAAATAAGGTAACAAGTAAAGGTTTAGCATAATTATGGAAGTAATCACATTTAGAATCCAATTAATACAAGTACTCCCCTTTTATCAAGGAATCACAGCTTAAACGGATACCAACAGGGATAATCAAGGAAAGAAAATTAGTTGAAAAAGACTGATTTTTACCATATAAGGGGTAGTAAAAGTATAGAGCATATGATTAAGTCTAAGTACAAAATATACCAATTAAGGAAAGGATTCAGTAAGAATAAAGTAACACGACAAATAAGGAAATAGAATCAGTCAATTTAAACAGGCGAGGCAGAGTTTTAGGGTTTTAAAAGAAAATCTTTCAATCAAACCATCAATTAAGGAAATCAGAATCAATCAAGAGGAGTCATGATTCTACATTTTAACATATAAATAGAGAAGAACAAACAGACGTAGCAAACAGGCAATGTCAGCCATATCGACAGAAAGAAGCAAGTGATGAACAATCAAGATGAATACAATCACACAGAGGTAATACAAGTAGGCTAAAGACTCAGTAGAAAACCCATTTGAAGCATGGTAACCACATAAATTTAACAAAAATCAAGTAGTCATGCTAACACATAGAACAAAACAAAGAAGATCTAAGAAATTAGGGTTTTTAATAGAGTCAAGTTGAAAAAGCATTAAGAACATAAAATCAGTCAAGATATGCGAGGAAAGAGGTTTAAACATAAAAAAATCGGTTTAAATAAGTGTAGAAGAAACTCTGAGAAACCCTAATTTTAAAGAAAGTAAAACAATTGAAAGTTGAGGATTTTTAAGAAGAAGTTTGAGAATAGTGTAAAACATAGAAAGAAACAGACTTAAATCGTTAGAAAGAAGACAGATCTGAGAGATATAAATGAAAGTTAGGGTTTCAAAGGAAACCCAAATAGAAATGGAAGAACATGCTATAAGCTTCAAAGATCGTAACATATATGGTGTGAGTTTGCCCAAAATCACACCGGAGAAGCCATGAATAACCAAAACAAAAATCCTAGATCCAAATTGGCATGGCCCAGGGCCTTTGAAGGCCTCAGAGATGATAAGCAAGGCGATGGAGGAACCATTGGAGGCTTAGGGTCGAAAGATAGTCGCTGGAGATGACCGAAGAGGGAGGCGGTGGTTGAAGAAGGCTAGGGTTAGGTTGAGAGAAGAGAGAAGACCAAAGGATTCAAAGGCGTCATGTTTGGAAAAATGATTAGGGTTGGGGGATTGTTTAGAGTTAAAAAAGGAAAGGCCCAATGAGGGTCGTTGATCGTTTAAATCAACGATCAGGATTCAATGGGATTTTGGGTCGGGTAGGAGTAATTGGGGCCTGGATCGGGTATTTTAATCTAAGATTGGGTTGGGGATTGGGTCCAATTTGGCTAGAATTGAAAGCCAAATCTGCTATAAATTAAATATCCCATTTTCCCTATTTTAATTTATATTAAATAATAAATAGTTTTTTGAAAATAATTTTTCTATACAAAAATGATTTAAAATATGCAACTATCATTTTTAAAATATAGGGGCCAATTTTATACATATAAAATATAATTATACATTAAAATGGGCTAACATTGCAATTATATGCAATTTAGCTTAAAAATACTAAATGTAATTATAAAAGAGCATGAAAAAATATATTAGCCATATTTTGGCATAGGTATAGAAATTAAATAAATAAATCATCATAACAATAATTTTGTAAATAATTATTGAGGATTTCATGAATAAAAAGGGAGAAAATAAATCAATTTAAATCCTTAAAATTATGGGAAAAATTATTAAAACCTTGTGCATTCTTATATATGCACATATATACTATTTTGAAGGTATTTATGCATATTTAAAATATATAGTAAAAAATTGGGTATCAACAACTGCCCCTCTTTACCCGAAAATGATGAAAAAGTTTTTGGGTAAAGAAACGATGGCCAATTTTGACTGGATAGGATGTTTCAAAAGACGGAGGCCGAACTCCGGTTTTTGACTTTCGCACATATCCCTGGTTTTACAGGAATCAGGCCATGTGTAGTTCTGGATTCACTCGTGGAGTATGCCGATGAAATTATTGCAAGAACGGACACGAGATGTGGAAGCGGCTATGATGAGCGGTTAAGGCTCAGGACAGCTGGAGGGAACTGGAGCGAGATCGCTCCTACTAAGATAGCGGTTTCTTACTGATTACCTACTGATAAAAGATGCTACAAACGTATTTATGAAAATTTACACATGATGCAAATTCCCCTCGGACCATGAAGGTTGTCTTCAGACGGTTAAAGATGATGTCCTTAGACCATGACGTCATGGGCCATGAATTGTTTAGTGAGGGATTCACAGGCTATGAAATTTTATTCTCGGGCCAAGAAAATGCTGCCTCCGAACCATGACGCCTTTGAATAATGATATGCAAATTTGAGAGATCCTCAAGCCATGGCATGGTGTCTTCCGGCTATGAGGATGGTGCCTTTAGACTATGACGCCTTTGGACAAATTGGTGAATGTTTCAGCCCGTGATATGCAATAATATGATGTAACAAGACAAGGCTTAGTCTTGCGAAGTGGAGGGCAGAGCTTAGCCCGATTGAAAACAAAGTAGATAGAGCAATATTGGTGCAAAGGGGGACAATGCTTAGTCCCGTGCAAGCGGGGAGGCAAGGATTAGCCTTATGTAAATGGGGATGCAAGGATTAGCCTTATGCAAATATGGAGTCCAAGATTAGAGTCATGCAACTATGGAGTTCAAGATTAGACTCATGCAACTATGGAGTCAAGGATTAGACTCATGCAGGATTGGAGATAGAGCTTAGCCTCATGCAAAAAGAAGGCAGTGATTAGCCTTATGCAGATATGGAGTCAGGGATTAGACTCATGCAAATATGGAAACAGGTCTTAGTCTCATGCAGAGAGAAGGTAGTTCTTAGCCTTATGCAAATATAGAGGTAGAGATTAACCTCATGCAAAGAGAAGGCAGTGCTTAGCCTTATGCAAATATGCAGTCCGGGATTAGAATCATGCAAGATTGGAGATAGAGCTTAGTCTCATACAGAGAGAAGGTTGTTCTAAGCCTTATGCAAATATGGAGTCCGAGATTAGACTCATGCAAGATTGGAGACAGAGGTTAGTCTCATGCAAACATGGAGTCAGAGATTAGACTCATACAAATGTGGAGTCAAGGATTAGAATCATGCAAATGCGGAGCCAGAGATTAGGCTCATGCAAATGTGGAGTCAGAGATTAGACTCATGCAAATGTGGAGCCAGAGATTAGGCTCATGCAAATGTGGAGTCAGAGGTTAGACTCATGTAAAGAGAGAATAGCAGATAAAGGTGGAGTATATCTTAGCTAGGATATATTCAGTGTCTGATGGCTGGATGGATGGGAAATTTGCTTTGTCTACATATGTTTCGCGAATGCTACCGTTACATCAAATGTGCCTGCGTTCAAAGAAAAATCATAAGTTTCCTAAGGGGAGGTTGGTTCTTTCTTCATATGCTGGCCTTACTCTGATACGCTTTGGAAGCGTATTGATATATCAAGTAGTTTTTGATGAACTAGCGACTGTGACACATTTCAAAGGCATTGTAGATCTCTTATATTGGAATTTTGAGGGTCCTCCTCAAAATTCTGCCCCAGTTTGCTAGATGATTTTTAACTTTTTGCGGATGGCGGACCCTGCTGAATCTTCTTCGAAATTTTGAGAATCCTTCTCAAAATTCTGCCCCATTTCTTGACTAATGATTGACTTCCTGGCATGTGATGGCGCTGGCTAGACTTCCTACAGAATTTTGAGGACCCTATTCAAAATTCTGCCCCTGTTTGTGATTTTGGTGGAAATGAAAATTTTATTACGATATGAGCAAACCCATAAAGCTGCCTACGTATCCCCTCTTAAACGTGAATCAGGTCAAGCGTAGTTCAATTACATCAGAAAAGAAAGGTGAAATAATCTGGGCATAGTATCTCTTAACTGCATCTGAATTGATTGGTTTTGGCCAGATCTCTCCATCCATCTCTGCAAGTATGAGTGCTCCTCCTATTAGTACTCTGTGAACCATATACGAACCTTGCCAGTTGGGAGAGAATTTCCCTTTGGCTTCATCTTGGTGTGGGAGGATCTTCTACAATACCAGTTGCCCTGGTGCGAACTGTCTTGGTTTGACCCTTTTGTTGAAAGCTTTGGACATTCTGTTCTGGTAATGTTGGCCGTGACATACTGCATTCATCCTCTTTCCATCGATAAGGGCAATTGTTCATAGTGTCCCCTTATCCATTTAGCATCACTGAGCTCAGCTTCATGTATGGCACTTAAAGAAGGAATCTCTACCTCGGCTAGGATGATAACCTCGGTACCATAAACCAGCATGTAGAGGGTTGCCCCGGTTGACGTGCGAACTATGGTAATGTACCCTAACAGAACAAAGGGTAACTTCTCATTCCACCACTTGTGATTCTCTACAATTTTCCTTAGTATCTTCTTAATGTTTTTGTTGGCGACTTCTACGGCTCGATCCATTCATCTGAGGTCTGTAGGCGGTAGAATTCTTGTGCTTGATTTTCAAAGTTTCACATATAGCCTTTATCAGCTCACTGTTGAGGTTGGCGGCATTGTCAGTAATAATGGACTCAGGAACTCGGAATCGGCAGACAATACGATCCTTGACAAAATCCGTGACAACTTTCTTGGTTACAGCTTTGTAAGATGCAGCTTCTACCCATTTTGTGAGGTAATCAATGGCTACCAGAATAAACTGGTGTTCGTTTGAAGTAGTGGGCTCAATCAGACCGATAACATCCATTCCCCAAGTGGCGAACGACCAAGGTGAGCTTGCTACATTGAGCTCGATTGGCGGCACTTTTATCATGTCGGCATGCACATGACATTGAAAGCATTTGCGCACATACTGAATATAATCCGTCTCCAAGGTCATCCAAAAGTAACCTGCCCTGAGTATCTTCTTGGCCAGAACAAAACCATTCATGTGCGAACCACATGTCCGGGCATACACATCCTCAAGTAGATTAGAAGCTTCCCTCGCGTCGACACACCTTAGTAACCCCAAATCAGGAGTTCTTCTGTACAAGTTTCCTCCGCTATGGAAGAAGTGATTTGACAATCTACGGAGCGTGCGTTTTTTAATGTGATTTGCATGCTCCGGGTATTCTCCTTTTGATAAGTACTCCTTGATGTCACTGAACCAAGGCTTTTCATCCACTTCCTCCTTGACATGAGCACAATATGCTGGCTAATTATGGATCATCACCAGAATGGGAACAATATAGTTCTTATCTGGATGTTTTATCATGGATGACAAAGTGGCTAATGCATCGGCGAACTCCTTCTAAATTCTGGGCACATGTCGGAATTCTATCTTTGTGAACCTCCTTTTCAATTCTTGAACATGGTGCAGATATGGCAGTATCTTGGAATTCTTGCTGGCCTACCCTCCTTGTACCAGGTGCACAAGCAAATCTGAGTCACCAATCACCAGCAACTCCTAAATGTTCATGTCGACTGCCATGTTGAGACCTAGTAGGCAGGATTCATATTCCCCCATATTGTTGGTGCAGGGAAATCTGAGTTTAGCATATATGGGATAATGCTGACCCGTTTCTGACACCAAAACTGCTCCAATGCCTACTCCTTTGAAATTTGCGGCTCCATCAAAGAACATCCTCCAACCGTCATATGCTTCAGTAATGTCTTCTCCTACGAATGATACTTCTTCATCAGGAAAATATGTTTTCAAGGGTTCGTATTCTCCTCCTACCAGATTTTCAGCGAGGTGATCTGCCAATGCTTTTGACTATCTTTTGAGTTACATAGACGATGTCGAACTCACTCAGTAGTATCTGCCATTTAGCCAACTTCCCAGTAGGCATGGGCTTATGAATTATGTACTTCAGGGGATCTTCCTGGATATGAGGTATGTGGTGTAGGCACAAAAATAATGCCTCAATTTATGGGTTGTCCAGGTCAAAGCACAACAAGTCCATTCAAGGAAAGAATACCGTGCTTCATCATGTGTGAATTTCTTACTCAGGTAATATTTGGCTTGCTCCTTTCTTCCTGTCTCATCATGTTGTCCCAGAACACATTCGAAGGCTCCATCTAACACTGATAGATAAAGTAGCAAAGGTCGTCCTGGTCCTGGCGCGACCAGAACTGGCGGTGTGGACATGTATTCCTTCATCTTGTCAAAAACTTTCTAACAATCCTTGGTCCAACTTGACTCGGCATCTTTCCCCAGCATCTTGAAAATAGGTTCACATATTACTGTGGATTGTGCTATGAATTCACTAATATAGTTGAGTCGTCCAAGGAAGCTCATCACGTCCTTCTTGCTTTTGGGTGGTGGTAACTCCCGAATGGCATTGACTTTAGTCAGATCTAGCTCGATCCATCGGCGACTGACAATGAATCCCAATAAGTTTCCTGCTGGAACCCCGAATGCACACTTTGCAGGGTTCAACTTCAAATTGTACCTCCTGAGCCTGTCAAAGAATTTCCTTAGGTCTGCTATGTGATCTGCGGCCCTCTTGGATTTGATAATGACGTCATCCACATATACCTCTATTTCCTTGTGTATCATATCATGGAAGATGGTTCTCATGGCCCTCATGTAAGTATCCCCAGCATTCTTTAGACCGAATGTCATCATCTTGTAATAGTATACACCCCAAGGCGTAATAAAAGTTGTTTTCTCGACATCTTCTTCATCCATCCAGATCTGGTGATAACCTGCGAAGCAATCTACAAAGGATTGGAGTTCATGCTTGATGCAACTATCGATTAACATGTGTATGTTTGGTAGTGGAATATTTTCCTTGGGACTTTCTCTGTTTAAATCCCGATAATCAACATATACCCTGACCTTCCCGTCTTTCTTCAGAATTGGCCCAATGTTAGCTAACCATGTTGGGTACTCAACCACCCTGAGAACTTTGGCTTTGATCTATTTGGTAACTTCTTCCTTGATTTTCAAACTCATGCTTGGTTTGAATTTTCTGAGTTTCTGCTTGACTGGCGGATACATGGGATTAGTAGGCAACTTGTGAGCTACTATAGATGTGTAAACCAGTCATAGCGTTGTACGACCATGAGAAGATATCCTCATATTACTTTAGAAAACAGATGTATTCCTCCTTTCCCGGGTATCTCATCTTCGTCCTCTAAGTCATTATTCTCATGTTGCGTTGCCTCATTACATCTCACAGTCACTGGTTTATCAGGAAAAGTAATAATAACACTGTAGAAGGGAAAAGTATAAAAATAGTAATGAACAGTGATAAAAGACAAATTCATTTGATTAAAACTGAGAAAATTGTTCAAACAAAGCTTGGCTCAGTGGATCGAGCATTTATTTTGAAACAAAGAAATCTTAAAACCAAAATTGCTGAAAAATTGAAATGCCTAGAACAACTATAAATTCTGCCAAGTTACCCAAGGACTCGGTGGGCTCGGGATCGTATGACGGTCCAATTTTTGAGAACAGGTCCCTTTGCCACAATCTGAATGGTGAGGCCTTCTTTCTCCTCCTCCTTAATTATGGCACAACAATCCATGTCCTCATCTTCCAAGAACAAATCCTTCAGCCGAGCTAGTGCTTCCTCTTCTGCAGTTCCCCATATTGTGTCGGCCTGGTGAAAAGCTTGTTCCAAATGTGGTACCGACTGCTCAAGAGGGTAATATGGTCCATGCCATGGAGGCGACCACTTCCTGTACTCTTTTCATGTATACTGGTATCCGAGCCCAAAGGTGGTACTATGATTTTTCAGCCGTATTGGCTTGGTGATACCCTAGAGGCTCTTTCCCAATCCTTTGCCGAGTTCATATCTAGATCATGCTAGTATGCTTTCTATTTTGTTACTATACCATTTATCCTTATCGACAGCATTGACACGTTCAATGTGATGATAGGTTTCTCCTCCTAGCCTTCTTCTATGTCTAATGGTCGGGATGGTTTGACTAGAGTAGATGGGGTTACTCCCATCTCCATGAATGATTACCTCTTGACGGTTTCATTCAAATTTTACAGCTTGATGTAGTGTGGAGGGCACAACTCTAGCAACATGTATCCATGGGCGGCCCAACAAAACATTATATGAGGCTGGTATGTTAAGCACTTGGAATTCAACGTCGAACTAAGTTGGCCCCATCTATAAGCAAAGGTTGATTTCCCTGATTCATAGCCCTCTAGGACCCATCAAAAGCCTTCACATTCATGCTTCCTGTCCGTATTTCATGGAAACCTTTGTCCAAACTTTTCAAGGTGTCCAATGGACAAATATTTGGACTCGAACCTCCATCAACCAAGACCCTGGCAATGAACATGTCTTTAAATTGTACCGTAATATGCAATTCTCGATTGTGATTCAGTCCTTCGGGAGGCAGCTCATCTTCGTGGAAGATAATCTTATAGTTCTCCAACACTTGATCGACCATGTTGGCCATTTCTCTACCAGTGATATTATTTGGTACATAAGCCTCGCTCAGTACTTTTATCAAGGCGTTCTTGTGTGCCTCTGAATTCTGTAATAGTGACTGGATAGATATCTAAGCAGGGACTTTGTTCAGATGGTCAATAATAGAATACTCTTTTGCCTGTACTTTCCTCTATAGGTCATCTGGCTCGGTCTCAATGACAGGCTGCCTAGCAGTGGCATCATTACTTGAACCTCTCAGGTGTTCTGGTGTGTAGACTCTTCCAGTTCTAGTCATCCCTTGTGCGGCATCAGATTCCTCTATCTTAGTATTCCCTTTTCTCCAAGCCTCGGTGACATAATCCCAAGGTATTTCTTTTGAGTAGAATGGGGGTGTGGTTGACACCGTCACAGTAAAAGGTGTGACTACTTCTACTTCAAATGGAGTGGAGGTGGCTGTGGGCGAAGTTACTTCCACCTCGAATGGAACTGATGCAGTTACCTCAACGTCAATAGGTTCCTGAGTCTGAACCACAATAGAAGTAAGTGTAACTGCAACCTTAAAGTCATCGCCTTCTCGGATAAACCCGATTGACCCCTCAGGGTCCCATTCCTCATTTTTTTTCTATAATATGTATATCGTCACTTCTATGATCAGGGAGGGGATTGTTGCGGACTTTAGATGTGGCTTCCTTTGCTTGTATGACCTTGTTATCAATGAGTGTCTGGATCTTATCCTTTAATATTCGGCACTCGGCTGTGGTGAGCCCTTTCATACCAGAGTGGTATGCACAGGTTTTGTTCAGATTGACCCATTGGGATGGATCTTCTAGTGCCATAGCGGGAATAGGAGTGACGTAACCTGCGGCCTTTAAACTTTCATACAATTGGTCGATGGGCTCAACAATGGCAGTGTATTGTCTGGGTGGCTTGCGGTCGGAGTTGGGTCTTGGTCTCGGATAATTTTGGCGAGTTGGTGATGATTAAAAGTGAGCTGGTTGGGAATTATAAGTGTGATGGACAGTGGCTGGTTGGGAATATCTGGGAGATAAAGGTTGATATGTAGGTGGTGATGCTTGGTATGTGGTTGGAGGTGTTTGATATGTGGGTAGAGGTGTTTGTTATATGAGTGGAGGTGTTTGATATGTGAGTGGTGTTTTTGGGCCCTGGGCCACCATTACTGCCCCAACATCTCTTTTCTTTGATATGTCGCTTGATTAGAGTGCCTTATTCGTGGCTTGCAGTGCCTTGAAATTTGTTACCATCCCGCTCTTGATTCCTTCATCGATCCTTTCCCCGATCTTGATGATATAAGAGAATTTGTGATTTTTTATGACCACCAGTCTCTCATAATACTGTGGATCTTATGCCCTAACGAAGAATTTATTCATCTACTCTTCGTCTAGAGAAGGCCTGACCTTGGCTGCTTCTAATCTCCAACGAGTAGCATATTCGTGGAAAGTTTCAGTGGTTTCTTCTTGAGATTTTGAATGTAGAAGAAGTCAGGTGCATTTTCTGTGTTGAACCTGAACCGGTCCATGAAATCTGACTACATTCTTACCCAATTGGACCATTTCTTGGGATTCGGGATGATATACCAAGACAACGCGTCCCCAGTAAGGCTCCTCATAAAGAGCTTCATTTGAATCTTTTCATCTTTTCCAACCCCGACAAGCTTGTCACAGTAAGTCCTTAGGTGAACCCTGGGATCACCTGCTCCATCAAACATTTTGAATTTGTACCCTTCTGGCAATTCCATATCGGGCTATATGCACAGATCTTCATAGTTCAAACCTTCTATTCATATATCGCCTTCAACACCTTGAACTCGGCTTGTCAACTTCTTGAGTTCTTCGGCCATGTTCTTAATGAGCAGGTCTTTTTCGGAGGGTTCCAGTGCATAGGAGATTGGTTGGGTAGAATGTGGTATAGTTTCCAAGTATATGGGGTTGCTCTGATAGGTACCATGGAGTTGGGTATAATGATGGTCATTGGTGGAGTTCTATGGATCGGGAATAAGTGGCGCTTTATTTTGAGGAGTATGGTAAGTTGTGGTTTGCGGGTATGGAATTGGTTGATGATGATGTTGTGGTGGAGTTGGAACTGGCAATGGATTGATAATTTTTGGTGGGGTTGTGTATTGATTTGGTGCAGTAGGATTTTGTGGTTGTTGGTTTTGTGTGTTCTGAGGAGGTGTTGGGTTCTTTGTGTTCTTTTGGTGGAGATCAAGGACATTGAGGGTGAGTGAAATATTTGCCAAATTGCGGACCTGCTCAAGTTCTCCTTGTAGTTCTAGTATCTTTTTTTTCAGTTTCAAAACCAGGTCATTCGAGGCCGGAGTACTGCGGCCGTTGGAAGTCTCTATGTTCTCACCGTTTTCCTTTCGTATTCCACTTAAGTCATCCATCTTTGCTTTACCTATGCTTTTGTGTTGCTTGGAGGAGGAGAAGGTGGAGGGCCTTTAGATCTGGTATGATATGTTGATGAGGCCAGTATGGATGAACCAACCTAAGGGAATGGGAATAATAATAAAAATAAACAAAAACAAAAGGTAACAAGTAAGCGAGGATTCTGAAATGTTTGCAGTATTTAAACACATATTGCAAAATATAAACTCGTATCCTAATTTGGGATCCTCGTTGTGCCCGAGGTAGGCCTAGCGACAAATATATTTGGAGAACTTCAAATTCCAATAGATGCTTCATTTCATAATATAAAAATAGAAGAATCCAAAAACGACATTAACGCAATAATAAAACAAGTCACTATTGGCACTTTGCCTTATTACATTTTAAGAAAATCAAGTAAATCTAATCTATTTGGTCCCAGAAGGACCTTCCCCAGATTCGATCTTCCGAACTCCATCAAACAGATCTCCCAGCTCGCGCAGTCCCAACAACAAGTAGGCTCGGGCCAGATGTCCTCTCTCAGCTCCTTCAGCATTCTGACAGTTTTCAATCCTTTTTATGACTTTGTCCTCCAGCTCCACTATTCCTCGCTCCAGATATTCCAGTTTCCTTTTGGAAGTGAATGTCATCTCTTTCCATTCCTCAATCAACCTCATGTTCCTCTCATGTATCTCCCGATGCTCATTCTCAGAGTCGTGGTATCTCTTGCACAGCTTGTTGTATTTGATTCTGTTCCCTCGACCACTCCCCGGTGTCCCTATTCATTTAAGATTATCCTCCAACCATGCTGGGTAGAGAGGCTTGCAACCTGCATGATATCTGTCTGGCTCAACAGTGCTTTTCTCCGCAATGATTTTGCAGTGCCACATGTGCTGAGCTTGGCACTTGTAAGGTACGTCATTGTCTTGGAAATTTGCCCTGAAATAACTCATCTTGACGACCCTTGGTACAACCCGTTTTCTGCCTCCTTGCCTCATAACTCGCATAGGGACATATTGATATATTTCTCTCAGCCCGATCAATACCAAGTGCGGAGCATCCCTGGACCTGATAATAAACTCGTCTGTTGGTAACCATTCAACCATCCACTGCACCAGTCCCTCCATCATATTGTCGAAGAACTCTACCCATTCGTTGGCACTTTTCGGCTGAGCAAATCTGTCCGGAATGTAGGTCAATTGCTTAAGGTGATGGAAGGTAATGTGGTCGTTCAAAGCCCTTTGCGGAAATTTTTGACAATAGCGACCCTTTTGGAGATGCGCCAACAACCATAACTGTAGCAATAAATTACAACCTTCGAAATGCCGGAACCCTCTTTGATAGAGCTCAAGGGTTCTGTAGATGTCAGCTATGATCATGGGTACTATGGTATATGTTTGCCCATTAATCCTTTCCATCAGAGTTTTGGCGACCATGGCCAACCTAGTGTGGATTCTTCCCTTTTTCATTGGGATCACTATCAGCCCTAGAAAGCACAAAATGAAAATGAACACTCTACGGTGGATGTGACCTAGTGAAGTGAGGGCGATCTCATCATGGTAAGTTCAGAAAGACTTGCTATGGCCATACCTTTCGTACAGATATTCGAAAGGTATGTAGGAGTTCTTTAACCACACTAGGTCGACATTCTTTTTCAGCCCCATCATCTTCAAAAATCCTCTGCCCGTACGGTTTACTAGCACCAAAAGCCTAGGACTGTCCCAAGCCAACCCTGTAAGTCCTCCTATTTCATCTCTATGTCATCGAAGCGGAACACAGCTCTTTCACTATCCCAGAATAAGGTAGCAGCCTCGATCAATTTGTTGTTTGGTTCAATATCTAGCAGGGAGTGCAAGTTATCCAGGTACTTTTTCACATGCTTCTTGTCACTTGAGGAAAGATCCTCCCACCAATCTAGCAGCAAAGGAGGGATGTTGCTAACCATACCGAATTTGGGGACCTCGTGCCTCATTTTCTGCAAAACAAAAGGGTTAGACTTTACCCCCACCGGTCTTGACTATTTATACCTTTATGATCAGCATATCGACATTTAGTTCTCCAAATTAATGCACAGAACGTGGTTGCGCCCGTTAGGATTATGGAAAACCCGATGGACTTTGGATAAGGCTTATCTTAAAGGATCATTATGTGGACAACATAACTGATCCGACTAGGTTTGACCTTGATGCATGCACAATTTAAACAGAGTACTATAGGATTTTAGACTGGTACCCTCAAGCAGACAACTTGAGGGGGAAGGCACGGAACCGTCGACTGCACCACTGATCGACTGATTTTACTGCAAATAAGCCTTTCCGAATTTAAGGGTAGTAAATAGGAAGATCGCAACCACTCATTAAAGCGTTGCTATAGGATTTGAGACGCACGAGTGGAATATGATGCGGAGCATGATTTATGCAGCAATTAATAGCATGTAGTCAAGTATTTTCACGTAGGAAAAATAAATACAGTATTTAAATAATTGAAAAGACAGTTACAGAAAAAGGAAAACAAAGAGACAAGTCAGTTTTTAGCGTAATAAAGAAATCATAAATGCTTGAAAAATAGACAGTTAAATTCAAATGAGGGAGAAGGGTACAAGATAAGCATGCTTGGACTAATGTGTAGAAGACAAGTTCTTTATGGTAAGAGACTAAAAATATCCCCAGCAGAGTCGTCATGCTGTCGCGCCCCCTTTTTTTCTCCCCTTTTTGATGGAGGAAGAGGTCCGGGATTCGACATTCACGGGGTGTAATGACTCATTTCCATTTGGGAATTGGGTATTTGAAGAGTTTCCACCTAACGGATTAAGGTGCGTTAGGGCACCTAGAGTGATTAACTCTTGGGTTGGTTTGCATTACCAAAGATTAGGGTAAGGGCTCGAAGTAACCTCGAGGGGAAGGTGTTAGGCACCCCTATTAGACCACAACTATGGGTCCGACCGAACTTATATTCACAAATTAGTCCATATAAATAGTTGAATCAAATAAATTTCAAGTAAAGCACGTTAGATAACTCAAGTAACAAGATAAAGGTTTGGACAAGTTGTAAAACAAAGGTTTAAATAAAGAGAGGATTTGGGTAAAGAGGGGTCCTAGGTTGGTTATCCTATAGGAGCACCCCACGTAATGTCCGGTAAACACTCCTCAATGAGGGGCTACACGTAACATTAACGCGCAGACATCATATCCCATGTCTACCCTTCCCATCCCCTTATTGATCATGCAAAGCGAGTGTTTGGTCAATGGTTCTTATTGCGTGCTGCTACCCGTCCCTTCTTAACGGTCCTGGAGGGAGATAGGACCTCTACCTATAGGTAGTTCTTGACGTACCCCTAAGGTTTAGAAAGTTAAAAATTCTAAGGCGACAGTCAAAACATTTAGGACTTCAAATAATCGGAGCAATTAAGAGGCTTAGAGTTTCCTCCTCAAACAAACACACAAGCAGCACGACTCAAACATAGTTAAGGTCTTTTATTAGTCAATGTCCTAAAACAGGATATCTAAGTGAATATGCACAAACAGACAAAACTTTTTATACTCAGAAGTTATACCCTAGTAGTTGCCTAGGGACACTTTTAAAAGCCTATTAGAATCAGAAATGTTAAGCGGCAGAATACTAGTGTCTGTATTAATGCAGAAACAAACAGATTTTGAAATAGACTCCTTTAATACCTATAGACATGACGAAATGCAAAACCTTATAGACATGGTTTCTACTTGATGAGTAAACAAACTTAAACGTGAAGTCCTATAGACATGATTTCTATTGGGTAAAGCAGTCAGATTCAAAAGAGTAAAGTCCTATGAACATGTTTTCTATTAAGCAATGCAACAGATTAAAGAGTAAAACTTATGAGCATGTTTTCTACTGAGTAAAGCAGACAGATCTAAAAGTAAGGACCTAAGAGCAGGATTTCTACCCGCATTACCCCATAAAGTATACATCTACCCACCCTTTTACTAAATACCCCAATTATCTCTTTACAAATTATTACAGGCCAATGAATGAATTACATAAGTAGAAAATCAAGAAGTTGTTCTATAGGGAGCCTTCAAGTAGGCTCAGGTTTCCCAAAGCCTCCAATGGTCTCATAAGCCTCAGTTCTATAGACAAATCAGAGTCTAGGTGCATCACAGTTCCCTAAGGGTCTCAAGGATCCCAGGCAATGCTTACACCTAGACTTAATAACTAAAGAATTGAACAAGTGCAGTATGGAAAGGCCAACCTCAGTATGCCAGAGTTTGGATGGCTCTCAAAAGGATCCCAAGATAGTACACATACTAGAGGGGGCAGAACTTATTGACTAATAGTAGAGTGAGAAGTGATGGTCACAAGTTGAAAAGGTTTTAAAAGAAACTGCATTTAACCAAAGTCTTTTCCTTTGAAATTAATGTAGTAAAATAATCAGAGACTTATTTGAAGAGATGAACAGAAGTTAAAACACCTTAGGACAGGTTTACACATAGCTGGTTCACAGAACCAAGTAAATTCAATAATTACACACAGGGGTCAAGGGGGTTTGGGACACATAGAGCATTTGACTGCAAACACATAACCCAGCAAGGGTCTAGAAGTGGTTTAGACATGCTCAGAAACAGCTGACACTGGCATAGTCACAAAACCAGATATGAAGAAGACAAACACATAGAGGGGTGATAGGGATTTGGGGACCCTGGGATATAGGGTAGTAATTATACAATAAGTAAGAGACAATTGGTAAGGCATCCTCAGAAACACACATAAGGGGAATGTACCAATCTAAAGGGAGGGGAATATATAATAACATGCTGATAATGTAACTCTTAACTACAGATTTCACAACAGAACCACAAATAGAAGCAAACTAGAAACAATAGAAACTGAAACAATAAGAGAAGCATGTTGTTGTTGGGACTTTGAATTGAAACTTAGGACATACCAGTGAAGATGAGAATAAGTAGAATGAAAAGAAGAAGAGAGCACAAATGGTTAGCCTTGGCTTGCAGCCAGCTAACAATAGCAAATAGCACAAGAGAGAGAGTAGAGATTTTTAGTAAGAGAGATAGTTTTTGAAACCAAGTCTCGTGTGTCTGTGTTGATGAAAGATTAAAGTATTTATAGTTTTGAAAATAGGCAGAAAATAAGGTAACAAGTAAAGATTTAGCATAATTATGGAAGTAATCACACTTAGAATCCAATTAATACAAGTACTCCCCTTTAATCAAGGAATCACAGCTTAAACGGATACCAACAAGGATAATCAAGGAAAGAAAATCAGTTGAGAAAGACTAATTTTTACCATATAAAGGGGTAGTAAAAGTAAAGAGCATATGATTAAGTCTAAGTACAGAACATACCAATCAAGGAAAGGATTCAGTAATATTGAAGTACCACAACAAATAAGGAAATAGAATGAGTCAATTTATATAGACGAGGCACACTTTTAGGTTTTTAAAAGAAAATCTTTCAATCAAACCATCAATTAAGGAAATTAGAATCAGTCAAGAGGGAGTCATGATTCTACATTTTAACATATAAATAGAAAAGAACAAACAAATGTAGCAAATAGGCAAGGTCAGCCATATTGTCAGAAAGAAGCAAGAGATAAACAATCAAGATGAATACAATCACACAGAGGTGATACAAGTAGGCTAAAGACTCAGTAGAAACCCCATTTGAAGCATGGTAACCACAGAAACTTAACAAAAATCAAGTAGTCATGCTAACACACAGAACAAAACAAAGAAGATCTAAGAAATTAGGGATTTTAACAAAGTCAAGTTGAAAAGGCATTAAGAACATAAAATTAGTCAAGATATGCGAGGAAAGAGGTTTAAACATAAAGAAAAATCGCTTTAAACAAGTGTAGAAGAAACTCCGAGAAACCCTAATTTTAAAGAAAGTAAAACGGTTTAAAGTTGAGGATTTTCAGAAAGAGTTTGAGAATAGTGTAAAACATAGAAAGAAACAGACTTAAATCGTTAGAAAAAGCACAGATCTGAGAGATATAAATGAAAGTTAGGGTTTCAAAAGAAACCCAAATAGAAACGGAAGAACCTGCTATAAGCTTCAAAGATCATAAGATATATGGTGTAAGTTTGCCCAAAATCACACCAGAGAAGCCATGAACAATCAAAATAGAAACCCTAGATCCAAATTGGCATGGTCTTGGGCCCTTGAAGGCCTCAGAGATGATGAGCAAGGCGATGGAGGAACCATTGGAGGCTTAGGGTCGAAAGATAGTCGCTGGAGATGACCGGAGAGGGAGGCGGTTGTTGAAGAATGATAGGGTTAGGTTGAGAGAAGAGAGAAGATAGAGGATTCAAAGGCGGCGTGTTTGGAAAAGTGATTAGGGTTGGGGGGGTTGTTTAGAGTTAAAAAAAGGAAAGGGCCAATGAGGACCGTTGATCTTTTAGATCAACAGCCAGGATTCAATGGGGTTTTGGGTTGGGTAGGAGTAATTGGGGCTTTGTTCGGGTATTTTAATGCAAGATTGGGCTGGGGATTGGGTCCAATTTAGCTAGAATTGAAATCCAAATCTGGCTATAAATTAAAATAGCCCATTTTCCATATTTTAATTTATAATAAATAATAAATATTTTTCTGAAAATAAATTTTCTATACCAAAATGATTTAAAATATGCAATTATCATTTTAAAAATATAGGGGACAATTTTACACATATAAAATATAATTATACGTTAAAATGGGCTAACATTGCAATTATATCCAATTTAGCTTAAGAATACTAAATGTAATTATAAAAATACATTAAAAAATATATTAGCCATATTTTGGCATAATTATAGAAATTAAATGAATAAATCATCATAACAATAATTTTGGAAATAATTATTGGGGATTTCATGAATAAAAAGGGAGAAAATAAATCAATTTAAATCTTTAAAATTATGGAAAAAATTATAAAAACCTTGTGCATGCTTATATATGCACATATATGCTATTTTGAAGGTATTTATGTATACTTAAAATATATAGGAAAAAATTGGGTATCAACAGCTACCCTTCTTTACCCGGAAAGGATGAAAGAGTTTTCGGGTAAAGAAATGATGGTCAATTTTGACCGAATTGGATGTTTCAAAAGACGGAGGCCAAACTCTGGTTTTCGAGTTGCCCACATATCCTTGGTTTTATAGTAATTAGTCCATGTGTAGTTCTGGATTCACCCGCGGATTATGCCAATAAAATTATTGCAAGAACAAACACGAGATGTGGAAGCGGCTATGATGAGCGGTTAAGGCTCGGGACTACTGGAGGGAACTGGAGCGCGATCGCTCCTGCTAGGATAGCGGTTGCTTACTGGTTACTTGCAGATAAAAGATGCTACAAACGTATTTGCGAAAATTTAAACATAACGTAAATCCCCTTCGGACCATGAAGGTTGTCTTCGAATGGTTAAAGATGACGTCCTTGGACCATGACGTCCTGGGCCATGAATTGTTTAGTGAGGGGTTCGCAGGCAATGAAATGGTTCTCTCGGGCCATGAAAATGGTGCCTCCAAACCATGACGCCTTTGAATAATGATATGCAAATTTGAGAGATCCTCAGGCCATTGCATGGTGTCTTCCAGCTATGAGGATGCTGACTTTAGACTATGACGCCTTTGGAAAGATTGGCGATTGTTTCAGGCCATGATATGCAATAATATGACGTAACAAGAAAAGGCTTAGTCTTGCGAAGTGGAGGGCAGAGCTAAGCCTGATTGAAAGGCAAGTAGATAGAGCAATATTGGTGCAAAGGGGGACAGTGCTTAGTCCCGTGCAAGCGGGGAGGCAAGGATTAGCCTTATGCAAATAGGGAGGAAAGGATTAGCCTTATGCAACTATGGAGTGTGAGATTAGACTCATGCAACTATGGAGTCAAGTATTAGACTCATGCGCAAGGGAGGCAGGGGTTAGCCTTATGCAAATATGGAGTCCGATATTAGACTCATGCAAATATGAAGTCAAGGATTAGACTCATGCAGGATTAGAGACAGAGCATAGTCTCATGCAAAGAGAAGGCAGTGCTTACCCTTATACAGATATGGAGTTAGGGATTAGACTCATGCAAATATGGAGACAGGTCTTAGTCTCATGCAGAGAGAATGCAGTGCTTAGCCTTATGCAAATATGGAGGTCGAGCTTAACCTCATGCAAAAAGAAGGCAGTGCTTAGCCTTATACAAATATGGAGTCCGGGATTAGACTCATGCAAGATTGGAGATAGAGCTTAGTCTTATGCAGAGAGAAGGCAGTGCTTAACCTTATGAAAATATGGAGTCCGGGATTAGACTCATGCAAGATTGTAGACAGAGCTTAGTCTCATGCAAACATAGAGTCAGAGATTAGACTCATGCAAATGTGGAGTCAGAGATTAGACTCATGCAAATGTGGAGTCAAGAATTAGACTCATGCAAATGTGGAGTCAAGGATTAAACTCATGCAAATGTGGTGTCAGAGATTAGACTCATGCAAATGTGGAGTCAGAGATTAGACTCATGCAAATGTGGAGTCAGATATTAGACTCATGCAAAGAGAGAATAGAAGATAAAGGTGGAGTATATATTAGCTAGGATATGTTCAGTGTCTGATGGCCGGATGGATGGGGAATTTGCTTTGTGTACATAGGTTTTGCGAATGCTACCGTTACGTCAAATGTGCTTGCGTTCAAAGAAAAATCGTTAGTTTCCTGAGGGGAGGTTGGTTCTTGCTTCGTCTGTTGGCCTTGCTCTGCTCCGCTTTGGAAGCCCCTCTTCGAGTATGCCTAGGTAGCACCTGACCGTTATAAAAAATAGGATTTTCGAAAAGTATGCATTCATTGATAAAATAGAATCGTTTTGGAAGCGTATTGATATATCAAGTAGTTTTTGATGAACTAGCAACTGTGACACATTTCAAAGGCATTGCAGCTCTCTTGTGTTGGAATTTTGAGGGTCCTCCTTAAAATTCTGACCCAGTTTGGTAGATGATTTTTAAATGTTTGCGAATGGCGGACCCTGTTGAATCTTCCTCGAAATTTTGAGAATCCTTCTCAAAATTTTACCCCAGTTCTTGACTGATGACTGACTTCCTGGCATGTGATGGCCCTCCTCAAAATTCTGCCCCAGTTTTTTGATTTTGGGGGAAATGAAATTTTTATTATGATATGATCGAACCCATAAGGCTGCCTATGTATCCCCTTTTAAACAGGAATCAGGTCAAGTGTAGTTCAGTTACATCAGAAAAGAAAGGTGAAATAATCTGGGCATAGTATCTCTTGACTGCGTCTGAATTGATTGGTTTTGGCCAGATCTCTCCATCTATATTTGCAAGTATGAGTGCTCCTCCTGTTAGTACTCTATGAACCATATACGGACCTTGCCAGTTGGGAGAGAATTTCCCTTTGGCTTCATCCTGGTGTGGGAAGATCTTCTTCAATACCAGCTGCCCTGGTGCGAACTATCTTGGTTTGACCCTTTTGTTGAAAGCTATGTACATTCTGTTTTGGTAAAGTTGGCTGTGACATACTACGTTCATCCTCTTTCCATCGATAAGGGCCAATTGTTCATAGCGGCTCCTTATCCATTCTGCATAGCTGAGCTCAGCTTCGTGTATGACTCTTAAAGAAGGAATCTCTACCTCGGCTAGGATGACAGCCTCAGTACCATAAACTAGCATGTAGGGGGTTGCCCCGGTTGACGTACGAATTGTGGTGCGGTACCCTAACAGAGCAAAGGGTAACTTCTCATGCCACTGCTTGTGATTCTCTACCATTTTCCTTAGTGTCTTCTTAATGTTTTTGTTGGCGGATTCTACGGCTCTATTCATCTGAGGTCTGTAGGCGGTAGAATACTTGTTCTTGATTTTAAAAGTTTCACATATAGCCTTCATCAGATCACTGTTAAGGTTGGCGGCATTGTCAGTGATAATGGACTCAAGAACTCCGAATCGGTAGACAATACAATCATTGACAAAATCCGCGACAACTTTCTTGGTTACATATTTGTAAGATGCGACTTTTACCCATTTTGTGAGGTAATCAATGGCTACCAGAATAAACTGGTGTCCATTTGAAGCAGTAGGCTCAATCGGACCGATAACATCCATTCCCCAGGTGGCGAATGGCCAAGGTGAACTTGTTGCATTGAGATCATTTGGCGGCACTTTTATCATGTCGGCATGCACTTGACATTGAAAGCATTTGTGGACATACTGAATACAATCCGTCTCCAAGGTCATCCAAAAGTAACATGCCCTGAGTATCTTCTTGGCCAGAACAAAACCATTTATGTGCGAACCACATGTCCGGGCATACACATCCTCAAGTACCTTAGAAGCTTCCTTCGTGCCGACACACCTTAGTAACCCCAAATCAGTAGTTCTTCTGTACAAATTTCCTCCGTTGTGGAAGAAGTGATTTGACAATATACGGAGTGTATGTTTCTGAATGTGATTTGCATGCTCCGGATATTCTCCTTTTGACAAGTACTCCTTGATGTCATGGAACCAAGTCTTTCCATCTACTTCCTCCTCGACATGATCATAATATGCTGGCTGATTATGGATCATCACCGGAATGGGAACAATATAGTTCTTATCTGGATGTTATATCATGGATGACAAAGTGGCTAATGCATCGGCGAATTCATTCTAAATTCTGGGCACATGTCGGAATTCTATCTTTGTGAACCTCCTTTTCAATTCTTGAACATGGTGCAGATATGGCAGTATCTTGGAATTCTTGCTGGCCTACCCTCCTTGTACCAGGTGCACAAGCAAATCTGAGTCACAGATCACCAGCAACTCCTTAATGTTCATGTCGACTGTCATGTTGTGCCCTAGTATGCAGGCTACATATTCCGCCATGTTGTTGGTGCACGAAAATCTGAGTTTAGTAGATACAGGATAATGCTGACACGTTTTTGACACCAAAACTGCTCCACTGCCTATTCCTTTGAAATTTGCCACTCCATCAAAGAACATCCTCCAACCGCCATATGCTTCAATAATATCTTCTCCTACGAATGATACATGTTCATCAGGAAAATACATTTTCAAGGGTTCGTATTCTCCTCCTACCGGATTTTCCGCAAGGTGATCTGCCAATGCTTGTCCCTTGACTGTCTTTTGAGTTACATAGACAATGTCGAACTCACTTAGTAGTATCTGCCATTTAGCCAACTTCCCAGTAGGCTTGGGCTTCTGAATTATGTACTTCAGGGGATCCATCCTAGATATGAGGTGTGTGGTGTAGGCATAAAAATAGTGCCTCAATTTCTGGGTTGTCCAGGTCAAAGCACAGCAAGTGCGTTCAAGCAGAGAATACCATGATTCATAAGGTGCGAATTTCTTACTCAGGTAATATATGACTTGCTCATTTCTTCCTGTCTCATCATGTTGTCCCAGAACACATCCAAAGGCTCCATCTAACACGGATAGATAAAGTAGCAAAGGTCGTCCTATTTCTGGCGGGACCAGAACTGGCAGTGTGGACAGGTATTCCTTGATCTTGTCAAAAGCTTTCTGACAATCCTTGGTCCAACTTGTCTTGGCATCTTTCCTCAACATCTTGATGATGGGTTCACATATTACTGTGGACTGTTCTATGAATCGACTGATGTAGTTGAGTCGTCCCAGGAAGCTCATCACGTCTTTTTTGCTATTAGGTGGTGGTAACTCCCGAATGGCTTTGACTTTAGTCGAATCTAGCTCGATCCCTCGGCGACTGACAATGAATTTCAATAACTTTCCTGTGGGAACCCCGAATGCACACTTTGCAGGGTTCAACTTCAAATTGTACCTCCTGTGCATGTTGAAGAATTTCCTCAGGTCTACTATATGATCTGCGGCCCTCTTGGATTTTATAATGACGTCGTCCACATATACCTCTATTTTCTTGTGTATTATATCATGGATTATGGTTGTCATGGCCCTCATATAAGTAGTCTCAGCATTATTTAGACCGAATGGCATCATCTTATAACAGTATACACATCAAGGCGTACTAAAAGCTATTTTCTCGGCATCTTCCTCATCCATGTAGATCTGGTGATAACTTGTGAAGCAATCTACAAAGGATTGGTGTTCATGCTTGGTGTAGTTATCGATTAGGATGTGTATATTTGGTAGTGGAAAATCATCCTTGGGACTTGCTCTATTTAAATCCCGCTAATGAACACATACCCTGACCTTCCCGTCTTTCTTCGGAACTGACACAATGTTAGCTAACCATGTTAGGTACTCAACCACCCTGAGAACCTTGGATTTGATCCGTTTGCTAACTTCCTCCTTGATTTTGAAACTCATGTCTGGTTTGAATTTTCTGAGTTTCTACTTGACTAGAAAACACATGGGATTGGTAGGCAGCTTATGAGCTACAATAGATGTGCTTAAACTGGTCATATCATCATACGACCATGTGGAGTTATCCTCATATTCCTTTAGAAAACAGATGTATTTCTCCTTCTCTGTTAGTGACAAATGAATGCTGATGCGGGTCTCTTTGACGGTCTTGGCGTCTCCCAAATTTGTTGCTTCTGTTTCGTCCAATTTGGATTTAGGCTTGTTCTAAAAATTCTCAACATCTCTGACAATTTCCTCGGGTATCTCATCTTCTTCCTCTGAGTCACTATTCTCATGTTGCGTTGCCCCATTACATGTCACAGTCATTGGTTTATCAGGAAAAGTAATAATAACACTGTAGAAGGGAAAAGTATAAAAATAGTGATGAATAATGATAAAAGACAAATGCATTTGATTAAAACTGAGAAAATTGTTCAAACAAAGCTTGGATCAGTGGATCGAGCATATATTTTGAAACAAAGAAATCTTAAAACCTTAATTGCTGAAATATTTAAATGCCTAGAACGGCTATAAATTTTGCCAAGCTACCTAGGGACTCGGCGGGCTCGGGATGGTGTGGCAGTCCAGTTTCTGAGAATAGCTCCCTTTTCCACAGTCTGAATGGTGAGTCCTTCTTCCTCCTGCTCCTCAATTATGGCACAACAATCCATGTCCTCGTCTTCCAAGAACAAATCCTTCAGCCCAACTAGTGCTTCCTCTTCTGCAGTTCCCCATATTGTGTCAGCCTGGTGAAAAGCTTGTTCCAAACGTGGTAATGGCCGCTCAAGAGGGTAATATAGTCCACGCCATGGAAGCAACCACTCCCTGTACTCTTTCCATGTATACTGGTATCCGAGCCCAAAGGTGGTACCATGATTTTTCAGCCGTATTGGCTTGGTGATGCCCAAGAGGTTCTTTCCTAATCCTTTCCTGAGTTCATCTCCAGACCATGTTAGTAGTCTTTCTATTTTGTTACTCCACCATTTATCCTTCTCGACAGCATTGACACATTCAATGTGATGATAGGTTTCTCCTCCTAGACTTCTTCTATGTCCAATGGTCGGGATGGTTTGACTAGAGTAGATGAGGTTACTCTCATCTCCATGAATGATTACCTCCTGATGGTTCCATTTGAATTTTACGGCTTGATATAGTGTGGAGGGCGTGGCTCCAGCAGTATGGATCAATGGGTGGCCCAACAAAAGATTATTTGAGGCTGGCATGTCAAGCACTTGGAATTCAACATCGAACCAAGTTGGCCCTATCTGCAAGCAAAGGTTGATTTCCCCGATCATGGCCCTCTGGGACCCATCAAAAGCCTTCATATTCATGCTTCCTATCCGTATTTCATGGAAACCTTTGTCCAACCTTTTCAAGGTGTCCAATGGACAAATATTTAGACTAGAACCTCCATCAACCAGGACCCTAGCAATGAACTTGTCTTCAAATTGTACCGTAATATGCAATGCTCGATTGCAATTCAGAACTTCGGGCGCCAGCTCATCTTCGTGGAAGATAATCTTATTGCTCTCCAACACTTGACCGACCATGTTGTCCATTTCTATACCAGTGATATTATTGGGTACATAAGCCTCGCTCAGTACTTTTATCAAGGCGTTCTTGTGTGCCTCTAAATTCTGTAATAGTGATAGGATAGATATCTGAGTAGGAACTTTGTTCAGATGGTCAACAACAGAATACTCTTTTGCTTGTACTTTCCTCCATAGGTCATCTAGCCCGGTCTAAATGACATACTACCATGTAGTGGCATCCTTACTTAAACCTCCCAGGTGTTCTGGTGTGTAGACTCTTCTAGTTCTAGTCATCCCTTGTACGACGTCAAATTCCTCTATCTTAGCTTTCCCTTTTTGCCGAGCCTCGGCGACATAATCCCAGGATATTGCTTTTGAGTAGAATGGGGGTGTGGTTGACACCGTCACAGTAAATGTTGTGACCGTTTCTACTTCAAATGGAGCAGAGGTGGCTTCGAGCGGAGTTACTTCCACCTCGAATGGAACTGATACAGTTACCTCAACGTCAATAGGTGCTTGAGTCTAAACCACAATAGGAGTAAGTGTAACTCCAACCTTGAAGTCATCGCCTTCTCGGATAAGCCCGATTGACCCCTCATGGTCCCATTCCTCATTTGTTTCTATAATATATATATCGTCACCTCTATGATCTCGGATAATTTTGGCTAGTTGGTGGTGATTGGAAGTGAGCTGGTTGGGAATTATAGGTGTGATGGACAGTGGCTAGTTGGGAATATCTAGGAGATGAAGGTTGATATGTAAGTGGTGATGCTTGGTACGTGGGTGAAGGTGTTTGGTATGTGGGTAAAGGTGTTTGTTATGTAGGTGGAGGTGTTTGGTAGGTAGGTGGAGGTGTTTGATATGTGAGTGGAGTTTTTGGGCCTTGGGCCACCATTACTGCCCCAACATCTCTCTTTTTCGATATGCCGCCTGATTGAAGTACCTTATTCGTGGCTTGCAATGCCTCGAAATTCGTTACCATCCCGCTCTTGATTCCTTCCTCGATCCTTTCCCCGAGCTTGATGATATCAGAGAATTTGTGATTTTCGATGACCATCAGTCTCTAATAATATTGTGGATCTTGTGCCCTGACGAAGAATTTATTCATCTGCTCTTCGTCTAGAGAGAGCCTAACCTTGGCTGCTTCTGACATCCAGCAAGTAGCATATTCGCGGAACGTTTTAGTGGGTTTCTTCTTGATATTTTTAATGTAAAAGACACCAGGTGCATTTTATGTGTTGAACCTCAACCGGTCCATGAAATCTGATGCTATGCTTACCCAATTGGACTATATCTTAGGATTCTAGCTGATATACCAAGACAGCGCGTCCCCAGTAAGGCTCCTCTTAAAGAGCTTCATTCGAATCTTTTCATCTTTTCCAACCCCGATAAGCTTGTCACAGTAAGTCCTTAGGTGAACCCTGGGATCACCTGTTCCATCGAACATTTCAAATTTGTACACTTCTGGCAATTCCACATCGGGTTGTATGCACAGATCTTCATATTTCAAACCTTTTATTCCTCTATCGCGTTCAACACCTTGAACTCGACTTGTTAACTTCTTGAGTTCTTTGGCCATGTTCTTAATGAGTCGGTCCTTTTCGGAGGGTTCCGGTGCACATGAGATTGGTTGGGGTAGAATGTGGTATAGTTTCCACGTATATGGGGTTGCTCTGATGGGTACCAGGGACTTGTGTATAGTGATGGTAATTGGTGGAGTTCTGTGGATCGGGAATAAGTGGCGGTGTATTTTGAGGTGTATGGTAAGTTGTGGTTGGTGGGTATGGAATTGGTTGATGATGATGTTGTGGTGGAGTTGGTACTGGCAATGGATTGATATTTTGTGGCGGGGTTGCATATTGATTTGGTGCGGTAGGATTTTGTGGCTGTTGGTTTTGTTTGTTCTGAGGAGGTATTGGGTTCTTTGTGTTCTGTTGGTGGATATCAGGGACATTGAGGGTGGGTGAAAGATTTGCCAAATTGCAGCTCAAGTTCTCCTTGCAGTTCTAGTATCTTTTGTTCTAGTCTCAAAATCAGGTCATTCGGGGCCGGAGTACTACGACCGTCGGAAGTCTCTGCATTCTCATCATTTTCCTTTCATATTCCACGGTGGAGGGCCTCTAGATCTAGTATGATATGATGATGAGACCAGTATAGATGAACAAACCTAAGGGGATGGGAATAATAATAAAAATAAACCAAAATAAAAGGTAACAAGTTAGTGAGGATTCTGAAATGTTTGCAGTATTTAAACACATATTGCGAAATATAAACTCGTATCTTAATTTGGGAGCCTCGTTGTGCCCAATTTAGGCCTAGCGACAAATAAATTTGGATAACATCAAATGACAATAAATGCTTCATTTCATAATATAAAAGTAGACGAATCCAAAAACGACATTAACATAATAATAAAACAAGTCACTACTGGCACTTAGCCTTATTACATTTTAAGAAAAGCAAGTAAATCTAATCTATTTGGTCCCAGAAGGACCTTCCCTAGATTCTATCTTCCGGACTCCATCAAACAAATCTCCAGCTCGTGCAGTCCCAGCAGCAAGTAGGCTCGGGCCAAATGTCCTCCCTCGGCTCCTTCAGCATTCTGACAGTTTTCAATCCTTTTTATGACTTTGCCCTCCAGCTCCACTATTCCTCACTCCAGATATTCCAATTTCATTTTTGGAAGTGACTGCCATCTCTTTCCATTCCTCAATCAACCTCACGTTCCTCTCATGTATCTCCTGATGCTCATTCTCAGAGTCGTGGTATCTCTTGCGTAGCTTGTTGTATTTGACTTGGGCTTCAGCTTCCTCATATATGATTTTGTTCCCTCAACCAGTCCCCGGTGTCACCGTTTCTTTAAGATTATCCTCCAACCATGCCGGGTAGAGAGTCTCTCTCCCCGCATGATATCTGTCTGGCTAAATAGTGCTTTTCTCCACAATGATTTTGCAGTGTCACATGTGCTGAGCTTGGCACTTGTAAGGTATGTCATCGTCTTGGAAATCCGCCCTGAAATAACTCATCTTAACGACCCTTGGTACAACCTGTTTTTTGCCTACTTGCCTCATAACTCCCACAGGGACATATGGATATATTCCTCTAAACTCGATCAACACCAAGTGTAGAGCATCTCTGGACCTGATAATAAACTTGTCTGTTGGGAACCATTCAACCATCCACTACACCTGTCACTCGGTCAGATTGTCGAAGAACTCTACCCATTCGCTGGCACTTTATGTCTGAGCAAATCTGTCCGGAATGTAGGTCATCTGCTTAGGGTGATGGAAGGCAATATGGTCGTTTTAAGCCCTTCGCAGAAATTCTTGAGATAGCGAACCTTTTGGAAATGCTCCAACAACGACATCTGTAGCAATAAATTAAAACCCTCAAAATGTTGGATCCCTCTTTGACAGTGCTTTAGGGCCCTGTAGATGTCAGCTATGATCATGGGGACTATGGTATATGTTTGCCCATTAATCCCTTCCATCAAAGTTTTGGCGACCATGGCCAACCTAGGGTGGATTCTTCCCTTTTTCATTGGGAACATTATCAGCCATAGAAAGCACACAATGAACACGAACACTCTGTGGTGGATTTGACCTAGTGAAGTGAGGGCGATCTCATCATGGTAAGTATGGAAAGACTTGATATGGCCATACCTCTCGTACAGATATTCGAAAGGTATGTAGGATTCCTTTAAGCACACTAGGTCGACATTTTTTTTAGCCCTATCATCTTCAAAAATCCTCTGCCCGTATGGATTTCTGGCACCAAAAGCCCAGGACTATCCCAAGCCAACCCTACAAGTCCTCCTATTTCCTCTAGGAGCGGTGTCATCTCTATGTCCCGAAGCGGAATACAGCTCTTTCACTATCCCAAAATAAGGTAGCAACCTCGATCAATTTGTTGTTAGGTTCAATATCTAGTAGGAGGGCAAGTTACCCAGGTACTTTTTCACATGCTTCTTGTCACTTGAGGAAAGATCCTCCCACAAATCTAGAAGCAAAGTAGGGATGTTGCTAACCATATTGAATATGGGGACCTCATGCCTCATTTTTTGCAAAATAAAAGGGTTAGACCTTACCCCCACCGGACTCGACTATTTATACATTTATGATCCGTATATCGGCATTTAGTTCTCCAAATTAATGCACAGAACGTGGTTGCATCCATTGGGATTATGCAAAACTCGATGGACTTTGGATAAGGCTTATCTTAAAGGATCATTATGTGGACAACATAACTGATCCGACTAGGTTTAACCATGATGCATGCACAATTTAAACAAAGTAAGGTTTCTATGGAATTTTAGACTGGTACCCTCAAGAGAACAAATTGAGGGGGAAGGCACGGAATCGTCGACTTCACCACTGATCGACTGGTTTTACCGCAAATAAGTCTTTCCAAATTTAAGGGTAGTAAATAGGAAGAGCGCAACCACTCATTAAAGTGTTGCTATAGGATTTGAGACGCACGAGTGGAATATGATGCGGAGCATGATTTATGTAGCAATTAATAGCATTTAGTCAAGTATTTTCACGTAGGAAAAATAAATACAATATTTAAATAATTGAAAAGACAGTTACAGAAAAAGGAAAACAAAGAGACAAGTCTATTTTTAGGGTAATAAAGAAATCATAAATGCTTGAAAAATAGACAGTTAAATTCAAATGAGAGAGAGGGTTACGGGATAAACATGCTTGGACTAATTTGTAGAAGACAAGTTCGTTATGGTAAGAGCCAAAAAATATCTCCAGCAAAGTCGCCATGTTGTCGCGCCCCCTTTTCTATCCCCTTTTTGACGGGGGAAGAGGTCCGGTTTTCGACACTCACGGGGTGTAATGACTCATTTCCTTTTGGAAATTGGGTATTTGAAGAGTCGCCACCTAATGGATTAAAGCGCGTTAGGGCACCTAGAGCGATTAACTCTTAGGTTGGTTTGCATTACCAGAGAATAGGGTAAGGGCTCGAAGTAACCTAGAGGGGAAGGTGTTAGGCACCCCTCTTGGTCCACAATTGTGGGTTCCGGTCAAACTTATATTCACAAATTAGTCCATAAAAATAGTTGAATCAAATAATTGCAAGTAAAGCACGTTAGATCACTCAAGTAACAAGATAAATGTTAGGACAAGTTGTAAAACAAAGGTTTAAATAAAGAGGGGATTTGGGTAAGGAGGGGTCCTAGGTTGGTTATCCTATAGGATCACCCCACGCAATATCCGGTAAATACTCCTCAATGAGGGGCTACACGTGACATTAACGCGTAGTCATCATATCCCATGTCTACCCTTCCTATCCCCTTATTGGACATGCAAAGCGAGTGTTTGGTCAGTGGTTCGTATTGCGTGCTGCTACTCGTCCCTTCTTAATGGTCCCGGAGGGTATTAGGACCTCTACCTATAGGTAGTTCTCGACGTACCCCTAATATTTAAAAAGGCAAAGATTCTAAGGCTGCAGTCAAAACATTTAGGACTTTCACATAATGGGAGCAATTAAGAGGCTTAAAGTTTCCTCCTCAAACAAACACCCAAGCAACACGACTCAAACACAGTTAAGGTCTTTTATTAGTCAATGTCCTAAAGTAGGATATCCAAGTGAATATGCAGAAATAGAGAAAACTTTTTATACTTAGAATTTATACCCTAGTAGTTGCCTAGGGACTCTTTTAAAAGCCTGTTAGAATCAGAAATGTTAAGCGACGGAGATAGTTTCAGAGAAAGGCAATTTTGAAAATGCCCTAAGGCTTGCCTATATGCAGAATACTGGTGTCTCTATTAATGCAGAAACAAACAGATTTTGAAATAGACTCTTTTAATACCTATAGGCATGATATCTAACGAAGTTAGGGCAGTATGAAAGAACTTGCTTCAGAAAATGCTTAATACTGAATAATACCGGTTTAAAAAATGAACTAGGCATAATGAGGTTGATTTATTAGACTAAATTAAATTATCAAACAGTATTGCGAGTAGATATCCCTATAGGCATGATATCTAGGTGGATTACTGTTTGTTAACGATTTGCAGGTATAGCAACATACATAAATACTCGTTATACCTGAATTCCTATAGGCATGACATCTATTATTAAACTAATTTTAAGACAAGATTGTTTGGACCCTATATGCATGGTTTCTAAACATGACGGAATGCAAAACCATAATAGACATGGTTTCTACTTGATGAGTAAACAAACTTAAACGTGAAGTCCTATGGACATGATTTCTATTGGGTAAAGCAGTCAGATTCAAAAGAGTAAAGTCCTCTGAACATGTTTTCTATTAGGAAAAGCAACATATTAAAGAGTAAAACCTATGAGCATGTTTTCTATTGAGTAAAGCAGACAAATTTAAAAAGTAAGGACCTAAGAGCAGAATTTCTACCCGTATTACCCCATAAAGTATACATCTACCCACCCTTTTACTAAATACCCCAAATATCTGTTTACAAATTATTAAAGGCCAATGAATGAATTACATAAGTAGAAAATCAAGAAGCTATTCTATAGGGAGCCTTCAAGTAGGCCCAGGTTACCTAAAGCCTCCAATGGTCTCATAAGCCTCATTTCCATTGACAAATCAGAGTCTAGGTGCATCACAGTTCCCTAAGGGTCTCAAGGACCCCGGGCAATGCTTACATCTAGACTTAATGACCAAAGAATTGAACAAGTGCAGTGTGGAAAGGCTAGCCTCAGTATGCCAAAGTTAAGAGGGCTCTCAAAAGTATCCCAAGGCAGTACACATACTAGAGGAGGCAGAACTTATTGACTAACAGTAGAGTGTGAAGTGATGTACACAAGTTGAAAAGGTTTTAGAAGAAACTGCATTTAACCAAAGCCTTTTCCTTTGAAAATAATGTAGTAAAACAATCAGAGACTTGTTTGAAGAGATGAACAGAAGTTAAAACACTTTAGGACAGGTTTAGACATAGTTGGTTCACAGAACCAAGTAAATTTAGTAATCACACATAGGGGTCAAGGGGGTTTGGGACACATAGAGCATTTGACTACAAACATATAATCCAACAAGGGTCTAGGACTGGTTTAGACATGCTCAAAAACAGCTGACACTGGCATAGTCACAATACCAGTTATAAAGAACACAAACACATAGAGGCGTGATAGGGATTTCGGGATCCATGGGATATAGGGTGGTAAGTATACAATAAGTAAGAGACAATTGGTAAGGCATCCTCAGAAACACACATAAGGGGAATGTACTAATCAATAAGGAGAGGAAGATATACTAACATGCTGATAATGTAACTCTTAACTACAGATTTCACAACAGAACCACAAATAGAAGCAAACTAGAAACAAGAGAAACTGAAACAATAAGAGAAGCATATTGTTATTAGGACTTTGAATTGAAACTTAGGACATACCATTGAAGAGGAGAATAAGTAGAATGAAAAGAACAAGAGAGCACAAATGGTTAGCCTTGGCTTGCAGCCGGCTAACAGTAGCAAATAGCACAAGAGAGGGATTCGAGATTTTTAGTAAGAGAGAGAGTTTTTGAAACCAAGTCTCGTGTGTCTGTGTTAATGAAAGACTAGAGTATTTATAGTTTTGATAATAGGCAGAAAATAAGGTAACAAGTAAAGGTTTAGCATAATTATGGAAATAATCACAATTAAAATCCAATTAATACAAGTACTCCCCTTTAATCAAGGAATCATAGCTTAAACAGATACCAACAGGGATAATCAACGAAAGAAAATCAGTTTATAAAGACTGATTTTTACCATATAAGGGGTAGTAAAAGTATAGAGCATATGATTGAGTCTAAGTACAGAATATACCAATTAAGGAAAGGATTAGTAAGATTGAAGTACCTCAAAAAATAAGGAAATAGAATCAGTCAATTTAAATAGACGATGCAGACTTTTAGGGTTTGAAAAGAAAATCTTTCAATCAAACCATCAATTAAGGAAATCAGAATCAATCAAGAGGGAGTCACGATTCTACATTTTAACATATAAATAGAGAAGAACAAACAGACGTAGTAAATAGGCAAGGTCAGCCATATCGACAGAAAGAAGCAAGAGATAAACAATCAAGATGAATACAATCACACAAAGGTGATACAAGTAGGCTAAAGACTCAGTAGAAAACCCATTTGAAGCATCGTAACCACAAAAACTTAACAAAAATCAAGTAGTCATGCTAACACACAGAACAAAACAAAGAAGATCTAAGAAATTAGGGTTTTTAACAGAGTCAAGTTGAAAAAGCATTAAGAACATAAAATTAGTCAAGATATGTGAGGAAAGAGGTTTAAACATAAAGAAAAATCGGTTTAAACAAGTGTAGAAGAAACTCCGAGAAACCCAAATTTTAAAGAAAGTAAAACGGTTTAAAGTTGAGGATTTTTCAGAAGAAGTTTGAGAATAGTGTAAAACATAGAAAGAAACAGACTTAAATCGTTAGAAAGAGCACAGATCTGAGAGATATAAACGAAACTTAGGGTTTCAAAAGAAACCCAAATAGAAACGGAAGAACCTGCTATAAGCTTCAAAGATCATAAGATATATGGTGTGAGTTTGCCCAAAATCACACCAGAGAAGCCATGAACAATCAAAATAGAAACCCTAGATCCAAATTGGCATGGTCTAGGGCCTTTGAAGGCCTCAGAGATGATGAGCAAGGTGATGGAGGAACCATTGGAGGCTTAGGGTCGAAAGATAGTCGCTGGAAATGACCGGAGAGTGAGGCGGTTGTTGAAGAAGGATAGGGTTAGGTTGAGAGAAGAGAGAAGATAGAGTATTCAAAGGCGGCGTGTTTGGAAAAGTGATTAGGGTTGGGGGTGTTTAGAGTTAAAAAAAAAAGGAAAGGGCCAATGAGGACCGTTGATCTTTTAGATCAACGGTCAGGATTCAATGGGGTTTTGGGTCGGGTAGGAGTAATTGGGGCTTTGTTCGGGTATTTTAATGCAAGATTGGGCTGGGGATTGGGTCCAATTTAGCTAGAATCGAAATCCAAATCTGGCTATAAATTAAATAGCCCATTTTCCATATTTTAATTTATAATAAATATTTTTCTGAAAATAAATTTTCTATACCAAAATGATTTAAAATATGCAATTATCATTTTAAAAATATATGGGCTAATTTTACACATATAAAATATAATTATACGTTAAAATGGGCTAACATTGCAATTATATGCAATTTAGCTTAAAAATACTAAATTTAATTATAAAAATACATGAAAATATATATTAGCCATATTTTGGCATAATTATAGAAATTAAATGAATAAATCATCATAACAATAATTTTGGAAATAATTATTGAGTATTTCATGAATAAAAAGGGAGAAAATAAATCAATTTAAATCCTTAAAATTATGGAAAAATTTTTAAAAACCTTGTGCATGCTTATATATGAACCTATATGCTATTTTGAAGGTATTTATGTATACTTAAAACATATAGGGAAAAATTAGGTATCAACAACTACCCTTCTTTACCCGAAAAGGATGAAAGAGTTTTCGGGTAAAGAAATGATGGCCAATTTTGACCGAATTGGATGTTTCAAAAGACGGAGGCCGAACTCTTGTTTTTGAGTTGCCCACATATCCCTGGTTTTATAGGAATTAGGCTATGTGTAGTTCTGGATTCACCCGCGGAGTATGTCAATGAAATTATTGCAAGAACAGACACGAGATGTGGAAGCGGCTATGATGAGCGGTTAAGGCTCGGGACTGCTGGAGGGAACTGGAGCACGATCGCTCCTTCTAGGATAGCGGTTGCTTACTGGTTACTTGCAGATAAAAGATGCTACAAACGTATTTGCGAAAATATAAACATAACGCAAATTCCCTTCGGACCATGAAGGTTGTCTTCGGATGGTTAAAGATGACGTCTTTGGACCATGACGTCCTGGGCCATGAATTGTTTAGTGAGGGATTTGCAGGCAATGAAATATTGCTCTCGGGCCATGAAAATGGTGCCTCCAAACCATGACGCCTTTGAATAATGATATGCAAATTTGAGAGATCCTCAGGTCATGGCATGGTGTCTTCCAGCTATGAGGATGCTGACTTTAGACTATGACGCCTTTGGGAAGATTGACGATTGTTTCAGGCCATGATATGCAATAATATGATGTAACAAGAAAAGGTTTAGTCTTACGAAGTGGAGGGCAGAGCTTAGCCAGATTGAAAGGCAAGTAGATAGAGCAATATTGGTGCAAAGGGGGACAGTGCTTAGTCCTGTGCAAGCGGGGAGGAAAGGATTAGCCTTATGCAAATGGGGAGGAAAGGAATAGCCTTATGCAACTATGGAGTGCAATATTAGACTCATGCAACTATGGAGTCAAGGATTAGACTCATGCGCAAGGGAGGCAGGGGTTAGCCTTATGCAAATATGGAGTCCGATATTAGACTCATGCAAATATGAAGTCAAGGATTAGACTCATGCAAGATTAGAGACAGAGCTTAGTCTCATGCAAAGAGAAGGCAGTGCTTAGCATTATGCGGATATGGAGTCAGGGATTAGACTCATGCAAATATGGAGATAGGTCTTAGTCTCATGCAGAGAGAATGCAGTGCTTAGCCTTATGCAAATATGGAGGTCGAGCTTAACCTCATGCAAAAATAAGGCAGTGCTTATCCTTATACAAATATGGAGTCCGGGATTAAACTCATGCAAGATTGGAGACAGAGCTTAGTCTTATGCAGAGAGAAGGTAGTGCTTAGCCTTATGAAAATATGGAGTCCGGGATTAGACTCATGCAAGATTGTAGACAGAGCTTAGTCTCATGCAAACATGGAGTCAGAGATTAGACTCATGCAAATGTGGAGTCAAGGATTAGACTCATGCAAATGTGGAGTCAAGGATTAGACTCATGCAAATGTGGTGTCAGAGATTAGACTCATGCAAATGTAGAGTCAGAGATTAGACTCATGCAAATGTGGAGTCAAGGATTAGACTCATGCAAATATAGTGTCAGAGATTAGACTCATGCAAATATGGAGTCAGAGATTAGACTCATGCAAATGTGGAGTCAGATATTAGACTCAAGCAAATGTGGAGTCAGAGATTAGACTCATGGAAAGAGAGAATAGCAGATAAAGGTGGAGTATATCTTAGCTAGGATATGTTCAGTGTCTGATGGCCGGATGGATGGTTAATTTGCTTTGTGTACATATGTTTCGCGAATGCTACCGTTACGTCAAATGTGCTTGCGTTCAAGGAAAAATCGTAAGTTTCCTGAGGGGAGGTTGGTTCTTGCTTCGTCTGCTGGACTTGCTCTGCTCCGCTCTGGAAGCCCCCCTTCGAGTACGCCTAGGTAGCACCTGACCGTTATAAAAAATAGATTTTTCGAAAAATATGCATTCATTGATAAAATAGAATTGTTTTGGAAGCGTATTGATATATCAAGTAGTTTTTGATGAACTAGCAACTGTGACACATTTCAAAGGCATTGCAGCTCTCTTGTGTTGGAATTTTGAGGGTCCTCCTTAAAATTCTGCCCCAGTTTGGTAGATGATTTTTAACTGTTTGCGGATGGCGGACCCTATTGAATCTTCCTCGGAATTTTGAGAATAATTCTACCCCAGTTCTTGACTGATGACTGACTTCCTGGCATTTGATGGCCCTCCTCAAAATTCTGCCCCAGTTTTTTATTTTGGGGGAAATGAAATTTTTATTATGATATGACCGAACCCATAAGGCTGCCTATGTATCCCCTTTTAAACGGGAATCAGGTCAAGTGTAGTTCAGTTATATTAGAAAAGAAAGGTGAAATAATCTGGGCATAATATCTCTTGACTGCGTCTGAATTGATTGGTTTTGGCCAGATCTCTCTATCTATCTTTGCAAGTATGAGTGCTCCTCCTGTTAGTACTCTATGAACCATATACGGACCTTGCCAGTTAGGAGAGAATTTCTCTTTGGCTTCATCCTGGTGTGGGAAGATCTTCTTCAATACCAGCTTCCCTGGTACGAACTATCTTGGTTTGACCCTTTTATTGAAAGCTCTGGACATTCTGTTTTGGTAAAGTTGGCTGTGACATACTGCGTTCATCCTCTTTCCATCGATAAGGGCCAATTGTTCATAGCGGCTCCTTATCCATTCTGCATCGCTGAGCTCAGCTTCGTGTATGACTCTTAAAGAAGGAATCTCTACCTCGGCTGGGATGACAGCCTCGGTACCATAAACTAGCATGTAGGGGGTTGCCCCGGTTGACGTGCGAATTGTGGTGCGGTACCCTAACAGAGCAAAGGGTAACTTCTCATGCCACTGCTTGTGATTCTCTACCATTTTCCTTAGTATCTTCTTAATGTTTTTGTTGGCGGATTCTACGACTCCATTCATCTGAGGTCTGTAGGCGGTAGAATACTTGTTCTTGATTTTGAAAGTTTCACATATAGCCTTCATCAGACCACTGTTAAGGTTGGCGGCATTGTCAGTAATAATGGACTCAAGAACTCCGAATCGACAAACAATACGATCATTGACAAAATCCGCGACAACTTTCTTGTTTACATCTTTGTAAGATGCGACTTCTACCCATTTTGTGAGGTAATCAATGGCTACCAGAATAAACCGGTGTCCATTTGAAGCAGTAGGCTCAATCGGACTAATAACATCCATTCCCCAGGTGGCGAATGACCAAGGTGAACTTGTTGCATTGAGCTCGTTTGGCAGCACTTTTATCATGTCGGCATGCACTTGACATTGAAAGCATTTGCGGACATACTGAATACAATCCGTCTCCAAGGTCATCCAAAAGTAACATGCCCTGAGTATCTTGCCAGAACAAAACCATTTATGTTCGGACCACATGTCCGGGCATGCACATCCTCAAGTAGCTTAGAAGCTTCCTTCATGCCGACACACCTTAGTAACCCCAAATTAGTAGTTCTTCTGTACAAGTTTCCTCTGCTGTGGAAGAAGTGATTTGACAATTTGCGGAACGTGTGTTTCTGAATGTGATTTGCATGCTCCGGGTACTCTCCTTTTGATAAGTACTCCTTGATGTCATGGAACCAAGTCTTTCCATCTACTTCCTCCTCGACATGATCACAATATGCTGGCTGATTATGGATCCTCACTGGAATGGGAACAATATAGTTCTTATCTGGATGTTGTATCATGGATGACAAAGTGGCTAATGCATCTGCGAACTCATTCTAAATTCTGGGCACATGTCGGAATTCTATCTTTGTGAACCTCCTTTTCAATTCTTGAACATGGTACAGATATGGCAGTATCTTGGAATTCTTGGTGGCCTACCCTCCTTGTACCTGGTGCACAAGCAAATCAGAGTCACCGATCACCAACAACTCCTGAATGTTCATGTCGACTGTCATGTTGTGCCCTAGTATGCAGGCTACATATTCCGCCATGTTGTTGGTGCAGGAAAATCTGAGTTTAGTAGATACAGGATAATGCTGACCCATTTTTGACACCAAAACTGCTCCAATGCCTACTCTTTTGAAATTTGCCACTCCATCAAAGAACATCCTCCAACCGACATATGCTTCAATAATGTCTTCTCCTACGAATGATACTTCTTCATCAAGAAAATACGTTTTCAAGGGTTCGTATTCTCCTCTTACGGATTTTCCGCAAGGTGATCTGCCAATGCTTGTCCCTTGACTATCTTTTGAGTTACATAGACAATGTCGAACTCACTTAGTAGTATCTGCCATTTATCCAACTTCCCAGTAGGCATGGGCTTCTGAATTATGTACTTCGGGGGATCCATCCTAGATATGAGGTGTGTGGTGTAGGCATAAAAATAGTGCCTCAATATCTGTGTTGTCCAGGTCAAAGCACAGCAAGTGCGTTCAAGCAGAGAATACCGTGCTTCATAAGGTGTGAATTTCTTACTCAGGTAATAAATGACTTGCTCCTTTCTTCTTGTCTCATCATGTTGTCCCAGAATACATCCGAAGGCTCCATCTAACACGGATAGATAAAGTAGCAAAGGTCGTCCTATTTCTGGCGGGACCAGAACTGGCGGTGTGGACATGTATTCCTTGATCTTGTCAAAATCTTTATGACAATCCTTGGTCCAACTTGTCTTGGCATCTTTCCTCAACATCTTGAAGATGGGTTCACATATTACTGTGGACTGTGCTATGAATCGACTGATGTAGTTGAGTCGTCCCAGGAAGCTCATCACGTCTTTCTTGCTCTTAGGTGGTGGTAACTCCCGAATGGCTTTGACTTTAGTCGAATCTAGCTCGATCCCTCGGCGACTGACAATGAATTTCAATAACTTTCCTGTGGGAACCCCGAATGCACACTTTGCAGGGTTCAACTTCAAATTGTACCTCCTGAGCATGTTGAAGAATTTTCTCAGGTCTACTTTGTGATTTGCGGCCCTCTTGGATTTTATAATGACGTCATCCATATATACCTCTATATCCTTGTGTATTATATCATGGATTATGGTTTTCATGGCCCTCATGTAAGTAGTCCCAGCATTCTTTAGACCGAATGGCATCATCTTATAACAGTATACACATCAAGGCGTAATAAAAGCTATTTTCTCGGCATCTTCCTCATCCATCCAGATCTGGTGATAACTTGTGAAGCAATCTACAAAGGATTGGAGTTCATGTTTGGTGCAGTTATCAATTAGGATGTGTATATTTGGTAGTGGAAAATCATCCTTGGGACTTGCTCTGTTTAAATCCTGATAATCAACACATACCTTGACCTTCCTGTCTTTCTTTGGAACTGGCACAATGTTAGCTAACCATGTTGGGTACTCAACCACCCCGAGAACCTTGGCTTTGATCTGCTTGGTAACTTTCTCCTTGATTTTGAAACTCATGTCTGGTTTGAATTTTCTGAGTTTCTACTTGACTGGAAAACACATGGAATTGGTAGGCAGTTTATGAGCTACAATAGATGTGCTTAAACTGGTCATATCATCATACGACCATGCGGAGTTATCCTCATATTCCTTAAGAAAACAGATGTATTTCTCCTTCTCTGTTGGTGACAAATGAATGCTGATGCGGGTCTCTTTGACGGTCTTGGCGTCTCCCAAATTTGCTGCTTCTGTTTCGTCCAATTTGGATTTAGGCTTGTTCTCAAAACTCTCAACATCTTTGACAATTTCCTCGGGTATCTCATCTTCTTCCTCTGAGTCACTATTCTCATGTTGTGTTGCCTCATTACATGTCACAGTCATTGGTTTATCAGGAAAAGTAATAATAACACTGTAGAAGGGAAAAGTATAAAATAGTGATGAATAATGATAAAAGACAAATGCATTTGATTAAAATTGAGAAAATTGTTCAAACAAAGCTTGGATCAGTGGATCGAGCATTTATTTTGAAACAAAGAAATCTTAAAACCAAAATTGCTGAAAAAAAATTAAATGCCTAGAACGGCTATAAATTTTGCCAAGCTACCCAGGGACTCGGCAGGCTCGGGATGGTGTGGCGGTCCAGTTTCTGAGAATATCTCCCTTTGCCATAGTCTGAATGGTGAGTCCTTCTTCCTCCTCCTCCTCAATTATGGCACAACAATCCATGTCCTCGTCTTCCAAGAACAAATCCTTCAGCCCAGCTAGTGCTTCCACTTCTGCAGTTCCCCATATTGTGTCGGCCTGGTGAAAAGCTTGTTCCAAACGTGGTACTGGCCGCTCAAGAGGGTAATATGGTCCACGCCATGGAGGCAACCATTCCCTGTACTCTTTCCATGTATACTGGTATCCGAGCCCAAAGGTGGTACCATGATTTTTCAGCCGTATTAGCTTGGTGATGCCCTGGAGGTTCTTTCCCAATCCTTTCCCGAGTTAATCTCCAGACCATATTAGTAGTCTTTCTATTTTGTTAATCCACCATTTATCCTTCTCGACCGCATTGACACGTTCAATGTGATGATAGGTTTCTCCTCCTAGCCTTCTTCTATGTCCAATGGTCGGGATGGTTTGACTAGAGTAGATGAGGTTACTCCCATCTCCATGAATGATTACCTCCTGATGGTTCCATTTGAATTTTACGGCTTGATATTGTGTGGAGGGCATGGCTCCAGCAGTATGGATCAATGGGTGGCCCAACAAAAGATTATATGAGGCTGGTATATCAAGCACTTAGAATTCAACATCGAACCAAGTTGGCCCTATCTGCAAGCAAAGGTTGATTTCCCCGATCATGGCCCTCTAGGACCCATCAAAAGCCTTCACATTCATGCTTCCTATCCGTATTTCATGGAAACCTTTGTCCAACCTTTTCAAGGTGTCCAATGGACAAATATTTAGACTCGAACCTCCATCAACTAGGACCCTAGCAATGAACTTGTCTTCAAATTGTACCGTAATATGCAATGCTCGATTGCAATTCAGAACTTCGGGCACCAGCTCATCTTCGTGGAAGATAATCTTTTGGCTCTCCAACACTTGACCGACCATGTTGTCCATTTCTATACCAGTGATATTATTGGGTACATAAGCCTCGCTCAGTACTTTTATCAAGGCGTTCTTGTGTGCCTCTAAATTCTGTAATAGTGATAGGATAGATATCTGAGTAGGAACTTTGTTCAGATGGTCAACAACAGAATACTCTTTTGCTTGTACTTTCCTCCATAGGTCATCTCGCCCGGTCTCAATGACAGACTGCCTTGTAGTGGCATCCTTACTTAAACCTCCCAGGTGTTCTGGTGTGTAGACTCTTCTAGTTCTAGTCATCCCTTGTGTGGCATCAAATTCCTCTATCTTAGCTTTCCCTTTTTGCCTAACCTCGGCGACATAATCCCAGGATATTGCTTTTGAGTAGAATGGGGGTGTGGTTGACACCGTCACAGTAAAAGTTGTGATCGTTTCTACTTCAAATGGAGCAGAGGTGGCTTCGAGCGGAGTTACTTCCACCTCGAATGGAATTGATACAGTTACCTCAATGTCAATAGGGGCTTGAGTCTGAACCACAATAGGAGTAAGTGTAGCTGCAACCTTGAAGTCATCGCCTTCTCGGATAAGCCCGATTGACCCCTCAGGGTCCCATTCCTCATTTGTTTCTATAATATGTATACTGTCACCTCTATGATCTCGGATAATTTTGGCTAGTTGGTGGTGATTGGAAGTTAGGAATTATAGGTGTGATGGACAATGGCTGGTTGGGAATATCTAGGAGATGAAGGTTGATATGTAAGTGGTGATGCTTGGTATGTGGGTTAAGGTATTTGGTATGTGGGTAAAGGTGTATGTTATATAGGTGGAGGTGTTTGATATGTGAGTGGAGTTTTTGGGCCTTGGGCCACCATTACTGCCCCAACATCTCTCTTTTTCGATATGCCGCCTGATTGAAGTACCTTATTCGTGGCTTGCAATGCCTCGAAATTCGTTACCATCCCGCTCTTGATTCCTTCCTCGATCCTTTCCCCGAGCTTGATGATATCAGAGAATTTGTGATTTTCGATGACCATCAGTCTCTAATAACATTGTGGATCTTGTGCCCTGACGAAGAATTTATTCATCTGCTCTTCGTCTAGAGAATGACTAACCTTGGTTGCTTTTGACATCCAGCAAGTAGCATATTCGCGGAACGTTTCAGTGGGTTTCTTCTTGATATTTTGAATGTAGAAGACGCCAGGTACATTTTATGTGTTGAACCTCAACCGGTCCATGAAATCTGATGCTATGCTTACCCAATTGGACTATATCTTGGGATTCTGGCTTATATACCAAGACAGCGCGTCTCCAGTAAGGCTCCTCTTAAAGAGCTTCATTTGAATCTTTTCATCTTTTCCAACCCCGACAAGCTTGTCACAGTAAGTCCTTAGGTGAACCCTGGGATCACCTGTTCCATCGAACATTTCGAATTTGTACCCTTCTGGTAATTCCACATCGGGTTGTATGCACAGATCTTTATAGTTCAAACCTTCTATTCCTCTATCGCCTTCAACACCTTGAACTCAACTTGTTAACTTCTTGAGTTCTTTGGCCATGTTCTTAATGAGTCGGTCCTTTTCGGAGGGTTCCAGTGCACAGGAGATTGGTTGGGTAGAATGTGGTATAGTTTCCACGTATATGGGGTTGCTCTGATGGGTACCAGGGACTTGGGTATAGTGAAGGTAATTGGTGGAGTTCTGTGGATCGGGAATAAGTGGTGGTGTATTTTGAGGTGTATGGTAAGTTGTGGTTGGTGGGTATGGAATTGGTTGATGATGATATTGTGGTGGAGTTGGTACTGGCAATGGATTGATATTTTGTGGGGGGTTGCGTATTGATTTGGTGCGGTAGGATTTTATGGCTATTGGTTTTGTGTGTTCTGAGGAGATATTGGGTTCTTTGTGTTCTGTTGATGGATATCAGGGACATTGAGGGTGGGTGAAAGATTTTCCAAATTGCAGCTCAAGTTCTCCTTGCAGTTCTAGTATCTTTTGTTCTAGTCTCAAAATCAGGTCATTCGGGGCCGGAGTACTACGGCCATCGGAAGTCTCTGCATTCTCATCATTTTCCTTTCATATTCCACGGTGGAGGTCCTCTAGATCTAGTATGATATGATGATGAGGCCAGTATAGATGAACAAACCTAAGGGGATGGGAATAATAATAAAAATAAACCAAATTAAAAGGTAACAAGTTAGTGAGGATTCTGAAATGTTTGCAGTATTTAAACACATATTGCGAAAAACTCTTATCCTAATTTGGGAGCCTCGTTGTGACCAATGTAGGACTAGCAACAAATAAATTTGGATAACTTCAAATAACAATAAATGCTTCATTTCATAATATAAAAGTAGACGAATCTAAAAACGACATTAACATAATAATAAAACAAGTCACTACTGGCACTTAGCCTTATTACATTTTAAGAAAAGCAAGTAAATCTAATCTATTTGGTCCCAGAAGGACCTTCCACAGATTCGATCTTCCGGACTCCATCAAACAAATCTCCAGCTCGTGCAGTCCCAACAGCAAGTAGGCTCGGGCCAGATGTCCTCCCTCGGCTTCTTCAGCATTCTTACAGTTTTCAATCCTTTTTATGACTTTGCCCTCCAGTTCCACTATTCCTCACTCCAGATATTCCAATTTCTTTTTGGAAGTGACTGTCGTCTCTTTCCATTCCTCAATCAACCTCATGTTCCTCTCATGTATCTCCCGATGCTCATTCTCAGTGTCGTGGTATCTCTTGCGCAGCTTGTTGTATTTGACTTGGGCTTTAGCTTAATCATATATGATTTTGTTCCCTCGACCAGCCCCCGGTGTCATCGTTCCTTTAAGATTATCCTCCAACCATGCCGGGTAGAGAGTCTCGCTCCCCGCATAATATCTGTCTGGCTCAGTAGTGCTTTTCTACACAATGATTTTGCAGTGTCACATGTGCTGAGCTTGGCACTTGTAAGGTATGTCATCTTCTTGGAAATCCACCCTGAAATGACTCATCTTGACAACCCTTGGTTCAACCTGTTTTTTGCCTACTTGCCTCATAACTCCCACAGGGACATATGGATAAATTCCTCTCAACCCGATCAACACCAAGTGTAGAGCATCCCTGGACCTGATAATAAACTTGTCTGTTGGGAACCATTCAACCATCCAGGGCCCTGTAGATGTCAGTTATGATCATGGGGACTATGGTATATGTTTGCCCATTAATCCCTTCCATCAAAGTTTTGGCGACCATGGCCAATCTAGGGTGGATTATTACCTTTTTCATTGGGAACATTATCAGCCCTAGAAAGCACACAATGAACACGAACACTCTGTGGTGGATGTGACCTAGTGAAGTGAGGGCGATCTCATCATAGTAAGTGCGGAAAGACTTGATTTGGCCATACCTCTTGTACAGATATTCGAAAGGTATGTAGGATTCCTTTAAGCACACTAGGTCGACATTTTTTTTATCCCCATCATCTTCAAAAATCCTCTGCTCGTATGGAATTCTGGCACCAAAAGCCTAGGACTATCCTAAGCCAACCCTGCAAGTCCTCCTATTTCCTCTAGGACCGGTGTCATCTCTTTGTCTCCGAAGCGGAATACAGCTCTTTCACTATCCCAAAATAAGGTAGCAACCTCGATCAATTTGTTGTTTGGTTCAATATCTAGTAGGAGGGCAAGTTACCCAGGTACTTTTTCACATGTTTCTTGTCACTTGAGGAAAGATCCTCCCACCAATCTAGCAGCAAAGTAGGGATGTTGCTAACCATACTGAATCTGGGGACCTCATGCCTCATTTTCTGCAAAATAAAAGGGTTAGACCTTACCCCCACCGGACTCGACTATTTATACATTTATGATCCGCATATCGGCATTTAGTTCTCCAAATTAATGCACAGAATGTGGTTGCATCCATTGGGATTATGGAAAACTCGATGGACTTTGGATAAGGCTTATCTTAAAGGATCATTATGTGGACAACATAACTGATCCGACTAGGTTTAACCATGATGCATGCACAATTTAAATAGAGTAAGGTTTCTATGGAATTTTAGACCGGTACCCTCAAGAGAACAACTTGAGGGGGAAGGCACGGAACCGTCGACTTCACCACTGATCGACTGGTTTTACCGCAAATAAGCCTTTCCAAATTTAAGGGTAGTAAATAGGAAGAGCGCAACCACTCATTAAAGCGTTGCTATAGGATTTGAGACGCACGAGTGGAATATGATGTGGAGCATGATTTATGTAGAAATTAAAAGCATTTAGTCAAGTATTTTCACGTAGGAAACATAAATACAATATTTAAATAATTGAAAAGACAGTTACAAAAAAAGGAAAATAAAGAGACAAGTCTATTTTTAGGGTAATAAAGAAATCATAAATGCTTGAAAAATAGATAGTTAAATTCAAATGAGAGAGAGGATTACGGGATAAACATGCTTGGACTAATTTGTAGAAGACAAGTTCGTTATGGTAAGAGCCAAAAAATATCCCCAGCAAAGTCGCCATGTTGTCGCGCCCCCTTTTCAATCCCCTTTTTGACGGGGGAAGAGGTCCGGGTTTTGACACTCACGGGGTGTAATGACTCATTTCCTTTTAGAAATTGGCTATTTGAAGAGTCGCCACCTAATGGATTAAGGCGCGTTAGGGAACCTAGAGCGATTAACTCTTAGGTTGGTTTGCATTACCAGAAAATAGGGTAAGGGCTCGAAGTAACCTAGAGGGGAAGGTGTTAGGCACCCCTCTTGGTCCACAATTGTGGGTCCCGGCCGAAATTATATTCACAAACTAGTCCATATAAATAGTTGAATAAAATAAATTGCAAGTAAAGCACGTTAGATCACTCAAGTAACAAGATAAACGTTAGGACAAGTTGTAAAACAAAGGTTTAAATAAAGAGGGGATTTGGGTAAGGAGGGGTCCTAGGTTGGTTATCCTATAGGATCACCCCATGCAATGTCCGGTAAACACTCCTCAATGAGGGGCTATACGTGACATTAACGCGTAGTCATCATATTCCATGTCTACCCTATTGGTCATGCAAAGCGAGTGTTTGGTCAATGGTTCCTAATGCGTGCTGCTACTCGTCCCTTCTTAATGGTCCTAGAGGGTATTAGGACCTCTACCTATAGGTAGTTCTCGACGTACCCCTAAGATTTAAAAAGGCAAAAATTCTAAGGTGGAAGTCAAAACATTTAGGACTTTCACATAATGGGAGCAATTAAGAGGCTTAAAGTTTCCTCCTCAAACAAACACACAAGCAACACGACTCAAACATAGTTAAGGTCTTTTATTAGTCAATGTCCTAAAGTAGGATATCCAAGTAAATATGCAAAAATAGACAAAACTTTTTATACTCAGAAGTTATACCCTAGTAGTTGCCTAGGGACTCTTTTAAAAGCCTGTTTGAATCATAAATGTTAAGCGACAGAGATAGTTTCAGAGAAAGGCAATTTTGAAAATGCCCTAAGGCTTGCCTATATGCAGAATACTGGTGTCTGTATTAATGCAGAAACAAACAAATTTTGAAATATACTCTTTTAATACCTATTGGCATGATATCTAACGAAGTTGAGGCAGTATGAAAGAACTTGCTTCAGAAAATGCTTAATACTGAATAAGACCAGTTTAAAAAATGAACTAGGCATAATGAGGTTGATTTGTTAGACTAAATTAAATTATCAAATAGTATTGCGAGTAGAGATCCCTATAGGCATGATATCTAGGTGGATTACTGATTGTTAACGATTTGCAGGTATAGCAACATACATAAATACTTGTTATACCTGAATTCCTATAGGCATGACATCTATTATTAAACTAATTTTAAGACATGATTGTTTGGACCCTATATGCATGGTTTCTAAATATGACGGAATGCAAAACCTTATAGACATGGTTTCTACTTGATGAGTAAACAAACTTAAACGTGAAGTCCTATGGACATGATTTCTATTGGGTAAAGTAGTCAGATTCAAAAGAGTAAAGTCCTCTTAACATGTTTTCTATTAGGAAAAGCAACATATTAAAGAGTAAAACCTATGAGCATTTTTTCTATTGAGTAAAGCAGACAAATTTAAAAAGTAAGGACCTAAGAGCAGGATTTCTACCCGTATTACCCCATAAAGTATACATCTACCCACCCTTTTACTAAATACCCCAAATATCTGTTTACAAATTATTAAAGGCCAATAAATGAATTACATAAGTAGAAAATCAAGAAGATATTCTATAGGGAGCCTTCAAGTAGGCCCAGGTTACCTAAAGCCTCCAATGGTCTCATAAGCCTCAGTTCCATAGACAAATCAGAGTCTAGGTGCATCACAGTTCCCTAAGGGTCTCAAGGACCCCGGGCAATGCTTACACCTAGACTTAATGACCAAAGAATTGAACAAGTGCAGTGTGGAAAGGCTAGCCTCAGTATGCCAAAGTTAAGAGGGCTCTCAAAAGTATCCCAAGGCAGTACACATACTAGAGGGGGCAGAACTTATTGACTAACAGTAGAGTGTGAAGTGATGTACACAAGTTGAAATGGTTTTAGAAGAAACTACATTTAACCAAAGTCTTTTCCTTTGAAAATAATGTAGTAAAACAATCAGAGACTTGTTTGAAGATATGAACAGAAATTAAAACACTTTAGGACAAGTTTAGACATAGCTGGTTCACAGAACCAAGTAAATTTAGTAATCACACACAGGGGTCAAGGGGGTTTGGGACACATAGAGCATTTGACTACAAACACATAAACCAACAAGGGTCTAGGGTTTTAAAAGAAAATCCTTCAATCAAACCATCAATTAAAGAAATCAGAATCAATCAAGAGGGAGTCACGATTCTACATTTTAACATATAAATAGAGAAGAACAAACAGATGTAGTAAATAGGCAAGGTCAGCCATATCGACAGAAAGAAGCAAGAGATATACAATCAAGATGAATACAATCACACAAAGGTGATACAAGTAGGCTAAAAACTCAGTAGAAAACCCATTTGAAGCATCGTAACCACAAAAACTTAACAAAAATCAAGTAGTCATGCTAACACACAGAACAAAACCAAGAAGATCTAAGAAATTAGGGCTTTTAACATAGTCAAGTTGAAAAAGCATTAAGAACATAAAATCAGTCAAGATATGCGAGGAAAGAGGTTTAAACATAAAGACAAATTGATTTAAACAAGTGTAGAAGAAACTCCGAGAAACCCAAATTTTAAAGAAAGTAAAATGGTTTAAAGTTGAGGATTTTTCAGAAGAAGTTTGAGAATAGTGTAAAACATAGAAAGAAATAAACTTAAATCGTTAAAAGAGCACAGATCTGAGAGATATAAACGAAAGTTAGGATTTCAAAAGAAACCCAAATAGAAACGGAAGAACCTACTATAAGCTTCAAAGATCATAAGATATATGGTGTGAGTTTGACCAAAATCACACCAGAGAAGCCATGAACAATCAAAATAGAAACTCTAGATCCAAATTGGCATGGTCTAGGGCCCTTGAAGGCCTCAGAGATGATGAGCAAGACGATGGAGGAACCATTGGAGGCTTAGGGTCGAAAGATAGTTGCTGGAGATGACCGGAGAGGGAGGTGGTTGTTGAAGAAGGATAGGGTTAGGTTGAGAGAAGATAGAAGATAGAGGATTCAAAGGCGGCGTGTTTGTAAAAGTGATTAGGGTTGGGGGGTTGTTAAGAGTTAAAAAAAGGAAAGGGCCAATGAGGACCGTTGATCTTTTAGATCAACGGCCAGGATTCAATGGGGTTTTGGGTCGGGTAGGAGTAATTGGGGCTTTGTTCGGGTATTTTATTGCAAGATTGGGCTGGGGATTGGGTCCAATTTAGCTAGAATTGAAATCCAAATCTGGCTATAAATTAAATAGCCCATTTTCCATATTTTAATTTATAATAAATAATAAATATTTTCCTGAAAATAAATTTTCTATACCAAAATGATTTAAAATATGCAATTATCATTTTAAAAATATAGGGGCCAATTTTACACATATAAAATATAATTATACGTTAAAATGGGCTAACATTGCAATTATATGCAATTTAGCTTAAAATACTAAATGTAATTATAAAAATACATGAAAATATATATTAGCCATATTTTGGCATAATTATAGAAATTAAATGAATAAATCGTCATAACAATAATTTTGGAAATAATTATTGGGGATTTCATGAATAAAAAGGAAGAAAATAAATCAATTTAAATCCTTAAGATTATGGGAAAATTTTTAAAACTTTGTGCATGCTTATATATGCACATATATGCTATTTTGAAGGTACTTATGTATACTTAAAATATATAGGGAAAAATTGGCTATCAACAGGTACCCTTCTTTACTCGGAAAGGATGAAAGAGTTTTGAGGTAAAGAAATGATGGCCAATTTTGACCGAATTGGATGTTTCAAAAGACGGAGGCCGAACTATGGTTTTCGAGTTGTCCACATATCCCTGGTTTTATAGGAATTAGGCCATGTGTAGTTCTGGATTCACCCGCGGAGTATGCCAATGAAATTATTGCAAGAACAGACACGAGATGTGGAAGCGGCTATGATGAGCGGTTAAGGCTCGGGACTGCTGGAGGGAACTGGAGCGCGATCGCTCCTGCTAGGATAGCGGTTTCTTACTGGTTATTTGCAGATAAAAGATACTACAAACGTATTTGCGAAAATTTAAACATAACGCAAATTCCCTTTGGACCATGAAGGTTGTCATCGGATGGTTAAAGATGACGTCCTGGGCCATGAATTGTTTATTGAGGGATTTGCAGGCAATGAAATGGTGCTCTTGGGCCATGAAAATGTTGCTTCCAAACGATGACGCCTTTGAATAATGATATGCAAATTTGAGAGATTCTCAGGCCATGGCATGGTGTCTTCCATCTATGAGGATGATGACTTTAGACTATGATGCCTTTGGAAAGATTGGCGATTGTTTCAGGCCATGATATGCAATAATATGATGTAACAAGAAAAGGCTTAGTCTAGCAAAGTGGAGGGCAGAGCTTAGCCTGATTGAAAGGCAAGTAGATAGAGCAATATTGGTGCAAAGGGGGACAGTGCTTAGTCCCGTGCAAGCGGGGAGGCAAGGATTAGCCTTATGCAAATGGGGAGGAAAGGATTAGCCTTATGCAACTATGGTGTGCGATATTAGACTCATGCAACTATGGAGTCAAGGATTAGACTCATGCGCAAGGGAGGCTGGGGTTAGCCTTATGCAAATATGGAGTCCGGGATTAGACTCATGCAAATATGAAGTCAAGGATTAGACTCATGCAGGATTAGAGATAGAGCTTAGTCTCATGCAAAGAGAAGACAGTGCTTAGCCTTATGCAGATATGGAGTCAGGGATTTGACTCATGCAAATATGGAGACAGGTCTTAGTCTCATGCGGAGAGAATGCAGTGCTTAGCCTTATGCAAATATGGAGGTCGAGCTTAATCTCATGCAAAAAGAAAGCAGTGTTTAGCCTTATACAAATATGGAGTCCGAGATTAGACTCATGCAAGATTGGAGACAGAGTTTAGTCTTATGCAGAGAAAAGGCAGTGCTGCCTTATGAAAATATGGAGTTCGGGATTAGACTCATGCAAGATTGTAGACAGATCTTAGTCTCATGCAAACATGGAGTCAGAGATTAGACTCATGCAAATATGGAGTCAAGGATTAGACTCATGCAAATGTGGAGTCAAGGATTAGACTCATGCAAATGTGGTGTCTGAGATTAGACTCATGCAAATGTGGAGTCAGAGATTAGACTCATACAAATGTGGAGTCAGAGATTAAACTCATGCAAAGAGAGAATAGCAGATAAAGGTGGAGTATATCTTAGCTAGGATATGTTTAGTTTGTGATGGCCGGATGGATGGGGAATTTTCTTTGTGTACATATGTTTCGCGAATGCTACCGTTACGTCAAATGTGCTTGCGTTCAAAGAAAAATCGTAAGTTTCCTGAGGGGAGGTTGGTTCTTGCTTCGTCTGCTGGCCTTTCTTTGCTCCGCTCTGGAAGCCCCCCTTCGAGTACACCTAGGTAGCACCTGACCGTTATAAAAAATAGGATTTTCGAAAAGTATGCATTCATTGATAAAATAGAATCGTTTTGGAAGCGTATTGATATATCAAGTAGTTTTTGATGAACTAGCAACTGTGACACATTTCAAAGGCATTGCAGCTCTCTTGTGTTGGAATTTTGAGGGTCCTCCTTAAAATTCTGCCCTAGTTTGGTAGATGATTTTTAACTGTGTGCGGATGGCGGACCCTGTTGAATCTTCCTTGGAATTTTGAGAATCTACCCCAGTTCTTGACTGATGACTGACTTCCTGGCATGTGATGGCCCTCCTCAAAATTCTGCCCCAGTTTTTGATTTTGGGGGAAATGAAATTTTTATTATGATATGACCGAACCCATACGGCTGTCTATGTATCCCCTTTTAAACGGGAATCAGGTCAAGTGTAGTTCAGTTACATCAGAAAAGAAAGGTGAAATAATCTGGGCATAGTATCTCTTGACTGCGTCTGAATTGATTGGTTTTGGCCAGATCTCTCCATCTATCTTTGCAAGTATGAGTGCTCCTCCTGTTAGTACTCTATGAACCATATACGGACCTTGCCAGTTGGGAGAGAATTTCCCTTTGGCTTCATCCTGGTGTGGGAAGATCTTCTTCAATACCAGCTGCCCTGGTGCGAACTATCTTGGTTTGACCCTTTTGTTGAAAGCTCTGGACATTCTGTTTTGGTAAAGTTGGTTGTGACATACTGCGTTCATCCTCTTTCCATCGATAAGGGCCAATTGTTCATAGCGGCTCCTTATACATTCTGCATCGCTGAGCTTAGCTTCGTGTATGACTCTTAAAGAAGGAATCTCTACCTCGGCTGGGATGACAGCCTCGGTACCATAAACTAGCATGTAGGGGGTTGCCCCAGTTGACGTACGAATTGTGGTGCGGTACCCTAACAGAGCAAAGGGTAACTTCTCATGCCACTGCTTGTGATTCTCTACCATTTTCCTTAGTATCTTCTTAATGTTTTTATTGGCGGATTCTACGGCTCTATTCATCTGAGGTCTGTAGGCGGTAGAATACTTGTTCTTGATTTTGAAAGTTTCACATATAGCCTTCATCAGATCACTGTTAAGGTTGCCGGCATTGTCAGTAATAATAGACTCAAGAACTCCGAATCGGCAGACAATACGATCATTGACAAAATCCGCGACAACTTTCTTGGTTACATCTTTGTAAGATGCGGCTTCTACCCATTTTGTGAGGTAATCAATGGCTACCAGAATAAACCGGTGTCCATTTGAAGTAGTTCGCTCAATCGGACCGATAACATCCGGTCCCCAGGTGGAGAATGGCCAAGGTGAACTTGTTGCATTAAGCTCGTTTGGCGGCACTTTTATCATGTCGGCATGCACTTGACATTGAAAGCATTTGCGGACATACTGAATACAATCCGTCTCCAAGGTCATCCAAAAGTAACTTGCCCTGAGTATCTTCTTGGCCAGAACAAAACCATTTATGTGCGGACCACATGTCCGGGCATGCACATCCTCAAGTATCTTAGAAGCTTCCTTCGTGCCGACACACCTTAGTAACCCCAGATCAGTAGTTCTTCTATACAAGTTTCCTCCATTGTAGAATAAGTGATTTGATAATCTGCGGAGCGTGTGTTTCTGAATGTGATTTGCATGCTCCGGGTATTCTCCTTTTGATAAGTACTCCTTGATGTCATGGAACCAAGTCTTTCCATATACTTCCTCCTCGACATGATCACAATATGCTGGTTGATTATGGATCCTCACCGGAGTGGGAACAATATAGTTCTTATCTGGATGTTGTATCATGGATGACAAAGTGGCTAATGCATCGGCGAACTTATTCTAAATTCTGGGCACATGTCGGAACTCTATCTTTGTGAACCTCCTTTTCAATTCTTGAACATGGTGCAGATATGGCAGTATCTTGGAATTCTTGGTGGCCTACCCTCGTTGTACCTGGTGCACAAGCAAATCTGAGTCACCGATCACCAACAACTCCTGAATATTAATGTCGACTGTCATGTTGTGCCCTAGTATGCAGGCTACATATTCTGCCATGTTGTTGGTGCAGGAAAATCTGAGTTTAGTAGATACAGGATAATGCTGACCCGTTTTTGACACCAAAACTGCTCCAATGCCTACTCCTTTGAAATTTTCCACTCCATCAAAGAACATCCTCCAACCGCCATATGCTTCAATAATGTCTTCTCATATGAATGATACTTCTTCATCAGGAAAATATGTTTTCAAGGGTTCGTATTCTACTCCTACCTGATTTTGCGCAAGGAGATCTGCCAATGCTTGTCCCTTGACTGTCTTTTGAGTTACATAGACAATGTCGAACTCACTTAGTAGTATCTGCCATTTAGCCAACTTCCCAGTAGGCATGGGCTTCTGAATTATGTAATTCAGGGGATCCATCCTAGATATGAGGTGTGTGGTGTAGGCACAAAAATAGTGCCTCAATTTATGGGTTGTCCAGGTCAAAGCACAGCAAGTGCATTCAAGCAGAGAATACCATGCTTCATAAGGTGTGAATTTCTTACTCATGTAATATATGACTTGCTCCTTTCTTCCTGTCTCATCATGTTGTCCCACAACGCATCCGAAGGCTCTATCTAACACGGATAGATAAAGTAGCAAAGTTCTTCCTATTTCTGGCGGGACCAGAACTGGCAGTGTGGACAGGTATTTCTTGATCTTGTCAAAAGCTTTCTGACAATCCTTGGTCCAACTTGTCTTGGCATCTTTCCTCAGCATCTTGAAGATGGGTTCACATATTATTTTGGACTGTGCTATGAATCGACTGATGTAGTTGAGTCGTCCCAGGAAGCTCATCACGTGTTTCTTGCTTTTAGGTGGTGGTAACTCCCGAATGACTTTGACTTTAGTCGAATCTAGCTCGATCCCTCGGCGACTGACAATGAATTTCAATAACTTTCCTGTGGGAACCCCGAATGCACACTTTGCAGGGTTCAACTTCAAATTGTACCTCCTGAGCATGTTGAAGAATTTCCTTAGGTCTACTATGTGATCTACGACCCTCTTGGATTTTATAATGACGTCGTCCACATATACCTCTATTTCCTTGTGTATTATATCATGGATTATGGTTTTCATGGCCCTCATGTAAGTAGTCCCAGCATACTTTAGACCAAATGGAATCATCTTATACCAGTATACACATCAAGGCGTAATAAAAGCTATTTTCTCGGCATCTTCCTCATCCATCCAGATCTGGTGATAACTTGTGAAGCAATCTACAAAGGATTGGAGTTCATGCTTGGTGCAGTTATCGATTAGGATGTGTATATTTGGTAGTGGAAAATCGTCCTTGGGTCTTGCTATGTTTAAATCTTGATAATCAACACATACCTTGACCTTCCCGTCTTTCTTCGGAACTGGCACAATGTTAGCTAACCATGTTGGGTACTCAACCACCCTGAGAACCTTGGCTTTGATCTGCTTGGTAACTTTCTCCTTGATTTTGAAACTCATGTCTGGTTTGAATTTTCTGAGTTTCTACTTGACTGGAAAACACATGGGATTGGTAGGCAGCTTATGAGCTACAATAGATGTGCTTAAACTGGTCATATCATCATACGACCATGCGGAGTTATCCTCATATTCCTTTAGAAAACGGATGTATTTCTCCTTCTCTGTTGGTGACAAATGAATGTTCATGCGGGTCTCTTTGATGGTCTTGGCGTCTCCCAAATTTGCTGCTTCTGTTTCGTCCAATTTGGATTTAGGCTTGTTCTCAAAATTCTCAACATCTCTGAAAATTTCCTTGGGTATCTCATCTTCTTCCTCTGAGTCACTATTCTCATGTTGCGTTGCCTCATTACATGTCACAGTCATTGGTTTATCAGGAAAAGTAATAATAACACTGTAGAAGGGAAAATTATAAAAATAGTGATGAATAATGATAAAAGACAAATGCATTTGATTAAAATTGAGAAAATTGTTCAAACAAAGCTTGGATCAGTGGATCGAGCATTTATTTTGAAATAAAGAAATCTTAAAACCAAAATTGCTGAAAAATTTAAATGCCTAGAACGGCTATAAATTTTGCCAAGCTAGCCAGGGACTCGGCAGGCTCGGGATGGTGTGGCGGTTTAGTTTCTGAGAATAGCTCCCTTTGCCACAATATGAATGGTGAGTCCTTCTTCTTCCTCCTCCACAATTATGGCACAACAATCCATGTCCTCGTCTTCCAAGAACAAATCTTTCAGCCCAGCTAGTGCTTCCTCTTCTGCAATTTCCCATATTGTGTCGGCCTGGTGAAAAGCTTGTTCCAAACATAGTACTGGCCGCTCAAGAGGGTAATATGGTCCACGCCATGGAGGCAACCACTCCATGTACTCTTTCCATGTATACTGGTATCCGAGCCCAAAGGTGGTACCATGAGTTTTCAGCCGTATTGGCTTGGTGATGCCCTGGAGGGTCTTTCCCAATCCTTTCCTGAGTTCATCTACAGACCATGTTAGTAGTCTTTCTATTTCGTTACTCCACCATTTATCCTTCTCGATAGCATTGACACGTTCAATGTGATGATAGGTTTCTCCTCCTAGCCTTCTTCTATGTCCAATGGTCGGGATGGTTTGACTAGAGTAGATGAGGTTACTCCCATCTCCATGAATGATTACCTCCTGATGGTTCCATTTGAATTTTATGGCTTGATATAGTGTGGAGGGCATGGCTCCAACAGTATGGATCAATGGGTGGACCAACAAAAGATTATATGAGGCTAGTATGTCAAGCACTTGGAATTCAACATCGAACCAAGTTGGCCCTATCAGCAAGCAAAGGTTGATTTCCCCAATCATGGCCCTCTGGGACCCATCAAAAGCCTTCACATTCATGCTTCCTATCCGTATTTCATGGAAACCTTTGTCCAACCTTTTCAAGGTGTCCAATGGAAAAATATTTAGACTCAAACCTCCATCAACCAGGACCCTAGCAATGAACTTGTCTTCAAATTGTACCGTAATATGCAATGCTCGATTGCAATTCAGAACTTCGGGCGCCAGCTCATCTTCGTGGAAGATAATCTTATGGCTCTCCAACACTTGACCGACCATGTTGTCCATTTCTATACCAGTGATATTATTGGGTACATAAGCCTCGCTCAGTACTTTAATCAAGGCGTTCTTGTGTGCCTCTAAATTCTGTAATAGTGATAGGATAGATATCTGAGTAGGAAATTTGTTCAGATGGTCAACAACAAAATACTCTTTTGCTTGTACTTTCCTCCATAGGTCATCTGGCCCGGTCTCAATGACAGACTGCCTTGTAGTGGCATCCTTACTTAAACCTCTCAGGTGTTCTGGTGTGTAGACTCTTCTAGTTCTAGTCATCCCTTGTGCGGCGTCAAATTCCTCTATCTTAGCTTTCCTTTTTTGCCGAACCTCGGCGACATAATCCCAGGATATTGCTTTTGAGTAGAATGGGGGTGTGGTTGACATCGTCACAGTAAAAGTTGTGACCGTTTCTACTTCAAATGGAGCAGAGGTGGCTGCGGGCGGAGTTACTTCCACCTCGAATGGAACTGATACAGTTACCTCAACGTCAATAGGTGCTTGAGTCTGAACCACAATAGGAGTAAGTGTAACTGCAACCTTAAAGTCATCGCCTTCTCAGATAAGCCCGATTGACCCCTCAAGGTCCCATTCCCCATTTGTTTCTATAATATGTATACCGTCACCTCTATGATCTCGGATAATTTTGGCTAGTTGGTGGTGATTGGAAGTGAGCTGGTTGGGAATTATAGGTGTGATGGACAGTGGCTGGTTGGGAATATCTAGGAGATGAAGGTTGATTTGTAAGTGGTGATGCTTGGTATGTGGGTGAAGGTGTTTGGTATGTGGGTAAAGGTGTTTGTTATGTAGGTGGAGGTGTTTGGTAGGTGGGTGGAGGTGTTTGATATGTGAGTGGAGTTTTTGGGCCCTGGGCCACCATTACTGCCCCAACATCTCTCTTTTTCAATATGCCGCCTGATTGGAGTACCTTATTCGTGGTTTGCAATGCCTTAAAATTCGTTACCATCCTGCTCTTGATTCCTTCCTCGATCCTTTCCCCGAGCTTGATGATATCAGAGAATTTGTGATTTTCGATGACCATCAGTCTCTAATAATATTGTGGATCTTGTGCCCTGACGAAGAATTTATTCATCTGCTCTTCCTCTAGAGAGGGCCTAACCTTGGCTGCTTCTGACATCCAGCAAGTAGCATATTCACGGAACGTTTCAGTGGGTTTCTTCTTGATATTTTGAATGTAGAAGACGCCAGGTGCATTTTATGTGTTGAACTTGAACCGGTCCATGAAATCTGATGCTATGCTTACCCAATTGGACTATATCTTGGGATTCTGGATGATATACCAAGACAGCGCGTCCCTAGTAAGCCTCCTCATAAAGAGCTTCATTTGAATCTTTTCATCTTTTCCAACCCCGACAAGCTTGTCACAGTAAGTCCTTAGGTGAACCCTGGGATCACCTGTTCCATCGAACATTTCGAATTTGTACCCTTCTGGCAATTCCACATCGCGCTGTATGCACATATCTTCATAGTTCAAACCTTCTATTCTTCTATCGCCTTCAACACCTTGAACTCGACTTGTTAACTTCTTGAGTTCTTTGGCCATGTTCTTAATGAGTCGATCCTTTTTGGAGGTTTCCGGTGCACAGGAGATTGGTTGGGCATAATGTGGTATAGTTTCCACATATATGGGGTTGCACTGATGGGTACCAGGGACTTGGATATAGTGATGGTAATTGGTGGAGTTCTGTGGATCAGGAATAAGTGGCAGTGTATTTTGAGGTGTATGGTAAGTTGTGGTTGGTGGGTATGGAATTGGTTGATGATGATGTTGTGGTGGAGTTGGTACTGGCAATGGATTGATATTTTGTGGTGGGGTTGCGTATTAATTTGGTGCTGTAGGATTTTATGGTTGTTGGTTTTGTGTGTTCTGAGGAGGTATTGGGTTCTTTGTGTTCTGTTGGTGGATATCATGGACATTGAGGGTGGGTGAAAGATTTGCCAAATTGCAGCTCAAGTTCTCCTTGCAGTTCTAGTATCAAAATCAGGTCATTCGGAGCCGGAGTACTACGGCCGTCGGAAGTCTCTGCATTCTCATCATTTTCCTTTCGTATTCCATGGTGGAGGGCCTCTAGATCTAGTATGATATGTTGATGAGGCCAGTATAGATGAACAAACCTAAGGGGATGGGAATAATAATAAAAATAAACCAAAATAAGGTAACAAGTTAGTAAGGATTCTGAAATGTTTGCAGTATTTAAACACATATTGCGAAATATAAACTCGTATCCTAATTTGGGAGCCTCGTTGTGCCCAATGTAGGCCTAGCGACAAATAAATTTGGATAACTTCAAATGACAATAAATGCTTCATTTCATAATAAAAAAGTAGACGAATCCAAAATGACATTAACATAATAATAATAATACAAGTCACTACTGGCACTTAGGCTTATTACATTTTAAGAAAAGCAAGTAAATCTAATCTATTTGGTCCCAGAAGGACCTTCCCCAGATTCGAGCTTCCGGACTCCACCAAACAAATCTCCAGCTCGTGCAGTCCCAGCAGCAAGTAGGCTCGGGCCATATGTCCTCCATTGGCTCCTTCAGCATTCTGACAGTTATCAATCCTTTTTATGACTTTTCCCTCTAGCTCCACTATTCCTCACTCCAGATATTCCAATTTCCTTTTGGAAGTGACTGCCATCTCTTTCAATTCCTCAATCAACCTCACGTTCCTCTCATGCATCTCCTGATGCTCATTCTCAGAGTCGTGGTATCTCTTGCGCAGCTTGTTGTATTTGACTTGGGCTTCAGCTTAATCATATATGATTTTGTTCCCTCGACCAGCCCCCGGTGTCACTGTTCCTTTAAGATTATCCTCCAACCATGCCGGGTAGAGAGTCTCGCTCCCCGCATGATATATGTCTGGCTCAATAGTGATTTTCTCCACAATAATTTTGCAGTGTCACATGTGCTAAGCTTGGCACTTGTAAGGTATGTCATCGTCTTGGAAATCCGCCCTGAAATGACTCATCTTGACGACCTTTGGTACAACCTGTTTTTTGCCTACTTGCCTCATAACTCCCACAGGGACATATGGATATATTCCTCTCAACCCGATCAACACCAAGTGTAGAGCATCCCTGGACTTGATAATAAACTTGTCTGTTGGGAACCATTCAACCATCCACTACACCTGTCACTCGGTCAGATTGTCGAAGAACTCTTCCCATTCGCTGGCACTTTCTGTTTGAGCAAATCTGTCCGGAATGTAGGTCATCTGCTTAGGGTGATGGAAGGCAATGTGGTCGTTCCAAGCCCTTTGCAGAAATTCTTGACGATAGCAAACCTTTTGGAAATGCTCCAACAATGACAACTGTAGCAATAAATTACAACCCTCGAAATGCTGGATCCCTCTTTGACAGTGCTCCAGGGCCTTGTAGATGTCAGCTATGATCATGGGGACTATGGTATATGTTTGCCCATTAATCCCTTCCATCAAAGTTTTGGCGACCATGGCCAACCTAGGGTGGATTCTTCCCTTTTTCATTGGGAACATTATCAGCCCTAGAAAGCACACAATGAACACGAACACTCTGTGGTGGATGTGACCTAGTGAAGTGAGGGCGGTCTCATCATGGTAAATGCGGAAAGACTTGATATGGCCATACCTCTTATACAGATATTCGAAAGGTATGTAGGATTCCTTTAAGCACACTAGGTCGATATTTCTTTTAGCCCCATCATCTTCAAAAATCCTCTGCCCGTATGGATTTCTGGCACCAAAAACCCAGGACTATCCCAAGCCAACCCTGTAAGTCCTCCTATTTCCTCTAGGAGCGGTGTCATCTCTATGTCTCTGAAGCGGAATACAGCTCTTTCACTATCCCAAAATAAGGTAGCAACCTCGATCAATTTGTTGTTTGGTTCAATATCTAGTAGGAGGGCAAGTTACCCAGGTACTTTTTCACATGCTTCTTATCACTTGAGGAAAGATCCTCTCACCAATCTAGCAGCAAAGTAGGGATGTTGCTAACCATACTGAATCTGGGGACCTCATGTCTCATTTTCTGCAAAATAAAAGGGTTAGACCTTACCCCCACCGGACTCGACTATTTATACATTTATGATCCGCATATCGGCATTTAGTTCTCCAAATTAATGCACATAACGTGGTTGCATCCGTTGGGATTATGGAAAACTCGATGGACTTTGGATAAGGCATATCTTAAAGGATCATTATGTGGACAACATAACTGATCCGACTAGGTTTAACCATGATGCATGCACAATTTAAACAGAGTAAGGTTTTTATGGAATTTTAGACTGGTACCTTCAAGAGAACAACTTGAGGGGGAAGGCACGGAACCGTCGACTTCACCACTGATCGACTGGTTTTACCGCAAATAAGCCTTTCCAAATTTAAGGGTAGTAATTAGGAAGAGCGCAACCACTCATTAAGGCGTTGCTATAGGATTTGAGACGCATGAGTGGAATATGATGCGGAGCATGATTTATGTAGCAATTAATAGCATTTAGTCAAGTACTTTCACGTAGGAAAAATAAATACAATATTTAAATAATTTAAAAGACAGTTACAGAAAAAGGAAAACAAAGAGACAAGTCTATTTTTAGGGTAATAAAGAAATAATAAATGCTTGAAAAATAGACAGTTAAATTTAAATGAGAGAGAGGGTTACGGGATAAACATGCTTGGACTAATTTGTAGAAGACAAGTTCGTTATGGTAAGAGCCAAAAGATATCCCCAGCAGAGTCACCATGTTATCGCGCCCCCTTTTCTATCCCTTTTTTGACGTGGGAAGAGGTCCGGGTTTCGACACTCACGGGGTGTAATGACTCATTTCCTTTTGGAAATTGGCTATTTGAAGAGTCGCCACCTAATGGATTAAGGCGCGTTAGGGCAGCTAGAGCGATTAACTCTTAGGTTGGTTTGCATTATCAGAGAATAGGGTAAGGGCTCGAAGTAACCTAGAGGGGAAGGTGTTAGGCACCCCTCTTGGTCCACAATTGTGGGTCCCGGCCGAACTTATATTCACAAATTAGTCCATATAAATAGTTGAATCAAATAAATTGCAAGTAAAGCACGTTAGATCACTCAAGTAACAAGATAAAGGTTAGGACAAGTTGTAAAACAAAGGTTTAAATAAAGAGGGGATTTTGGTAAGGAGGGGTCCTAGGTTGGTTATCCTATAAGATCACCCCACGCAATGTCTGGTAAACACTCCTCAATGAGGGGCTACACGTGACATTAATGCGTAGTCATCATATCCCATGTCTACCCTATTGGTTATGCAAAGCGAGTGTTTGGTCAATGGTTCCTATTTCGTGCTGCTACTCGTCCCTTCTTAATGGTCCTGGAGGGTATTAGGACCTCTACCTATAGGTAGTTCTCGACGTACCCCTAAGATTTAAAAAGGCAAAAATTCTAAGGCGGCAGTCAAAAGATTTAGGACTTTCATATAATGGGAGCAATGAAGAGGCTTAAAGTTTCCTCCTCAAACAAACACACAAGCAACACGACTCAAACATAGTTAAGGTCTTTTATTAGTCAATGTCCTAAAGTAGGATATCCAAGTGAATATGCAGAAACAGACAAAACTTTTTATACTGAGAAGTTATACCCTAGTAGTTGCCTAGGGACTCTTTTAAAAGCCTGTTAGAATCAGAAATGTTAAGCGACAGAGATAGTTTCAGAGAAAGGCAATTTTGAAAATGCCCTAAGGCTTGCCTATATGCAGAATACTGGTGTCTGTATTAATGCAGAAACAAACAAATTTTGAAATAGACTCCTTTAATACCTATAGGCATGATATCTAATAAAGTTGAGGCAGTATGAAAGATCTTGCTTCAGAAAATGCTTAATACTGAATAAGACCGGTTTAAAAAATGAACTAGGCATAATGAGGTTGATTTATTAGACTAAATTAAATTATCAAACAGTATTGCGAGTAGAGATCCCTATAGGCATGATATCTAGGTAGATTACTGATTGTTAACGATTTGCAGGTTTAGCACCTTGAAGAAGACTCTAAGTCGAGGCTAGCTCCTCTCGAAGAGTATTCCTTTCTGAGGCCATGCTATCCTTGTACCGCTTCAGCTCAAGGATCTCGACATCTTTGGTCGCAATCTCTTCCTGAAGTTGTCCTGCTAGGGCATCCTTTCACTCAATCTGCAAATGCCGAGTCAAGGTAATAAACACCAAGTTATGAAAACAAAAGGCAAGCTCATAAATACCAAACTACCTGCTCGATGAAGTTGGCCTGCTCTTAGAGCACTTTTTTCAAGCTTGCTCGAAGGCTGTTCAGTTCCTCCTCCCTTCGAGAGTATAGAGTTTTTAGCTCATTCGACTCCGAAGCGAGCTTCTCGAACCCCTCCTCACAATGAGTCAGTTCAGCTCGTAACTTGGAGAAGGCCTGGTCGTACAGAATTGTGACCTATAACACGAAGGGAATAAGTTATAAAAACAATGATCAAAACTCAAGGCACAAAGGTTACGTCAAAAATCACCTATTTTTGGAGTTTCGTAGCCTCCTCGAGAACGACTGGGGCATAGAGATCAGCATCCTCTTCAATACCGGCAAAAAACTCTCCAAATGCATCATCCTCTCAAATGCCCCCACATTGGGAGTCCCCCTATTCTGGCGTCTCGTATTTGCCCTGGGGAAAACCACGGGCCTGGTTGAAGATCGCCTATGGCATCAACCTCTATCGGGGCTTCTTCTTGCCCTCGAAGGGCCTCAGAGCTGGATCCTTCGAATGCACCAGCCAAGTGCTCATCGGCACACGTTGTATCTTATTCAATAGTCGGCTTAGGGACTGCATCCAAACCCTCCTACATGGTCTCCTCAATACGAGGTGGGACCGCATCAGCGACCTCTGACTCGGCAGTCTTCTGCTCGGTAACCTTCGAAGCATCAGCGCTTTGTTTTTCCCTATGTACTAGTGGGCAACCGTCATCGCCTTCGTGTTCAACACGAAGACTCTCAGCAGCTGCTGGAGTTAGGACCGTTTCATCGGCCCTAGGCTTTTGAGCCTTAGCTCTCTTTAGTTTCGGGGACTCCACTGGTATCTCCTTCTTTCTCTTTCTCTTGTTGGTAGGTTTTTGGGTCTCTTCTTCGGTAGGAGGAGGCGGCCTCATTGAAACGGCTTCCCCAAGGCCTGCATAAGCATCAAATGTCAAACATACCACCAAGAAATATATTTATAAGGAATTTAGAAGTGATAGTGGTGAGGGAACACCATAATTTTTGGCCTCCCATCGAGTTTTGGCCAAATCATGCCAAACACGCTTGTCGTATAAGGAGGTGGAGTCTAAGAGTTCAACCAACCCGGGAGGTCCTTGACCGCGCCGGGGAACCAAACGATGGTTATGCAACGGAGGAGAATCAATTCAAAAAAGAAAGGAATTAGTTCAAAAAAGGAAAAGTGGACATTCAGATGATAAAACAAGCTAGGTGTAATGACACTTACATCTCATATTCCATTCATTAGGGAATGGCATATTCTCGGTAGGGATGAGGTCTGAAGTCCTGACTCGTACGGAGCGGCTCATCCACCCCCCGTCTTTATCTTCATCGATGCTGGCAAAAAATGCTTTGGTAGATCGATGTTGCAGTTTGACTAGGCCCCCTCGATAGAGACGAGGGCTATACAATCTAATCAGATGATTGAGGGTGAAAGGCAACCCCTCGACCATGTTCGTGAAATATCTAATCAAATAGATGATTCTCCAAAAAGAGGTATAAAGTTGACCAAGCGTCACTCGATATTGTTGACAAAAATCGAGGATCACTGGGTCTATCGGTGGAGAAGAAGAATCTATAGGACCTAAGGTAAAGGGATACGTATATAAGCTGAGGAAACCGGCTTTGTGTGTAGTTATACCCTCTTCCGATAAAGGGATCTCTACTTGTACCGCCTCTCCCCAGCGGCAATCTATTTTCACCTTCTCTATGTCGGTTATTAGACTAATGTACCGAGACATGGGCTCGCATCGGTCCGGTACCGAAGAAGGCTTATCAATTTTGAAATTAGAGGATGTCTTGAAGGGCCTAGGAATACACTCCTCAATACAAGGAGGCACTATCATTTTGCTCTTAGACGATCATGACGAAGAAAGAGCTTCCTCTTTTTGAGGTACTGTCTTAGAAGTTTTGGCCATGGTTATAACAAAGTTTCAAAGTAAGCTGACGAAGAAGTGAACATAGAAGAAGGATGAAGACAGGAAACTGTTAACAACAATTTGAAGATTTGAAGATGTTGTAAAGGTTTAAAAAGATAGGGAATTGGATTATTTATAAGAGTCATCTAAATGTATTGGAGGAGTTGAAAGAGCAACCAATAGCAGTTCGTGGGCTTTTCGAGAACCGTGTTGACAAGACCTCTATACAACTTTTCTGTCACATCATTTAATGATTTCACGTGGCTGACATCACAATGGGGGTATCGAAGAGGCAAGAACTCAAGATTGTTTCTTATCATTTCATTCTAAGAAACGCGGGGACTATCTGTATATGACCAAAATTAGGGAGTTTGACTTGTGGCACTCCACGCCCGACCTCGAGAACCTCAAGGGAGCATATCGAAGGTTTACTGTGATCAATCTCAAAGCAGTACAAATCGATGATCATCATGGAAATGAGGGAAAGCTTCCAAGGACACGTGGTTAGAGCTGACCAGGTTTGCAAGAATAGTACAAATCCGTACTGAGCCATTATATAGTTGTACCAATAGCATTTCCGCGTAATTATTAGACATGTACTATGTTGGGATTCCTCCTCATATATAAAGGGGACCCTTGTCATTTTGTAACACACATGAATATTTAATACAATAGAACATTCTCTGCTTTTCTTGCCTAAATGTGCTCAACAATTACTCTACAGATCTTTTGCTTGTTCATTTATTGTTCACTTATTGTTCTTCATTTATTGCCTATTATTAACCGCAAAAGGCTATCTTCGAGGCCTTCGATATCATTATTTCTTCATCAAATGTCCATTGTTAACTGCCCTAACTAGACCTCGAGGCTCCCTATTCCAGCCAGCTCGAGGTCCAGTCTTGCGACAGCACTGGTTTGCATATCTTCTTCTCTTTACTTACACTTAGCATCTATTGCCTGGCAACTAGTATTGAAATAAATCACATATTTTTAGAACCACAAAATCAAATATATTTGTTAATACCATTTTCAAGGTAAACAATGACAAACCTCAACTTCCAAAATACTCAACAATCACAGTTAATCCATAAATACAGATGGAACGGTTAAGCAAGTAAATATCTAGTCTAAGCATGGGTGTCATAATTAAAGAGGCAATAAATCACAAGGAAACAAGTTTTACCCGTATGCTTTAACCCAACAAAAATGCATAAGTACATGCCATCTCACATATACGTTGTACCCACATATTAAACACGTAGCAAGTAGACAAACAAGTCCTAATCCCTCAAGTCAAGGTTAACCATGGCACTTACCTCGCTCCGCAATCAACTCAAAGTCCAACCACGGCCTTGCCTTTCAAACAAGCCTCAAAACCAACTGAATCTAGCCAATTATTAACCAAATGATTCAAAATAAGCCTTAGAAACTACCTACAAATGAAAGAGGTTCAATTTAGATCATTATTGAAAAAGTCAATAAAAGTCAACCCCGTGCCCGCTTGGTCAAAATCCAAAATCGGACCAAAACCCGATTACCCATTTACCCCCGAGCTCGGTTATGTAATTTATTTTGAAATCAGAGCTCAATTCGAGGTCTTAATTCCAATTTTACAAAAATCCCTAATTCTACCCAAATACCTAATTTCCATCATGTAAATCCTAGGTTTAATGATGAAAACTTATGAAATGTAATGGTAAATGAAAGAAAGTAGATTAAGGTCACTTATCATGAATTGAGGAAGAAAAGATCTCACAAAAATCGCCTCTAAAGTGTTTAGGGTTGAGAATTTGAAAGAATGAGCAAAAATCCCGTCTACCTCAGCTTTTACCTAGTTGTGGATGTCGCAATTGCAATATTTTGTTTGATTTTACGAACATCGCAATTGCAAGAAAAAGGTTGCAAATGAAAACTCCTCTAAGAAACCCAATCATCGCAAATGCGATGTTTTGGTTGCAAATGCGAACCCTAAGCCCTCGCAAATGCAGACCACATCTTCGTAAATGCAAAGATTACCAAGAAACATGCTGAGTCGCAAGTGCGACTCTGCCTTCACAAAAGCGGAAAAGCAAGTTCGCAAATGCGAACTTTTACCTCGCAAATGCAAGACTCCCCTAGTCAACCCAAATGTGAAGCCTTGTTTGCAAAAGTGAGGCTCACAAATGCGAGCGAGATCTCACAAATGCAAGACCTGCAACAGAACACCAGTAACAAAAGAGGCATCGGCTATTCTACCAAGTTTGAAATCACTCTGTGGCCTATCTAAAACACACCTGAGCCCTCGGGGCTTCAAACCAAACATGCACACACGTCAAAAAACCTTATAAAAACTCGTTTGCACGATCAAAACACCAAAATAATACCTAGAACTACGAATTGGATAATAAAACGAATGAAATTTTAAAAGAAACTCAAGAACTTTCATTTAAACAACCGGACATCTGAATCACGTCAAATCAACTCCGCTTTGCACCAAATTTTGCAAACAAGTCATAAATATAGTAATGGACATATACCAAGTACGTCAACTATATTCCGGGCATACGCCCAGTCCCAAATCACGATACGACCCACCAGGATCGTCAAAACACAGATCCTGGTCTGTTTGCCCAAAATATTGACCAAAGTCAACTCAAATAAATTTTAAAGCACGATTTCACATTTTAATCAAATGTTCACATAAAAACCTTCTAGAAAAAGATATGGATTGTGCACGTAAATTGAGAAAACTAAAACAGAGCTATTCAGAATTTCAAAACACAAACTTAAGTGTTAATATTGTAAATGACGTAGGTCAAGTCATCACACCAGGAGGCCTTGGGTGATTCAGATCAAATTCGGAATAATTTTGACTTGTTGAATTTTGCTAAAGATTTGCAGCTTCTGATGTTTTCACACCTGTGGAGGGATTAGCCGTAGGTGCTGGAGATCGTAGGTGCAGAGGTAGCCATGTCCATCTGGGTTTACAGAAGCGAGAATAGATCCGCAGAAGCGACTTCGCTTCTGCGAATGAATGAAACGTAGGAGCGACATTGGTCGCAGGTGTGACGCATTTCACCGCAGGTGCGCATGCGCAGATGCAACCCTTTTTACACATAAGTGGAGAGTGAGGATTATTTTATGGTTGCACTTGCGATGCAAATTCTGTAGGTGCGGTGCCGTAGATGTGGAAGTTGGATCGCAGGTGGGATTTAAATGGGCAGAAACGGGAAATTCGAGAGATTTGGATTCAAAATTTATTTTGGACTTAGGGAGCTCGGTGGGAGGGAAATTTCGAGGATTCTTTGAGGAAAATGTTGGGGTAAAGAATTCTAACTTGCTTTTGGTTAATTTGCAATAATTTTTTGTTAATTTAATCATTAAATTAGTGATTGAGAGTTCGAAATTGGGGGGAAATGATAGAGCTCCTTAAGCTAAATTTTTGCGTTTTGAAAGGCGAATTGAGGTCAGATTTGAGTAATTTGTGTATGGGTGGACTCGATATCAAATGGGTATTCGAATTTTATAATTTTGATCGGGTTCCGAGACGCGGGCTCAGGTTGATTTTTTGGGTCGAATTTTCAATTCTTTGCAAGGATCGTAATTTCATTGTTTGAATTAGTTTCCAATAGTTATATTTATAGTATGTAGTTATTTTTGCTAGATTCGAGTGGTTCGGAGTTGGAAAAATCGAGGGAAAGGCCTTCTAGTGGATTGATTTAGCGTGGTTTGAGGTAAGTGGCTTGCCTAACCTTGTGGGGGGAGGGGGGAAGGGAGGGAGGGATTATTCCTTAGGATTGGAGTTGTTTGTGATAATTGTGATGTGTAAAATCCGTGTACACAAGATGACGAATGTGTACACGGGCTAAATGTGGAAATTTCCAGTTTTTAGCTATGTAAATCCCTTTCATGCCTTAATTGAGTTACCTTAACATGCAATAGTCATCATTTTTAGCTTAAATTCACATGACTACTTGTCTTATCTCTTGCTTGCTAATTGCTCTACATGTGTGGTTGAAATTCTTGTTTTCTTACTGTGTATGCATTATTTAATTGTTGAATTCTTACTTGAAATTGTTATTTCTTGGAATATCTTGCGTTGGAATTGGTATTGAGTTGCAAAGCCCGTGATTCCTATTGAGGCAAAGTGCGAAGTTGTGAAATATCATTTGATTGAGTTATTCTTTCAGTTATTATTGTTGAGACTTTGTGTACATTGTAGTTGAGTTGCGGGTTCCTTATTGTGAAATTTTGTTATTATTTGGTTTTATCTAGCAAATTGTGATATTGGGCACTTTAGGTACGATTCGTGATACATTGTGATATTGATACGCATGTGGTGGTATAAGATCTGGGTGTTGAAATGCATGCAGTGAGATAAGGTGGGCTAAAATGCAGGATGTTATTTCGAGTAAAATAATTTTCAAAATTAAATGTTAAGACTCCCCCGGTGATATAAGGAAAGACTATGACTTATTTTGTGATTTGAGATTACAAGGCGGTACCTCGGTAGTGACTCTTGTTGACATTTCCCCTCTTCTTTGTATTCGTCTTTGATCGTTGTTTTCCATAGCATAAAATTAATTGTCATTCTTCGTGTTGCAATAATTTCTTAGTTCTGTGTAGCCAATCTTGTTATGTTATTTATTGCTTCAATTTCATTACTGTCTTTATTACACAGTCTACATTATTCAGCCTTTTATCTATTTCCAGCAGGGCCTTGAACTGACCTCATCACTGCTCTACCAAGGTTAGGCTTGACACTTACTGGGTACAGTTATGGTGTACTCATGCTACTCTTCCGCATATCTTTTTGTGCAGATCCATGTTCTTCTTATTAGCCCAGGCATTAGTCGGGATTCTACTACGAAGACTTTAAGGTATACCAGTCGGCGTTCGCAGGCCTCGGAGTCCCCCTATTTCTAGACCTCTTATTTCATTATGCTTTATATATAGTCATGATGTATAGGATTATCCAGTATTCATATTTTGGGCTTGTGACTTGTATTTTCACCCGCTCGAGATTTGTATATGTTGAGTTGAAGCATTGCTTTATATATAGATGTTGAGTTTGAGAATTTTATTTATTATTATTTAAATTATTTCGCATGTTGTTAAGCTTACCTAGTCTTAGAGACTTGGTTCCGTCACGACATCCTACAGAGAAAATTTGGGGTCGTGACATTAAAGCTCTTAAATATTAGAAAAAATTTAAGATGACGATTTTGTCAAGCGTAAACTTTATTTTAAGGTTATAAAAAGGCGAACAACATTTACGTCATACGTGCTTATAATGATGTAAAGATAATTAATAGCGATAAGAATTTTGAAACAATAAAACCACTTATAATAACTTGAATTTATATAAACAAAACACGATAAGACTTTTTACACAATAAAATCAGTTACTATATGTAGGCATGTAAAATTATTGGATTCAAATTTAATAAATAATTTGAATTATATTTTTAATATAGTAGTCCAAATAAAAAAAAATTATGGGCTAATATAATTGGATCAATTATTCAAATCCAATAAATATGGATTAAATGAATAGGTCTGAATCCGTTGGGTTAACCTATTTAATTGGGCTATAAATGATGAGTCCACTATATTAGGCCCAAGTATCATCTTTCTAGAGGTCCAGTTTGGTGTCACGTGTAAAATGACATGGCACGCCAAGTCAAACGAAAGGTCCAATAGGATCATGACACGTGTCAAAATGACAAGGCATGTCAAGTCACATTAAAAGGCCAATGAAACCATGCCACATGTGCAAACGACATGCTCTGGACAATCGAATGCGGCATTGTCACTCCTCGGAAAGAGTTTTTTCCCATCACAACATTTTCCTCCCACAACTATAAATAAAGGTCTTCATAACTCAGAAAAGACACCAGAAGTTATTCAGAAAAGATACCAGAAGTTATAACGAGAAGCAAGAGAGAGTTCGTGGATCAAACGCCGCAAATATATCTACAAGTTTCAACCTCAAACAATCAAGTTCAAGTTCAATAATCAAGTTCAAGCTCAAGAACTATCACGACCCAATTTTCCATATAGGCCGTGATAACGCCCGAGGCAAGCCAACGCGGAACTAGTCATGTACTTACTATTGTTAATAATTTCAAAGTAGTTAATTTTTTATATTTATTATGTAGATCAAAAGTGGAAAAATTATAACAAAGTAAAGTGAAGATAAATGAAGGAGCAAATACAGTGAAATAACTACTCATAGACATAATGTGCCTACTAGCATGTTCCCAAAACTCGGTGTCACAAGTGTATGAGCAACTAGTAGAATATACAAAATACTTATGCTAATGTCTAAAATAAAATAGACAGAAAGTAAATACAAAGAGAGACTGCAGGCACTGCAGAATGGCCTCAGAGAGCAGCTCACCACTATGCCTCGGGGTAACAGGAGTGCACGCCTAAATGAATGTCAAATGCACCTGCCTCAGATGTTGCACGATTAGTGAAAAAGTGCAATGTGAGTACATAAACAACATGTACCCAGTAAGTAATCAATCTAACCTCGAAGAAGTAGTAATGAGGGGTCGACATCGACACTTACTATGGGCCAACAATTTAAAATACAAAAAATGTAAATAGGCATGGAATACGTGGATAATAATAATAATAATAATAATAATAATAATAATAATAATAATAATAATAACAACAACAACAACAACAACAACAACAACAACAACAACAACAACAACAACAACAACAACAATAATAACACAATAGCAAGTAGTAAATAAATTATTTTTTAACTTATAATCAACTTAAAGTCTCCAATTGACACCTATTAACTTCCGTAATTTCGGTCATTAGATAAATTATAACCTCTCAAGCCATAAAATATTATCAAGCGTATTCGGCTCTGAGTATCATCACACATTATTTATGTTGAGCTCGTACGCCCTGATCCAAAATACTTTGTGCACTGTCGAGGGTCGAACGACACGAACCATAGATGCATCTATTCTACTGTCGAGGTGAATGACCCGCCCCTATGAGAGTAAAGAAGTTTACCTCGCTCGATGAAGTACTTGCGATGCGAGAGGACATGGATTTCTCAGAGTTATTATATATTCCTCAATTCTTCCAAAAATAAGAAATCTAAATCGAAAATTTGCAATATTAAAATCTTTAGTCTCAGCTCTATTCAAGACAATTAATATGCATAATAAAAACAATAGTACAATTAAAGGCATGATGTGGATCTAAGTCTACCCAGATACCTCATGGAATGTAGCTACGTGTGGACTCTCGTCACCTAGTGCATACGTAGCTCCCCACACAAGTAATACATAACAAGAAACACCTAAGGAGATGAGTTCCCTCTTACAAGGTTAGGCAAGAGACTTCCCTTGTTCTCAACCTCACTTCCGGTCCACAAATCTGGTCTAAAGCCTGAACTTGGTGCTAGTCAATCTGAAACTAGCCAAATGTTATATTAATTAATCAATACACACTCACAAGTTCATAATTTAGCCATTAGAGTAATTCCCCGACCTAATTTGGAAGATTCTTAAAATTCACCCCCAGGACCATGTGCCCGTATTCTGAAAATTTTCGAACATAAATGTTATCCATAACCTCACGAATTCAAATATATAATTTCTACCCAATTCCATAATTATTTTCGTGGTTGAATCTCATTTTCTTCAAAACCTAGGTTTTTCAAATAAACCCATAATTTTACAATTTTACATGTTAAAATCTACCCATAATGTATGTATTAAACTTATATTGAGTAGGAATTACTTACCTTCAATGGATAGGAGAAAACCTCTCTACAAAGAGCTCTAAAATCGTCTAAGAAGTGAAGGAAATAAACAAAATAGCCTAAGTTCCAACATTAAGTGAACTCATTGCCTCCAGCAATTTCTGCTTCTGTGGATCATTTGGCCGATTTTGCGGCTCCGCATCTGCGGTAGTTGCAAATGCAGCCCTCACCATCTGACCTCTCTCTACTTTTACGATGCATTCTTTGCATCTATGAGCTCGCAGATGTGGTGGAGCCTTCGCACCTGTGCCTATGCCCCCTTCAACTCCAGGTCGCTTCTGCGGGCAATTTATCGCTTATGCGATCGCGCACCTGCTCTCCCCACGTCCATACCTATGTACTCATCCCACACAGCCCAACTTCACACATGCGGCTAGCAAGCCGCTTCTGTAGGGCCGCACCTGCGGTCAATTTTAACGACTCGGCCGATCGTTTTGAGAGTATGAGCCCTGATCCCCTATCTACTATTCCCTCCATTTCATTTTATGTGTATGCGTATGCGACTTGCCTAAAATGGAAGCTTAAGTTCTAGGATTTTTACCGTAGTTGGATTTGTGTGAAGACGACTTCAGAATGGAGTTTTATAGTTCCTTTAGCTCCGATGGGTGATTTTGGACTTAGGAGCATGTCCGGTTTCTAATTTGGAAGTCCGTAGTTGAATTAGGCTTGTAATGGCGAAAGTTGGATTTTTTGGAAAGTTTGACCGGGAGTGGACTTTTTTATATCGGGGTCGGATTCCGATTCTGGAAGTTGGAGTAGGTCTATAATATCAAATATGACTTGTGTGCAAAATTTGGGGTAAATTGGATGTAATTTGATAGGTTTCGGCATCGGTGGCAAAAGTTTGATGTTTTAAAGGTCATTAAGCTTGATTTGGGGTGCGATTCATATATTAGCATTGTTTGATGTGATTTGAAGGCTCGACTAAGTTCGTATGATGTTTTAGGACTTGTTGGTATATTTGATTGAGGTCTCGGGGGCCTCGGATGGATTCTGGGTGGTTAACGGACCAAATTTGGAGTTGAGTGAATTGCTGAAGTGGGCATCAGCTGGTGCGATGTGATGATTGCAAAAGCAGAGTCGCTTCTGTGGAAGATGGAATGTAGAAGCGGAAAGGCCAGGGAGGCCTGTTGATCACAGAAGCGGATATTCTCCGTAGAAGCGGGCATGCAAGTGCGGCCCTTTTTCTCGTAGAAGCGAGCTTTGTGGACTTAAGTTAAATCCGCACTTGCGATAATTTTCCGCAATTGCGGAGCCGCAGATGCAATGAATTCCCCACAAAAGTGAAATTGCTGGGCAGAAAAAGGGCAAGTTGGAGGGTTTAATCTCAACTTCATTTTGGGACTTTGAGAGCTCAGATTGAGGTGAAAATTTGAGGGGTTTTCAGAGGAAACATTTGGGTAAGGATTGTTGACTTGTTTTTTATTATTATTCACTGATGCAACATTAATTTCATCATTTAATTAAGGATTTGGGTTGAGAAATTTGGGAAAAAGTTGAAAAGTTCTTAAATCGAATTTCTGGGCTTTCATTGAGGTTTTGGTATCCGATTTGAGTAGTTTTGGTATGGGTAAACTCATGGTTGAATGGGTGTTCATGTTTTGTGACTTTTACCTCATTCTGAGATGTGGGTCCGGGTCAACCTTTTGGGGCGATTTTCTAATTTCTTGTTAAAGTCTTGATTTTATTATAGTTCTATTTATAGTATAAAATTATTTTTTGCTAGATTTGGGGCCATTCGGAGTCGTAAAGTTGAGGAAAAGGCATTCTTATTGACTGATTGAGCTTGGCTTAAGGTAAGTGACTTGTCTAACCTTGTGTTTGGGAAATCCCCTTAGGACTTGGTACTGTTGTGACAATTCTGTGGTATGTGAGTGCTATGTACGCGAGGTGACGAGTGTGTACACGGGCTAATTGTTGAAAATTCGATTTTTACTGAACAATAACTTTTTATATCTTAAATGAGCTATCCCAGCATGTGTAGTTATCATGTTTAGCCTAATATCGCATGTCTACGTGTCTTAATTGCTTATTTGAAATCTGCGCAGCATGCTTAGTTGAATTCCTGTTTTTCTTTGATTTTGTATTTAGTCTTTAACTATAGGATTTCTTCCTGTAAATTTGTTGTTTCATTGGTTTCGAGTTGTGTATTTACTTTTGGGACCATGAGGCGGTACCTCGGGATATCCCGTGTTGCATATATACTTTTGGGACTACAAGGTGGTACCTCGGGAAATTCCCTGTGGCATATTTACTTTTGGGACTACGGGCGGTACTTCGGGAGATCCCCTGTTGAGTATTTACTTTTGGAACTATGAGGCGGTACCTCGGGAGTGCCCAAGTTGTTTACCCCTATTTGCTATGTAATTTCCTCTTTTTGTATTCTCGTTGTTAAATTCTCAGTCTTTCATTATATTGCTATATCTTATGCCTTGATTATTATGTTCCAGTAGGACCCTGACCTAATCTCGTCACTACTCTACCGAGGTTAGGCTTGGAACTTATTAGGTACCGTTGTGGTGTTCTCATGCTACTCTTTTGCACATGTTTTGCGTATAGACCTAGGTACCTCTACCAGCCCCACTATTAGTAGAGAGTCGTGCTACTGCTACGAAGACTTCAAGGTATATCTTCCAGCATCTGCAGACCTCGGATTCCCTCTTTATCCTTTTATGTGTTTCTTCTTTGTTTTTCCTAGATACTGATGTATAGAGGCAATTAGAACAATTCCTTAGAGCTTGTGACTTGTGATTATCGGGTCTTTGGGAGTTGTTTATACTTGGAGTTGTTGGTTTACTTATATATGTCGAGCGGCAGTTTTCCAGCTTTATTTATATATATACCTGTTGATGTTGAGGTTTAGTTGTTATTTCAGTTATTCTGCAATTGTTAGGCTTACCTAGTCTTAGAGACTAGGTGCCGCCACGATATCTTACGGAGGGAGATTTGATTCGTGATAAGTTGGTATCAGAGCTTTAGGTTCATAGGTGTTATGAGTCACAAGTAGGTTTAGTAGAGGCCTCGTAGATCGGTACAGAGACATTTGTACTTATCTTCGGGAGGCTATGGAAATGTTAGGAAAATTTCACTTTTTTGATTCCCTATCGTGCGAAATTGTTAACTTCGGGATTCTAAACTTCTGTCTTCCCATTCTGTCACAAATGGTGAGGACACGTACAACCGGATCAGATGACCAGGCACCTGTGCCCCCTGTTGGATCCCAGAGAGGTCGGGCTAGAGTCTGAGGACGTCTATGCAGTGCAGCTAGAGCACCCGCACGAGCTGCTACTGAGGAGCCACCTGTAGCTCCAGTTGTAGTGCAAGCACCTGATACGCCTGTTACTGCACCAGCTCTTCAGGAGACCCTTGTACAATTTCTGAGCATGTTTGGTACTTTAGCTCAGGCGGGGTTGATCCCACTTGCTCCTGCCACATCTCAGGTAGGGGGATGAGCACAGATTCCTGCCGCCCGTACCCCAGAGAAGTAGGTTCAGGTCGACCATGTTTTAGAGGTCATGCCAGTGCAGCCGGTAGCTCTAGTTTGGCCCGAGGATAAGGCAATAGTTTCTGAGGAGGATCAGCTCAGGCTCGAGAGGTACAAGAAGTACCACCCTCCTACTTTCAGTGGCCTGGCATCAGGGGATGCCTAGGGTTTTCTTGAGGAGTACCACTGTATCCTCTGTACTATGGGTGTAGCGGAGTCTAGTGGGGGTTTTTTCACTACGTTCCAGCTTAGAGGGGAGTCCTATTAGTGGTGGCGTACATATGAGTTCTTGGATATGTTCTTGAGGGAGTATGTTCCCCAGAGTCTCATAGATGCATGGCATGTAGAGTTTGAGCAATTGTGTCGGGGTTCAATAAATGTGTCAGAGTATGCGGTTCGATTCAGTGATTTGGCTAGACATGTATTGGCCTTGGTTGCTACAGTTCAAGAGAGGGTCCATCGATTTATCGAGACTCAACCCCATATCAAATTTAGCATGCCCCAGAGTTGGAGATGGACATAGCATACCAGCAGGTAGTGGAGATTTGAGGGTATGCTAATTCGGGAGAGAGAGGAGAGAGAGGCTAAGAGGTCTCGAGATTCTAGCACTTAAAGGTGTACTCGTACCCTAGCGATAGCTCGTCATGGTGGGGGCTATGTGAATTGCCCTGTTCATTTAGCACTTCCAGCCGCCAGTGGTATTTTGGCCACTCCTAGGCCGCAAGATCCTTATTATGCATCGCCATTATCTAGTGCACCTCCTACATGGGGTGCTTTCAGCTATTAGTCCAGCCGACCTGCCACAAGCTAGCCACAGTAGCCATGCCCTCGGAGAGCTTTTTTTGAGTGAGGTGACACTTGTTATATGATGAGGGATTGCCCCAGACTTAGGAGGGGTGCACCTCCACAGACTACTCAGGAACCGTGTGCTCTACCGGGTCCCCAAGCTGTAATTACAGTATCAGCTATCATTCCACCTGCTCAACCAGCTCGAGGTGGATGTTGGATAGGTAGAGGTCGCCTTAGAGGGGAGGCCAGGCCAGATATTATGCTTTTCCTGCTCGTACAGAGACAGTTGCATCCGACTCTATCATTGCAGGTATTGTTCTGGTCTGTCATAGAGATGCATCAGTCTTATTTGATCCAGGCTCCACTTATTCCTATGTTTCATCTTATTTTGCTATGTATTTGGGAGTATCCTGTGATTCTTTGAGTTCTCTTATTTATGTGTCTACACTTGTAGGAGATTTTATTGTTGTTGACCATTGGTATCGGTCGTATTTGGTTACTCTTAGTGGTTTTGAGACCAGAGCCGATTTATTATTGATCAATATGGTAGACTTTGATATTATTTTGGGCATGGACTGGTTGTTGCTGATAAGTAGGGATTTTTACTAATTATTTGTACTCTTTTACTTACGTTTTAGCTCAAAAATGTTTAAAGGTATTCCCGAGAACTAATGATATGTGCTTTCTTGCAGGAATATTGGGAAATGAGCCAATAAAATGAAAATCATCTCAAAAAGGAGTAAAATTGGACAAGGAACAAAATCAAGACAAAAAGGACCAAAGTGCGGACCACACAATACTATGTGTTGCCGCAAACACTGAAGAGCCACTGATAGAATCCCTTCACAAAATGCGGACCGCACAATTATTGTGTGGTCACAGAAGACAAGAATCAGAGAGCTCTGTTTTGGGAACCTGAAGATGTGCGGACCACACTATTATTGTGTGGCCGCAGAATGCAAAAGTGCAGCCACACTCATAAATGTGCGATCCGCAGAAAGTGCCAAGTTCCAACCCAAGATCAAGAGTGCGGCCGCACTCAGAAATGTGTGGTCTGCACAATCAGAGGAGATGCAGCCGCACCCCAGATTTATGAGGCCGCAGAAGGCCACCCTGTCAAGTTATCTTCAATGTGCGGACCGCACATAGAATTGTGTGGCCACACAAACTCCGCAGGGGCAGTTTTGTCCGTTAATTTAAGTTGTGTATGAATAGATCTTTTTTTCATTTTTAGGTTAAGTTTAAGCATCTGAACATAGATAGCCATTTTTGCTTTACTGCTTTGGGTAATAGTTTAGCATTTTAACATTGGATTTTCTTCCCTTTATCATTTATTATGAGTTTAATATTATTTTCTTCTTTAGTTTCTTCAATTTTCTCTATGAGTAGCTAAATTTCTAGCTAGGATTGTGACCCAACCCTAGTGTGGGTACCTAATGGGTTTTTGATTTAGGGCTTGTTTGTGATTGGGTTAGTGATATTTAGCCGAGTTCTTGCTTGAATTTAAGAATTAATGGTTGCAAACATTGATTCATGCTTAATTGACTTAGTCTCTACTTGAGAAAGAGAGACTAAGTCTAGGAAAACTTGGCTAACAAGGAATTGGGGTGAACCCAAGAAATTGGTAGCCCCAATTAAAGGGTTGAATCTAGAGATTGTAAGACGTAAGACCCGACTTGAGCATTTATCACTTGTTTTGTGCCATACCCATTTGGACTTGAGAAAGCCAAATTGGGCAAAACCACTCTAACAACCGAGAGGTATTGAGTCGGTAATTGCGTATGATTATTATATTACAATCCCGACCAATTAAACTTTCCCTAGAGCCTACAATCCATTAGGTAACCACATAGGAGGTAGTCACGAACCTAGATCTTTTATAAACTTGAAAAACAACACCACCAAAAATATCGTTCTCTAGCTTTTCATTTGCAAACATTAGCATAATCATAGAATTAGAAAGAAACAACCAATCATGTGGAAGTGCATTTTGGACACATCATACACTTAGTCTCCTAATCCAATATAAGCTCTCTATGGAATCGACCCCGACTCGCGTTGGGTAATTATAATTGCATCAACTGCTTCACAATCCCAATTAGTAGTGTGACTTTGGATGACAACAGTTTCCCCATTATGCTATTCTTGATTGGAACGCCAAGACCGTGACGCTGGCTATGCCAGGATTATCGTTGTTAGAGTAGAGAGGTACCTTAGAGTATACTCCTAGTAGAGTTATCTCATTTCTAAAGGCTTAGCGAATGGTTGAAAAGGTATGTGACACGTATCTAGCTTATGTGAGAGATGTCAGCATTGATACTCATACAGTTGAGTCAGTTCTAGTAGTGAGAGATTATCCAGATGTATTTCCAGCAGATCTTTCGGGCATGCCACCTGACAGGGATATTGACTTTGTTATTGACTTGTTACTGGCATTCAGACCATCTCTATTCATCATATCATATGGCTCCGCTTGAGTTGAAGGAGTTGAAGGAAAAGTTGCAGGAGTTGCTTGATAAGGGCTTCATTCAGCCCAATGTGTCACCTTGGGGTGCTCTAGTATTGTTTGTGAAGAAAAAGTATGGTTCTATGCGTATGTGCATTGATTATCGCCAGTTGAACAAAGTGATAGTGAAGAACAGGTATCCATTGCCTCGTATTGATAACCTATTTAATCAGCTATAGGGTGTTAGAGTGTTTTCCAAGATTGACTTGCGTTCAGGATATCATCAGCTGAAGATTCGGTAGCCAGATATCCTGAAGACTTCTTTCAGGACTCAGTATGGTCATAAGGAGTTCCTTGTGATGTCATTTGGGCTGATCAACGCCCCAGCAGCATTTATGCATTTGATGCACATTGTATTTCGGCCCAATCTTGAATCATCCATCATTGTATTTATTGACAAAATTCTGGTGTACTCTCGGAGTTGGGAGGATCATGAGCAGCACTTGAGGACTATGTTTCAGACCTTGAGAGAAAAGAAGTTATATGCAAAATTCTCAAAGTGTGTGTTCTAGCTAGATTCAGTGGCATTTTTAGGTCACGTAGTGTCGAGTGAAGGGATCAAGGTGGATCTGAAGAAGGTTGAAGCAGCACAGAGTTGTCTCTGACCGTCCTCAGCTATGGAGATCTGATGTTTTCTTTGTTTGGCAGGGTACTACCATTGATTTGTAAAGGTTTCTCATCTATTGCGACACCTATGACCAGGCTGATCTAGAAGGGTTCTCCGTTTAGGTGGATAGAGGAGTGTGACGAGAGCTTTCAAAAGCTCAAGATAACTTTGACTACGGCCCCAATATTGGTATTGCCTACTGGTTTCAAGGTCTTATACTGTATATTATAATGCGTCATGGATTAATCCCGTCGCGATGCTGATGTAGGACGGTAGGGTGATTGCATATGCATCTGGATAGCTGAAGGTGCATGAGAAGAACTATCCTACCCATGACTTTGAGTTAGTAGCTAATGTTCATGCCTTGAAGATTTGGCGGCATTAATTGTACGGTGTCCCTTATGAGATCTACACCGATCATCGAAGCTTGCAGCATCTGTTCAAATAGAAGGATTAACGGAGGTGGTTGGAGCTGCTTAAGGATTATGATATCACCATTTTGCACCATCCCGGAATGGCCAATGTGGTGGTTGATGCCTTGAGTCGCAGGGCGGAGAGTTTGGGGAGCTTAGCATATCTACCAGCAGCAGAGAGACCATTGGCATTGGAAGTTTAGGCCTTGGGCAACCAGTCTGTTAGATTGGATATCTCTGAGATGAGATGAGTTTTGGCTTGTGTGGTTTCTTAGTCTTCTCTTTATGATCGTATCTGGGAGCGTCAGTAGGATGACCCCCATCTGCTTGTTCTTAAGGACACGGTCCAGCGTGGTGATGCTAAGGAGGTGACTATTAGAGATGATGGTGTATTGAGGATGCAGGGCAGACTATGTGTGCCAAATGTAGATGGTTTGCGTGAGTTGATTCTCCAGAAGTCTCACAGTTTGCGGTACTCCATCCACCCACTGCCGCGAAGATGTATCAAGACCTGAGACAATATTGGTGGAGGATAATGAAGAAGGACATAGTAGAGTATGTAGCTCGGTGCCTAAATTTCCAGGAGGTGAAGTATGAACATCAGCGGCCTGATGGATTGCTTTAGAAACTAGAGATACCTGAGTGGACATGGAAGCGGATCACTATGGATTTTGTTGTTGGGCTCCCACAGACTCAGAGGAAGTTTAATGTTGTTTGGGTGATTGTGGATAGGTTGACCAAGTCAACTCATTTCATTCCTGTGATGACTACTTATTCTTCCGAGCAGCTGGCTCGAGTTTATATCCGTGAGATTGTCAGACTTCATGGCGTACTGATATCAGTCATCTCTGAATGGGGTACGTAGTTCACATTGTGGTTCTGGAAAGCCGTACAACATGAGTTAGGTACTCGGTTTGAGTTGAGCACAGCATTTCACTCTCATATGGACGGACAGCCCGAGTGCACTATTAAGATACTGGATTATATGCTCTGTGCATGTGTGATGGAGTTTGGGGGTTCTTGGGATCAGTTCTTGCCATTTGCATAGTTTTCCTACAACAACACTTATCAGTCGAGCATTCAGATGGCCTTGTATAAGGCTTTATATAGTAGGCGGTGTCAGTCTCTAGTGGGTTGCTTTGATTCGAGCGAGGCTAGGCTGCTAGGTATAAACTTGGTTCAGGATGCTTTAGAAAAGGTTAAGGTGATTCAGGATCGATTTCGTACAGTCTAGTCCAGACAGAGGAGTTATACGGATCGGAAGATTTGCGATGTTGCATTAATGGTTGGGGAGTGGGTCCTGCTCCAGGTTTTGCCCATGAAGGGTTTTATGAGGTTCGAGAAGAAAGGCAAGCTGAACCCTAGGTATATCAGGCCTTTTGAGATTCTTGAGAGGGCTGGAGAGGTGGCTTACAGACTTGTACTACCAGCCAGCATAGTTGTAGTTCATCCAGTAATCCATGTTTCTATGCTCTGGAAGTATCACGACGATCCATCTCATGTGTTATATTTCACCTCAGTCCAGTTGGACACAGATTTGTCTTATGTTGAGGAGCAAGTGGCCCTTTTGGACAGGCACGTTCAAAAGTTGAGGTTAAAGAACATCGCTTCAGTGAAAGTTCAGTGGAGGATTTAGCCGGTCGAGGAGGCGACTTGCGCAACCGGGCATGATATGTGCAGCCGTTATCCTCATCTTTTCACCACTTCAGGTATGTCTTTATGCTCGCTCGAGGACGAACGATTATTTTAAGTGATAGAGAATGTAACGACCTGGCCGGTAGTTTTGAGAGTATTAGCCCCGATCACCTATCTACTATTCCCACCAATTCATTTTATGCTTATGTGACTTGCGGAGAGGGTTTGTTTTTGGTTTTGGAGTGAAATGGGACACTTAGTCCCTAAAATGGAAGCTTAAATTCTAGGATTTTGACCGTAGTTAGATTTGTGTGAAGATGACTCCAGAATGGAGATTCGTCGGTTCCGTTAGCTCCTTTAGGTGATTTTAGACTTAGGAGCATGTTCGGATTGTGATTTGGAAGTCCGTAGTTGAATTAGGCTTGAAATGGCGAAAGTTGGATTTTGGGGAAGTTTGATCGGGAGTGAACTTTTTTATATCGGAGTTGAATTCTGATTCTGAAAGTTGGAGTAGGTCATTAATGTTAAATATGACTTGTGTGCAAAATTTGGGGTCAATCGGACATGATTTGATAGGTTTCAGCATCAGTTGAAGAAGTTTGATGTTTTAAAGTTTATTAAGCTTGAATTGGGGTGCGATTCGTATTTTTAGCATTGTTTGATGTGATTTGAAGTTTTGAATAAGTTCGTATGATGTTTTAGTACTTGTTGGTATATTTTGTTGAGGTCCCAGGGGCCTCGGATGGATTCTGGGTGGTTAACGGACCAAATTTGGAGTAGAGTGAATTGCTGATGTGTTCATCAGCTAGTGTAATTGCACCGGCGAAGTCCCCATCACATGTGCGATCTCGCATAAGCGAGCTATGGGGTGCAAGTGCGTTCTATGGAAATGGCCAGTGATCGCAGGTGCGATGTGAAGACCGCAGAAGAGTCATTTCTGCGGAAGATGGAACGCAGAAGTGAAAAGGCCAAGGAAGCCTGTTGATCGTAGAAGTGAAAGTTCTCCGCAAAAGAGGGCGCGTAGGTACGACCCTTTTGATCACAAAAGTGGGCTTTGTGGACTTAAGTGAAGTCCACACCTGCGATGGTTTTTCCGTTGGTGTGTAGTCGCGGATGCGGTGAAGCCCCCGCAGAAGCGAAATTACTAGGCAGAGAAGGGGCAAGTTTGAGGGTTTGATCTCATTTTCATTTTGGGACTTTGAGAGCTCAGATTGAGGCAAATATTTGAGGAGTTTTCAGAGGAACTACTTGGATATGGATTCTTGACTTGTTTTTTATTAATATCCATGGATCCATCGTTAATTTCATCATTTAATTAAGGATTTGTATTGAGTAATTTGGGGAAAAAGTTGAAAAATTCTTAAACCTAATTTTGGGGTCTTGATTGAGGTTTTGGTATCAGATTTGAGTAATTTGGGTATGGGTGAACTCGTAGTTGAATGGGTGTTCATATTTTGTGATTGTTATCATTCCAAGACTTTGGCCGGGGTCGACTTTTTGGGGCGATTTTCTAATTTTTTGTTAAAGTCTAGATTTTATTAATTAGATTAGTTTCTTATAGTTATATTTGTAGTATGAAATTTCTTTTGTCTAGAGTTGGACCGGAGTCGAAAAATCAAGGAAAATGCATTGTTATTGACTGATTGAGCTTGGCTTGAGGTAAGTGATTTGCCTAACCTTGTATGGGGGAAAATCCACTTAGGATTTGGTATTGTTGTGACAATTCTATGATATGTGAGTGCTTTGTATGCGAGGTGACGAGTGCGTACATAGGCTAATTGTTGAAAATCTGAATTTTAATGAATAGTAACCTATTATATCTTAAATGAGTTTTCTCAGCATGTGTAATTATCATGTTTAGCCTAATATCTCATGTCTACATGTTTTAAATGCTTATTTGAAATCTGTGCAGCATGCTTAGTTGAATTCTTGTTTTTCCTTGATTTTGTATTTAGTCTTTAACTGTAGGAGTTCTTGCTGTGAATTTGTTGTTCCATCAATTTTGAGTTGTGTGTTTACTTTTAGGACTACGGGGCAGTACCTCGGGAGATCTCCTGTTGCATATTTACTTTTGGGACTAGGAGGTGGTACCTCGGGAGATCCCCTGTTGCATATTTACTATGGACTACGAGGAGGTACTTCGGGAGATCCCTTGTTAAGTATTTAGTTTTGGGACTACGAGGCGATACCTCGGGTGTGTCCCTATTGTTTACCCCTATTTGCTGTGAAGTCTCCTCTTTCTATATTCTCGTTGTTAAATTCTCAGTCTTTCATTATATTATTATATCTTCTGCCTTGATTATTATGTTCTAGTAGGGCCCTGACCTGATCTCGTCACTACTCTATTAAGGTTAGGCTTGGCACTTATTGGGTACCGTTGTGGTGTACTCATGGTACTCTTCTTTACATGTTTTATATGCAAACCCAGGTACCTCCTATCAGCCCCACTATTAGCAGAGAGTTGTGCCACTGCTATAGAGACTTCAAGGTATATTTGCTAGCATCCGCAGACCTTGGAGTCCCCCTCTATCCTTTTATATTATTTCTTCTTTATTTTTCCTAGATACTGATGTATAGAGGCAGTTCAAAAAATTCCTTAGAGTTTGTGACTTCTGACTACCGAGTCTTTGGAAGTTGTTTATATTAGGAGTTGTTAGTTTACTTGTATATGTCGAGCGGAAGTTTTCCAGTTTTATCTATATATATACCTGTTGATGTTGAGGTTTAGTTATTATTCTGTTGTCATTTCAGTTATTCCGCAACTATTGGGCTTACCTAGTCTTAACACTAGGTGTTACACCTCGCAATATTATGATGATGTTACGTCCTGCGGTATTATATTACGATGATGTTACACCTTGCAGTATTACATTACGATGATGTTACGCTTTGTAGTATTAAGTTACGACGATGTTGCACCCTGTAGTATTGTACGTTGAATTTGTCGTAAGGTAATTGACATCAGTCCAAGTAAAAGATTATTTGGAGATTATAAAGATTATGCTATTTCACAAGTGATGAGTAAATTCCTAAAGGTGAAAGGGGAAGCAAGTCAATGAAAATAAATTTTCGTCAAAGTTTGGCATTTTGGGGTAAAATACGGCCCGAGCTAAAATATCCAGTATTTATAGACTAGTGTCATACAAGGTACTACATGACCATGCTAGTAAGGTGTACAAGGTATGTTAAAAGAGAGTAGTATTTTAAACAAGTTGAGATAATTTTTAAATTATGCGGGTAATTTATTAATTACCAGGTAACAAGACATTACCCAGTTAACTAATAAGTAGATAGGAATTATACGTGGCAAAAGGCCACAATAGTAAGAGAAAGACTCTTACTAGTTTTATGATTAGGTGGCAAAAAGCCATAATAGTAAGAGAATGACTCTTACTAGTCTTATAATTAGGTGGCAAAAGGCCACAATATTCACTTTAATATATTCAATACCTCTAAAAAGAGATGACCAATGGTCTAAAAAGGGGAAAGCTCAGAACGTGAAAGTTCAGAATGTGAAATTCTTTTAAGTCCAAAACGTGAAATTACCTTAAATCCAAAACGTGAAATTCTCTTAAAGACTACAATGTCCAAACGTGAAATGCTAATTCAAAGAAAGTCCGGTACAATCTTTCTCAAGAATATCATACGGATCTTTCCCCTACTTCGATCCGCCATTACGTGTTTTATCACAAGAGACGTGTGTTAGAGGAATTATCAACGAAATCAATCCAGGTATGTTAAGGCTATTCCTTCTTTCTTTTGGAATGAACCATACGATACAAATGAAATGTGCAAATGCACAATTTCCATACATGACTCTATTCATAGAATTATTAGAGATGTCTATATTCTTGATTCCCCAAGTGTCATATTATTCTATCATCTATTCATAGGTCTCATAAAATAAGAAATTTGAAAAGAGTTTACTTTATGATATTACTCAAAGGCAAAATGGTCTTATGACATTCCGAAATATTTTATTAACGTACTTTTCATGCATTGCATTCATGTACATTAACCCATGACCAGATGGAATTATATACGCATATATATGTATGTATATATATGGGATATAGGAAAAGTTATGACGTTATATACGCACCACCACCTGATCAGTTGGTATACGTTGATGATTTTGCCCATAGTGGCCAAGATGATATGATGGGATGCCCTTAGAGGCTGATGATGTTATGAAACATGTACCTATACACGACATAACATTCATATGCATATGCATGATACTATAATTATTTCATGATTTACAAAGTTATTCAGACTAACAGGTGGAGTTATTTACTCTATATTTCCTCCATGTCTGTTATGCACTTATTTATGTGACTTACATACTCAGTACATTATTTGTACTAACGTCCCTTTTTGCCTGGGGATGCTGCGTTTTATACCCACAGGTCCTGATAGACAGGTCGAGAGCCCTCCAAGTAAGCTATCAGCTTAGTGGAAGATGTAGGTGCGCCCCATTTGCTTCGGAGTTGCTTGTTTGGTTAGTATGGGTTAGATGTGTATTATTTGGTATGGCAGGACTCTGTCCCGACATATATGAAAATTATGCATTCTTAGAGGCTTGAAGATAGATGTCATGTACATAAAAGTTTGTATGGCCTTTTCGGTCTATGTTCAGTGTTCAAGTAGTTATTTTAGTCTTAGAGGCCCGTATGTCTTATGTATAAGTTGGCATTACCTGTTGTATTCTACCTATTTTGTGGCAACCTCTCCGGCTCAGTTATTTATAATAGTATGACATGAAAAGATATGTTATGTTAGTACTCAGTTGAGTATGGTACCGGGTGCCCATCGCGGTCCATCAGTTTGGGTCATGGCAAAATTGGTATCAGAGCAGTTCTGTCCTAGGGAGTCTACAAGCCGTTTCTAGTAGAGTCTTGTTTATGGGTGTGTCGTGCACCCCACTTATAAGCAGGAGGCTACAGGGCATTTAGGATTTTCACTCTTTCTTCTTACTCTAGATCGTGTGGTAGAGCTCACTTATAAGAGTTCAAATTCCGAAATTATATTTTATTCGTAATAAGACGATACCTACATCCGGAAAGAAGGTTGGAAAGAGAGATAGTTGTGGAAGATCTAACTCAGAGGAATTGAATTTTTGTATGATGCCTACGATAAGTAAATGTGAGGTCTTTAGCAGATCATGGGTTTACTGAAAGGTGTAAGCTTCCTGATAAAAATCATTAAGGCAAGAATGCCTATCCATCTTTGTGGTAAAAAACAATGAGAGATTAAGAATATAAATACAAGTTTCAACAAGCAAAAGAAGCAAGATAAAGAAGGGTATGAGGTGCCCAGTTAATAAAGGTTAACACTGTTTATAATTCAGGCAGAGGAATATAAGCTTTTTGAGTTATATTCAACAGTAACAGAAGTATGTACAATTGGTCACACCCATTTCAGTTATGCCATGTGGGGTCTAACAGGTATAGTTAAGAGAAGGATGGGATATCAAGGTCCGGCTGGGGTTAGGGTAACCCAAATTGGTGAATGGATTGCTTGTGTTAGTTGACATTGAAGAATGATATTGCAAATGTGCTAATAGATCTCCTTGTGAGACACCCAGATGGTGCACTCTAGAATATTACAATTAGATGTGAATACTATCATGATCAAAAAAAATCTGAAGATAGGCACTGAAAGCCTAGAAGGGATAAATATTACCTTAGTGTGACTCTCGTCCTTAGTAGAGCGAGGACGTTGAGCAACCCGAAAAGCCGATGAATGAAGCAAGGAGAGCTAAAAGCGAAAGAATGTCGTGTTGAAGTTTTCACAAGAAAAGGGATATGCAGAAATATTAACATAGTAATGAGAAGAGAGATAAGGAAGCATTATGAATAAGGTGTGCTACATGGATGACAACGGTAGAGTGTTACAGAACCTATAGTCAAATGAAGAAAGAGACAAAAGGTGATGGGCCTTAAGACAACAAAAGAGTATAGGCCATATAGTCATATCCTCATCTCAAGGAATAAGTTTGTGACTCTACCGTGATTACTAGAAGGGAGAATTAAACCCCAGAATAACAGAAATCAGTATCATATGGTGAACAAGATAAACTAAACATGAATTAGGGACTGAGTTATCTGATAACGGCCGGCATCATGAGAATTTCAGATTGCTTTCCGGAGATAATAGAGTGGACAACAGAAGAAGATTCATGAGAAATTCAGAGAATGATCATTTAAGAAGACGCTTCCCTAAAGCAAGCAATGTGATCAAAGTTAAGCTTAAGCGACTGTATGTGCCAGTTATACTAAGTGTCATTATCGCAAGGCAAGTAAGGGTCGTTGATAATGTGAAAGGACGCCAAAGATGAAGAGGAAAAACATATGTAGGCAAGTCATCATAGTTCCAAGTCTTAGTACTCCCCTAAAGGGGGAATATAGAATAATAAAGTAAGAATGCGATAAAAATAAGAAAGGGATGAGATTGCACTTATCCAAATCTTATAGATATGCTATGATTCCCGAATATTATGTAAGCACGATGTCAGAAAAAGGAAGGAGCTACTACATAAGTAAGTTAAGACAAGGAAATAACCCAAGAGAGATTACACAAAATATGGATATGAGAATGGACCAACAAGTAGTTAGTAGTCGATTCAAGAAGAGCCTAGTCTTGACTAAACAAGAAGTTACGGACAAATCAACAGATCATGCAAGACGAATGTAGTAAACCCCAACACGGAGATTTCAGCCTCGTAGTAATGTCATTATAATACTTGAGATATATTCAAATAGAAGTCGGGGTAATTAAAGGTACCATATGAGTATTACGGGGATAAAAGAAAGTGTCACTGGGAAGGCAATCAAAATATCAGTTCAGAAGCAACCCTACAAGCACAAGGGCACGAAGGTAAGCAACTACGGATAGTTATAGGCAAGGAAAGACATCAAGAGGTCCGCAATAAGCTCACAAATTTACGAGGGTCAAGGGTTCTCCCTAATTACTATAACGAAAGACTAGCTGAGGAAATAAGAAAGAAGGCTTCTACTTAAGCACAACGACCTAAAGAGGAAATGGTCATCACAGCATTATAAGCACTCCAAAGGAAAGTGGCACCTACAGTGACTAATGAATGGGAAGTAAAATTAAAAGTAATATTCGAGATCATATGAGTTGAACGAAAACTCTAGCATGTGTGGGCACTAAGATAAGCTAAGTATGGACGCAACAAGGGAGCAGAAAGACCAGGAAAAGTAATAGCTTACGTTGAAAGAAAGTTAAAATGGAATGAATGAAATTATTTGATCAATGATCCAGAGTTGGTTACGTTATGAACGCACTTAAGGGTTCGGAGTTTTATACCTATAGCATATACAGCCGTAGAAGATTCTGGTATACATTAAAAGAAAGAATTGAGTCCAGGTCATAAACAAAGGATTTAAATTGTTAATGGATTGTATCATGCATATTCCTCAGCGCCCATAAAAGGCTAAACAGGATAACTACTACCATGAACCAGAGATCGGAAGATAGCTTAAGCCTATATAAAGGTTGATCAGAGGGAAGAGGAAACTGAAGAGTGACATCAACTAAGTAATCAGGAAACTGAACACCGTGATCAAGAACATTGCAGGATATCCCTTAAAATCGAGGTATGAGAGAGATAGTAAAACAACCATAGTCTATAATGGCTCTACGATAAAGCCAGTAATAAGAAGTCAGTATAAAGCTCCCACTGGATTGTAGTATTATAATAGAGCTTCAAGTTGTGTTGTGAATCATACCTATGTGGAAGGGAGGTTATGAAAGAGATAGAAGATGTGATGCAAGATTTTAAGGTAAGTAAGGTAAAGGTGAACAACGTACGAGATACTCAAATACAAAAAGTTGTGAATAATCTATACTTCGGATAGAAGGCTATAAGCACGGGGATCCAATAACCGGGAATGATAGCGGTATCGTCATCGGTATGTCTTCCAGCCTATGGTTTCTAAGTACTGAGAGATCTAGTTAAGAGAGTAAAGAAGAGTTGGAGACGATGTGATGTCTCGCTTGACGTTCCAGAACAACATAAGAAAATATATGGTGCAAGCAAGTTGAAGGAAAGTATATAAATGAATATGTATAGGTCGCAAGCTAAAGTATGGTAAGGCGACAAAGTTTTAAGAAAACATGAGTAAGGATGAGGAAAGGCAAGTAAAAAGGTGACGAGAATGGATAAGTCCTCGGGATTAAGTCCACCAAAATAAGAGAGATAATGGTTTCTCTAAGTTATTGAAAGTTCAGTATAGTCTGAATGAACTCAAAGGAGTCTAAGATTAATAGCATTTAGAAAGAATGAAATGCTACCTAGTAATAAAATGAGGGTGTAATTGTGATAGATAAAGGATGGCGTTTGGGCCTTAGTTTGAATAATAATTTGAAAAAAAAAAAAAAAGAAGAGAAGGAGAAAAGATTTCGCTGGCGGCACGAAATTAGGATACCCCCATAAGGTGAATCACATTGAGACACTATGAAATACGATTATGGAAATCACTTCAAATATTCCCCAATGCAACGTAAGCCCTAACGGCAATGTATTACGTAAGAAATTTTAAGTTTTCAAGTAGAGGATTGTAGATCAATATTGAGGTGAATCAACAATGTACAGATACAAGTTACAAAGTATGACATGAGATTGGGCCATGATTCTTAAGACGAACGGTAATGAAGGAGCATTAAAGGACTGGGATTTATACCTAAAGGATAGGCAACAAAAGTAACTGGGAGCTTGGTAATCATAATGATAAACTAAAGTAAAAAGTATGGTATAGTATAACCCATGTAGATGCAGTAAAGTCATATGAATGGATAACAAGATCTATGAAATAAGATATGGACATATTCGCAAGTTCTACAAAGTATCAAGCAAAGAACTTCAGTACACCTATAGGTGCCCAGAGAGGCATCCTATTAAGCCTTGTATATGTTTACAAAGTAAGGCCTAGAGATTGACTAAAAGCTAAAAGAAAAAAAGAAAGATGAATCGCATAAGCTCACTAATAAAGCCAGGGTCATACAGGCTACATGACAGGAGGTAGCAGCAGTTGCGAGATTAGAAAGATTTCGACCACAAGTCATGAGATGAGCAAAAAGACTAAAAGGGGGAAGGGGGGAATACCCTAGATTTCAGATTTATTTAGAGAGCAACTACTTAAATGGAAAGGAGAGTAATAAGATATTCACAAGAGCTATAAGTTATGAAAATGATAAGAGCATCAGTCAACATTCGAGGATGAATGTTCCAAAGGGGGAAATGATGTTACACCCCGCAATATTATGATGATGTTACGTCCTGCAATATTATATTACGATGATGTTACGCCTTGCAGTATAACATTACGATAATGTTACGTTTTGTAGTATTAAGTTACGACGATGTTGCACCTTGTAGTATTGTACGTTGAATTTGTCGTAAGGTAATTGACATCAGTCCAAGTAAAAGATTATTTGGAGATTATGAGGATTATGCTATTTCACAAGTGATGAGTAAATTCCTAAAGGTGAAAGGGGAATCAAGTCAAAGAAAATAAATTTTCATCAAAGTGTGGCATTTTGGGGTAAAATATAACCCGAGCTAAAATACCCAGTATTTATGGACTAGTTCCATACAAGGTACTACATGACCATGCTAGTAAGATGTACAAGGTATGTTAAAAGAGAGTAGTATTTTAGTTAGGTTGAGATAATTTTTAAATTATACGGGTAATTGATTAATTACCCAGTTAACTAATAAGTGGATAGGAATTACACGTGGCAAAAAGCCACAATAGTAAGAGAATGACTTTTACTAGTTTTATGATTAGGTAGCAAAAAGCCACAATAGAAAGAGAATGACTCTTACTAGCCTTATAATTAGGTGGCAAAAAGCCACAATATTCACTTTAATATATTCAATACCTCTAAAAAGATATGACCAATGGTCTAAAAAGGGAAAAGCTCAGAACGTGAAAGTTCAGAATGTGAAATTCTCTTAAGTCCAAAACGTGAAATTCCCTTAAATCCAAAACATGAAATTCTCTTAAATACTGCAATGTCCAAACGTGAAATGCTAATTCAAAGAAAGCCCGGTACAATCTTTCTCAAGAATATCATACAGATTTTTTCCCTACCTCGATCCGTCGTTACATGTTTTATTACAAGAGACGTGTGTTAGAGGAATTATCAACGAAATCGACCTAGGTATGTTAAGGTTGTTGCTTCTTTCTTTTGGTATGATCCATACGATACAAATGAAACGTGCAAATGCATATATTAGCATACATGATTCTATTCATAGAAATATTAAGATGCCTATATTCTTGATTCCCCGTGTGTCATATTATTCTATCATCTATTCATGGCCTTTGAAAAATACAAAAGTTGAAAAGAGTTTACTTTATGCATATTAACGTACTTTTCATGCATTGCATTCATGTACATTGACCCATGACCAGATGGCGTTATATACGCATATATATGTATGTATATATATGTATATGGGATATGGGAAAGGTTATGACGTTATATACGCACTACCACCTGATCAGTTGGTATACGTTGATGATTTTGCCCACAGTGGCCAAGATGATATGATGGGATGCCCTCAGAGACTGATGATGTTATGAAACATGTACCTATGCACGACATGACATTCATACGCATATGCATGATACTATAATTATTTCATGATTTACAAAGTTATTCAGACTTACAGGTGGAGTCATTTACTCTATATTTCCTCTATGTCTATTATGCACTTATTTATGTGCCTTACATACTTAGTACATTATTCGTATTGACGTCCCTTTGTGCCTAGGGACAGTGTGTTTCATGCCAGTAGGTCCCGATAGACAGGTCGAGAGCCCTCCAAGTAGGCTATCAGCTCAACAGAAGATGTTGGTGCGCTCCATTTGCTTCGAAGTTGCTTGTTTGGTTAGTATGAGTTAGATGTATATTGTTTGGTATGGTAGGACTCTGTCCCGACCTTTATGAAAATTATGTATTCTTAGAGGCTTGTAGATAGATGTCATATACGTAAAAGATTGTATGGCCTTGTTGGCCTTATTCAGTGTTCAAGTGGTTATTTTTGTCTTAGAGACCCATATATCTTATGTATAAGTTGGCATTACCTATTGTATTCTATCTATTTCATGGCAGTCTCTCCGGTTCAGTTATTTATGATAATATGACATGAAAAGATACGTTATGTTGGTACTCTGTTGAGTAAGGTACCGGGTTCCCGTCGTGGTCCATTAGTTTGGGTCGTGACACTAGGTGGCGTCACGACAACTTACGGAGGGAGATTTGGGTCGTGACACCAATTCTGCGCAGGTGTGAATGCACCAGAACCCCTGCTACTTCAGCAATTCTTCCAAGTCCAAACATGATTCGCACATCGTCTGAATAGCACCTGAGGCCCCCAGGCCTCGCCCATACATACCAACAAGTTCGAATTCATAAAACGGACTCGCTCGACCCTTCAGAACACGTAAAACAACATCAAAACTAAGAATTGCACCGCAATCCAAATCAAATCAACTTATGAACTTCAAGTTCCTCCAACTTACTCCGAGCATGCCGTATCATACTTAAACTACCCAAAACGATACCAAATTTTGCGTGCAAGCCTTAAATCACCATGTGGAACTATTTTCAGGCTCGAAATACCAAGCAGGATTCAATAACACCAAAACTTACTTCAAACCAAATTTAAAGAACTTGAAAACCTTCAATGCGCCAACTTTCAACTTTATGCACTGAAACGCTCCCGGGTCATCCGAAACCTGATCCGAACATACGCCCAAATCCAAAATCATCATACGAACCTGTTGGAACCGTTAAATTCTGGTTCTGAGGTCATTTACTAAAAATATTGACTTAAGTCAAACTTAACCATTTTAAGTCATTATTAAGGAACTAAATGTTCCGATTTCAACCTAAACCGTTCCAAACCCGAACTAACCATCCCTGCAAATCATAAAATAGTAAAAGCACATTCGGGGAGTCTTATTTAGGGGAACGGGAATCTAAAATGCAAATCGACCGGTCGGGTTGTTACAAGAACAAAGAACAAGTCAAGGTTCAAGGAGTACAAGTTCAAATCAAAGTTCGTGCTAGCTGAATTCAAGTTCATCATTAGTGTCAACAAATATAGATTCAATATCAAGCTCAAAGGCCCTTAAATTTATATTGGAAAAAATAGAATCATAGTATTCATAAAGATTATAAAACTCAAATATTAAAATCAAATACTAAGATTGTTGCAATATTTTTCGGTCTTGATTTTATTTTCTCGACGCAATTTACTCTCCACACTATAATTTTTTTAATTATATAAAAATCAACCGCGACAAAACTTTTCGCAAAACAAACATTATGGAAATATGAAATATAATATTTCTAAATATTACCGACATTATTCACAGAGAAGTTTTCCAAGGTAGCCGCACAAATTGACCTCAAAATGCGGGAGAACTTTTTTAATCATTGTATAACTATGTCAAAGAACTCTACAGTACAAAATGTGATAGAGTTGAACGGTTCCTCAAATATTAAACTTGGGAAAATTTCAAGAAAAGGAATAGAACACAACTACATATAGGAAACCGAAGAAAACGCATATTACTAGAGCAAGAATTTCCGAACAAGATTAAATACTTCATGTATCAAAAAGTTTGTCACCAAGTAAATTGTGACTAATATGTATTCATTTTTTTATATTACAAATTATAGTGCTATTTATGTAATTTGTGAATATTTTTATTTCTTTTTAAAAAATATGTCTTTATCGTCTAATTTAGCTTTCAAAATTAGTCAAACTGACGCTTGGAAAGTGAAGGAATTATATCAAAACTAGATTTATTATAATTCTGAAAAAATATTCGAATCATTTGAGATATGAAATTTAGTAAGTGATTAATGTATACAATTTATAATCTAGTACTTAAAATTAGTCAAATTGACGCGTGATAAATGGGGGAATATAATATAACTAGTTGTACTTAAATGATTCAGAAACAAAAATACGAATCATTAAGATAGTAAGTGTATTGGGGAAAATAAATATTATACCTGGAATTAATTATGTGACTGACATGGCAAGACATGTGGATCACTAGAAAAGCAACAGTTGGAGAAGAGTATTAAAAAGACGTGAGTCTTAATAGGCACGAGCAAAACGTCTAAGAAACGAAAAAGAACGGTTGCTCGAGTCTCTTTACCGATTTGAAGAAGCACAGGTGGAATGAACCAAAACGATAAAAAATGGCAGGTTCATTGACCATCAATTAATGGGCATGAATGATAACAAGAGTTACAGAATCTTCGTGAAACAGTTACGATTACCAATTATAACATTTCATTAATGTCATTAATGCTCATAATGACTCGATCATAAAGGGAAAAAGGCGTTGTACTTAGAGATGGCTATATAAGGAACAGAAATGTCATTTATATGGACACGCTCTGACTATTATTGGAATACAATTATTTACTTTTGCTTTCTATTGGTTGCTTTGCCATTCTAATTTTCTTTCTTACTGTAAGAATACCAATTTCCTTAATTATCAGCAACCCAAGTACTTCTAAAAATAAGCTTTGACCGAAATTCCTATTTTTTGGTTAAACAAACTGGTTCCGTTACCTGGAATCTTATAATCTTTTCAGTTTCCAAATCCATTCTTCTGCCAAAAAATCATGTCGAACATCAACGACAACAACCAGCAAAACCTACAAAACCAACAAAATCAGCAACATCAGTTGAATCAGCAAAATCAATAAGGAGATGAAACTCCAGTCCCTTCCCCACGAAACTCGCCTCGACAATCTCGAGAAGGGGCACCTAACAGATCTGAATCACATGTGAATGACCAACATGGGGATGATCAAGCTATCGATGAAACATTGAAGCAATTAATCATAGAACAAGTCAACAATGCACTTCATGCTTTTGTTAGTGGGTTGCCAACTGTAGCGCCAACTCCGCCTCCAAACAAAATCGCAACCATAGAGAATCCAGGCTCAGGACTCGCTAATTTGGGCAGCGGAGGAACTCCCAGCGAATCTCGCGATGGAGGGTCAGGTATCCCAGTTAATTCTGATTTAAAAAGTTTAGTACTAACCTTGCAGAAACAGCTCAAGGAGCAGAATGATCACATAGAACAGATACCTGATGTTCCGCCAATAATCAAAAGAGGATATGGACAAATATTCTCAACAACCTTGAAAGCCAAGTGCCACTCCTTTACCTATTCCAAAAAAGTTTAAAATGCTTGATATCCCAAAGTACGATAGGACAACCGATCCACGAGATCATGTAACTGCATTTACAATTGGCGTGAAGGGAAACGACTTGACCAAGCAAGAGATTGAATCAGTGTTGGTCAAAAAATTTGGTGAAACACTCACAAAGGGAGCACTAACATGGTATTCTCTTTTACCTGAAAATTCCATTAATTCTTTTGCTGAGCTTGCAAATTCATTTATAAAAGAACACTCGGGAGCTCAAAAATTTGAAAAAAAGTATGGAAGACATCTTCAAAATAAAACAAGTAGATACGGAACTACTTAGGGAATTCATAGATAGATTCCAGTGGGAAAGAATGATGTTGCCACGTGTACCTGACAATTGGGCGGCTATGGCATTTGCCAGTAATTTAAATAAAAAAAGCTCAGAAGTCACGAGGAGACTTAAAGAAAGCTAGCGAGAATTCCTTACATCAACTTGGAATGATGTTTACAATAGATACAACACAATGCTGCGGATAGAAGAATACACTATCACCCAGTCTCGGAGAGATGAAAGGGCGAGTTCGAGGCGGTCTAAAACTGAAAAAAGGTCCGGTAAGAACATGTACGAACCCTACATGGGACCAGCAAGAAGGGATTCACGTTCAAAATAAGAAAACCCGAGGTATGATTCAAGATCAAAAGATAGAGATTCGGGTTCGTCGTCCAGGTTCGGAAAGGAGCGAGACATGCGAGATACGCGAGACAATGAAAGAAGTTAAAAAGCAAAGATAGGTGGTTACAGTTTCAATGTTAGCATGTCTGAGTTGGTAGCTATTTTAAGAAATATGGGAGATAAAATATGGTGGCCAAAGAAAATGAGATCGAACCCAAACAGAAGAAGCCCCGATTTCTGGTGCGAGTTTCACAATGATCACGGTCACAAAACAGCATATTGCAGACTGCTATAAGGTGAAGTAGAGCACTTATTAAAACAAGGTTACTTAACCGAATTGCTTAGTGAGAAGGGTAAGCAAGCATATATGAAGAATAGGCAAGAGCCACCAAATCCTCCATCACCAAAAAGAACAGTTAATGTCATAAGCGGAGGGGAGGAGGTCAATGGCGTAACATATACGGCTGCAAAAAAGGTGTCAAAAATCACAGTCACCCACGGGAAGCGAGTTCCCCAAGTTTTGGAAGAAGACAGTATAACATTTGATGATGCAGACGTAGATGACGTGTTGATCCCACACAATGATGCACCGGTAATATCTTTACTTGTACATGATACTAATGTAAAACCTGTTTTGATTGATCTAGATTGCTCTATAAATATCATTCTTTTAAGAGTGATAAACGAGATACAAGCTGATGACAAACCGGTACCCAAAGCACATACCTTGTCTAGATTTGACAACTCGAGCGTCGTTACAAAAGGGGAGATAGTGCTCACCACATTCGCAGAAGAGGTAGTCAAAGATACCAAATTCCAAGTGATAGATATGGACATGGAGTACAATATGATCCTTGGCAGACCTTGGATTCACGAGATGGATGATGTTTCATCTACCTTACATCAGGTTATCAACCTCTCTTCACAATAGGGAATAAGACAAATCCGTGGTGATCAACAGGCTTCCCGAAGCATCAACTCAGTGGCAGATTCAGGAGTAAAAAATGACATTGCAGATAAAAAATAGCAATTACAGAATTCAGTTGAGGATTTAGCAGCACAAAGTTCAACTGTAAATGGACAAACGAATGTAGACTCAAGGCCTAATACTATTCAAGAGCCAGAAGAGAATGAAGACATCAAAACAACAATTGAGGAACTGGAAGCAGTGGTGTTGTTTGTACATTGGCCAGAAGAGAATGAAGACATCAAAACAACAATTGAGGAACTGGAAGCAGTGGTGTTGTTTGTACATTGGCCAGACAGAAAAGTTTACATCGGAACCAACCTCAACCTAGAGATAAAAAGTAAGTTAATTGAAATTTTAAAAGCTAACGCATATTTCTTTGCTTGGTCACATTCAGATATGACAGGTATACCATCGGAAGTGATGACCCATAAGTTAAATGAAGATCCAATGTATCCACCTATCAAACAAAAGAAAAGGAAGCAAGGATCCTTCAAAAACCAGGTGATTTAGGATAAGGTACAAAAGCTTTTAAAAATCAGATCTATCCGTGAGGTAAGATATCCTAATTGGGTAGCTAATACCGTAGTGGTAACCAAAAAGAATGGTAAGTTGCGAGTTTGTGTAGATTATACTGATTTGAATAAAGCTTGCCTTGAAGATTCTTTCAATGACCACACATAGATCAACTAATTGATGCTACTGTAGGACATGAACTATTAAGTTTTTTAAATGCCTATTAAGGTTATAATCAAATAAAAATGGATCCTTTAGATGAGGAAAAAACTTTCTTTATTACATACAGGGGGACTTACTGTTATAAAGTTATGCCTTTCGACTTAAAGAATGCTGGATCCATGTACCAAGGCTAGTAACGAAGATGTTTCAAGAATATCTTGGAAAAACCATGGAGGTTTTGTATCGATGATATTCACAACAGGCGGGGGATCATATCCAATATCTATCAGACACGTTTCAAATTCTCCGCAAATTCAATATGAAGTTAAATCCCGAGAAGTGTGCATCTGGCGTGTCCTCGGGTAAATTTTTAGGTTTCCTTGTTTCCAATAGAGGAATTGAAGTAAATCCAGCGCATATCAAAGCCATTGAGGAAATATCAGATATACTCACAAGCATACTTGTCAAATCCACCGTTGTTGGCTAAACCAAAGGACGGAGAAAGGCTACTCATCTACCTTGTTGTTTCAGAAGTGGCAGTAAGTGCCGTATTAATTCGGGAGGACAAAGGTAAACAATCTCCGATTTATTATGTTATCAAGTCTTTATTGGATGCTTAAACTAGATATCCTCATTTAGAAAAACTTGCTTTAGCGCTAATTATGGCATCTAGGAAATTAAGGCCTTATTTTCAATGTCACCCTATTTCTGTAGTGACTTCCTATTTATTACGAAATATATTGCATAAGCAAGAGTTATCAGGTAGGCTAGCCAAGTGGGCCATAGAACTAAGTGAATATGACATCACATATCAACCTAGAACTGCGATAAAATCACAGGATTTAGTAGATTTCGTGGCAGACTTTAGCCCCAGGATGGTAACATAAGCAGAAAAAGAACTGCAGGTATTTAACGGGTCTAATCCAGGTACTTGTACCCTGTTTACTGATGGCTCTTCGAATGTTAAAGGAGCGGGTTTAGGCATTGTTCTAATCCCACCTATGGGAGAGACTATAGGGCAATCCATAAAATGCCATCCTATTACTAATAATGAAGCAGAATATGAAGTTGTGATTGCAGGTTTAGAATTGACACGAGAGCTTGGAATAGAGCAAGTTATAACCAAAACCGACTCGCAGCTCGTAGTTAATCACATGCAGGGGACTTATATAGCCAGAGAGGCAAGGATGCAGCAATATTGGAAAAGGAACGAGATTATTAGACAATTCCAAACTTGGAAAATCGTGCAGATATCGAGAGAAGAGAATGTCGAAGCAGACGTGTTGGCTAATCTTACATCCGCTGTAGAAGTGACAAATGAAGAAAATGCTTATGTAATACATTTGTTTAATTCGGCACTCGACCAAGATAAAAATGAGGTAAATTTCAATAATTTAACCTGGGATTGGAGAAACGAGATCATCAATTTTTGTAGTATGGAATACTACCTGAAGATAAGAAAAAGGCTTAGGCACTTCGCCGAAAAGCTGTCTGTTATTGTTTGGATCGAGGCAATTTAAATCGAAAAAAGTTCAGTCGTCCTTTAGCAAGGTGTCTCGGACCTTCTCAAACAAAGTATGTGATAAGAGAAGTACATGAAGGATATTGTGGAAATCACGTAGGAGGAAGATCCTTGGTAAAAACTCTAATTAGAGCAGGGTATTACTGGCCAAAAATGGAGGAAGAGTCAGAAAGTTTTGTGGCCTAATGTGACAAGTGCCAAAGATATGGTAACAACATGCATCGACCAGCATAGTTATTACATCCGGTTGTTGCACCGTGACCTTATATGAAGTGGAGGGTGGATATCGTGGGTCAACTACCACAAGCCAAAGGAAAGGTACGATTTTTGTTAGTACTCACTGATTATTTTACTAAGTGGGTAGAAGCATGTGCCTTCAAACAGGTGAGAGAAAAAGAAGTCAGGAACTTCATTTGGTGGAATATCATATGTCGGTTCGGGGTTCCAAAATAAATCGTGTGTGATAACGGCCCGCGGTTCATAGGTGCGAAAATCACAGAATTCTTTCAGAGTTGGCAAATTAAAAAGATTACTTCAACACCTTATCATCCTGTGTCCAATGGACAAGCTGAATCAACAAATAAAGTTACTACTAATAACTTGAAGAAAAGGTAGAGGAGTCAAAAGGTAAGTGGCCAAAAGTGCTACCTAGAGTCTTGTGGACTTATCGAACAACAGCAAAAACAAGTATGGGAGAGACACCATTTTCGCTTATGTACGGTGCTGAAGCCTAAATTCTAGTTGAAATAGGAGAGCCAAGTACGAGATACACCCAAGCAACTGAAGAGTCAAATGAGGAGGAGATGCGAGTAAATCTTGATTTTGCTTGAAGAAAGAAGAGAAACAGCTTTGATAAGGATGGCTGCGCAGAAACAAATTATTGAGCGATATAACAATCGGAAAGCTCATATTAGGTACTTCAAGATTGGGACTACATACTCAAGAAAGTTTTTCAATCAACAAAAACAGCCAATGCAGGAAAGTTGAGTCAAAATAGGTAAGGACCTTACAAGGTTCGAGGTATCGCTGGAAAAGGTGCATACGAATTGGAAACCATGGATGGCAAGGTTCTACTCTCAAGTTTGAATGTTGTTCATCTGAAGAAGTACTATTTCTAATGAAAGGAAATACCTACGGTCAGGTATCCCTTAATTACGATTTTTATTTTATACAGTTAAAATTATACTAACAATTTTAGATAATAGGCAAAAAGCTAGCCCACACCCAATGACGATATTAGACCTCAAAGACACACTGAAGTAACATAATTCCCGGTCTAGGGTTAAAACCTTTCTAATGGAAATACAAAGTGTTAAGCAGTCATCATCTTAATTGTATATACCTCCAAGTCCCGTATATTTTTCCTTTTTAGGAAAAGGACCGCACGGAAGGAATAATCGAGTGCTCGAGATTTCATACTTCAAAGCTCAAACACTTAGGGGACTGTATATATATAAGGAAGGAAAAGAAGACTGGAACAATCAGAATTCAAGTCAAGCCTGAAGTCTACCCAACAAATCAAAAGTTCATAGCAAAGTCAAAGCCTGATTCAAAAGACCTATGAAGCATACACTCCTGAATGCAAATTTTAAAATCTTACGAATGTATAGGTTAAAGGCAATATTTAGTCATGGGTTGCTAAGACATACCCTTGAATTTTTTATAAATCTGTTGTAAAGAAAACAGTTGCGAAAAAGTTATGGATGATACTTAAATACATGTAAAGTATTATTTAGTTTGAAAGTTCGAATGATACAAGACTTTCTCCAAAGTTATTCAAAGAAACACGTTTGTTCCTATTTCTTCTTTCGTATATTTACACTATTATGAAGTTGAGACGTCTTCTTTATTAAGTGTCGCATATAAAAGGGCCCTCTTTTATAATTCATCCTTGTTCAAAAAGTTGTGAAATTAACAAAGCATTTTTAAATGCAAAAGTTAAAATGACAAAGGGTAAAAAAAAATCCAAACATTAAAGTTAAGTGGAAAATATAGCCCCAAACTTATAAAGAAAAAGGCAAGGGCAAACCGCTAAGAGAGTAAAACAGAAACTCGAAATAAAGATGTCATAAAAGTTGGACCAAAAACTTTATAATATCACAATAACTTGGTTAAAACTAAGTATGAAATTAGTTCCAACCTAATTGTCTTTACAAAAAACCCCGAAACGGACTAGGGGCAAGATCTTCCGAAACATCAATAGGACCAGGGGTAAACCTCCAAATGTTTCACCAATAAAAAAACAAACAAAACAACACTTCAAACTTTCTTAAAATTTCACTGAGGAGCAGAATCTGAACCAGTAATAGCATCATTAGAAGCAGCATGGGTAACTTCAGTGGGAGGAGATTGAACAGCAGCCTCACCAGGAGTAACTTCATCACTTTTGTGAATGTCAGCCACGGGTGAAGAAAAGCTTTGACTTTGTTGGGTTTTTTTCAATGGTTTCTTTGATCTTTTCTATCTATGCAGCTAAGTTAAAACCTTCCCGGCTTGCTTCCATTAAAGTATCATGGCGTGTGTTCAAAAAAGCCCAACTTACTTCAACGGCAGCCTTATCCTTAATAGCTTCGTAATCTCTTTCCCAATGCTCAATTACATTCCTAGGTTCTTCCTTATCAGTTAAGGCAGCATCATAAGAAGCCTGCAAGGGGGTAAGTGAGTTCTCCAAAAATTGAACTTTGTCGGAAGACACTTGGAGATCTTCTTGAGCTTGGGTGAGCGTTTGAACAAGCTCACCAGCGTAAACTTCTTTCTGGTTCAATAGGTCCTTCAAACCTCTGATCTCTTCAGTGGCTTTAGAAAGTTATTCAACAAATAAAGACTCAAGAAGGTTTTTATCTTTGCCCGCCTGATTTGACGAGGCTCTCTCAACCGCTAGTTCTGCTACCATAACCTTTACTTACTGCTCTAAGGTACACTTATTTTCCTCTAAAACTTTTATTTCAAGTTGAAGACCATCGTATGGCTCTTTCCAATTATCTACCTCAGTGTGATAGTTATTCATCAGCTGCTCCGTATGGACAATCCTTTTCATCATCTCTGTACCGATGAGATTGATCTACACAATGAAAAATGAAATGTGATACTAGTAAAAGGAATATCACATAAAATAAAAGGGTGAGGTTTATACTTTCAAGGATGAATGCACAATATCGTTCATTCACGTTAGAGAGCTATGACTTTCCAATTTAGACTTCTCAACTAGGCCTATCAGTGGTTTCAACCACACGTCAGCTTGGCCTGATTTCTTCAAAAGGTTACCAACTGCAGGAACCTCAATAGTAACTTGTTTCATTGCCCTACTTCCACTAGAAGAACCAATTTCGGCATGGGAAGTTGTGGCAGTAGGAACGGTCAAAGAAGTCAAAATAGCCATGGTCAGAGCATTAGCAACAACAGTAGGTACAGGCAACTGAGGTTCAATTGAAGTAGACACAGGAAACGAGTCAAGAGGCGTCTCCTCAGAAATAAAGCCAAATCTTTCTTCATCAAATCCACGAGAGAAGAGGTGTTCAGTAGAGTCATGATGTGTTGCAGGTGTCTCTTCATCAGAGCTCACTAAAGTAGCACTTTCAGGCTCGAACATGGAAACAGGACAAGGAGGAGTAGCTTTGTCATCTGAAATGACTCGTCTTCTAGCCTGTGGCTTACGAACCAATGAGCCCTCATCCCTCTCATCTTCATCTTCGGAGTCCTGTGGCCTATCAGATTTTTTTTTGATGAGGAACTCAAGATTATTTCCTGAGCTTTTGATAGAGAAAGCTTTGAAGCAGTGATTGAAGCGGCACTCACACCCCGAATGGGAAACCCTAGTAAAGAAAGGGGTTAATAAGTCTTAGGGTGAACATGAAAATAAAGAAGAAAGTGAAAAAGAAAGTTACCGTGAGTCTTAACCTTCCATCTAAATCTGTTTGAAAGGTATTTCCAGGACCTTTCCTCCATTGGAGCAACTGTTAATAATTTTTCTACCCAACCACAGAAATTAGAAATTTCCTCAACAAATCCCATGGTTGTTGAGAAAGAAAAGTAAAACAGTTATGAGAATACAAATTCTTTCTTTAAAAATAAAAGAAAAAATAAAAGAAGAAAAATAAAAGATTGAAAGAAAAACTCACGTGCACAGTTCCACTTCTCAGGGAAGGGCATGTTTTGTTCACCTACTAACCCACTTGTAGGAGCGGAGATAAATCGGGCATACTAGCCACGGTCTTTATCGTCTTTGGGGCTAACCAAAACTCTCTTACTTCTTGCTACAAGAGTAAAAACCCCATGACGGAATAACTTGGGAGAGTATATATGATTCAGATAGTAAAACGTGAAGGGTAACTGAGCTAGATATGTCAAATATCTAAGGCATGCCACCGCCCTCCATACAATAGGGCCAATTTGTCCTAAACATACATCAAAGAAATGGCAAAATTCAATGATCACTGGGTCAATAAGAGGTCTAAAACCTAATGTGAAGGGATATGTATACACAAAGGAAAAATCAGATTTAAAGGAAGTGATCCTTTGGTTCTCATTAGGAACCAGAATTGGGAAGTCAAATTTCCAATGGCAATCTTTATGCACAACAGAAACTAAACCCTCGGTGATTTGGGAAGGTTAAACATCAGTGCGATCGTGGGAAGTCATAGAAGTAACCTAATTTTTAATTGATTCTCTGTCTGTGACAAAAGAAAGTTCAGTAGGAATAATCTCATCGACAGTAGGTTCGCGAAGCGGTTCGCTAGAATCTCTATTTCTAGCAGAAGATTTGTGTGGAAAGAATCCCTGGTTCTAGAAGAAGATGGAGGAGTAGAACTGGGTTGAGAAGAAGAGCCATGTACAAAAACTGACCCTAAACTACGCAACCTACCACCTCTCCTACTTCTAGTAGGAGCAGAAAAAGGGGAAGTTCATCTACAATGAGGACTTTTCGAGGATCAGGATTTGAAGAAGACATAGTTGTATGAAGAAGTAGAACGTATTGAAGAACAAGAAGAAGATGTGAATAAAGGACACTGAAGAAAATTTTTTCGTGAAAGAAAAGGCAAAGGATATATATATATATGTAGAAGCAACCGTCATACAAAAAAGGTAATGATGGAGACGTCATTATGAAAACTGTCACTTTGTGACTGAAGCAGCCGCAAAAAAGCCCTAAAACCCGTTGTATAGTTGCAGAGCCAATCGATGACTGCCACGTGTCATAAGCATTAAATGAAAATGACATATGACACATCAGTTCAGAAGAAGGTATAATGGTATGTGGGAAATGGCAGCAAAGATTCCCACCATAAATGTGATCCACTTCTCAAATATTTAATTGTTGAATATTTGGTAAGTGGGGGACTATCTATATTGGGAAAAATAAATATTACACGTGGAATTAATTATGTGGCTGACATGGCAAGACATGTGGATCACTAGAAAAGCAACAGCTGGAGAAGAGTATTAAAAAGATGTGAGTCTTAATAGTCACGAGCAAAACGTCTAAGAAACGAAAAGGAACGGTTGCTCGAGTCTTTTTAGCGATTTGAAGAGGCACCCGTGGAATGAACCAAAATGATAAAAAAGGGCAGGTTCATTGATCTTCAATTAATGGGTATGAATGATAACAAGCGTTACAGAATTTTCACGAAACAGTTACGATTATCAATTATTAAGTTTCATTAATATCATTAATGCTCATAATGACTCGATCATAAAGGGAAAAAGACATTGTACTTAGAGATGGCTATATAAGGAATAGAAATGTCATTTGTATGGACATGCTCTGACTATTATTGGAATACAATTATGTACTTTTGCTTTCTATTGATTATGTTGCCATTCTAATTTTCTTTCGTACTGTAAGAATATCAATTTCCTTGAATATCAGTAACCCGAGTACTTCTAAAAATAGGCTTTGACCGAAATTCATATTTTTTGGTTAAACAGTAAGTAGATTAATTTATATTAGTTATAAAATCTTAGTGTACATGCTTTATACGTGCATTACATGTGCGCAAGCGTCAATCAATAAAAATATATATATAATAACAACATATCTAATATTATTCCACACCATGGGATCTAGGGAGGGTAGTGTGTATGCAGACCTTACCCCTATTTTATGAGAATAGAGAGGTTGTTTCCAATAAACTCTCGGCTCAGGATAGTATAAGTACCACATTAATGAAATATAAAAATGTATATACAAAAGTAATAAATTATTATACGTCTACCCCATACCACTGAGTATACAACTTGAAAATATCACGTAAATATTATTAAATAATATTTTAAGCTATAAAATTAAAAATAAGAAGTGTAAGTTTTTTTTATAATATTGAAGTTAATCGTTATAGCTAGCTTGATAAAAGAATAAATCTCACCCACATAAGTTAGACCTCTTATAATAAATTATAGTACTTTTTGTGAATATTTTTATTTCTTTTAAAAGAATATGTCTTTACAGTCTAATTTAGCTCTCAAAATTAGCCAAACTGACTCAGTGACAGATCCAGCATTTTAAGATAACGGGTGTTCCCTAATAATTAGTTGTAACGATCCGGCCGGTCGTTTCATGAGTTAACATTCTGTTTCTCCCATTTTTGCTTCTTTATGTCTTGTTCAACGATATTATGTGGCATTGTATTGGTTAGTTTGGGTTCGGAGTGGTTTTGTAGAGAAATGAATCACTTAGTCTTTTAAATTGGCCTTTTAGTTGGAAAAGTCAATCGGAAGTTGACTTGTGGGTAAACAATCTCAGAATTTGATTTTTATGATTCGAATAGCTTCGGGAGGTAATTTGGGACATAGGAGCGTGATCTGAATGTATTTTGGAGGTTCAGAGTAGATTTAGGCTTGAATTGGCGAAATTGGAATTTTGGCGTTTTCTGGTTGAAAGGGGAGATATTGATATAGAGGTCGGAATGCAATTCTGGAAGTTGGATCGGGTCCGTTGTGTCATTTTTGATGTGTATGCAAAATTTTAGGTCATTCGGACGAGGTTTGATAGACTTTTTGATCGAAAGCGGAATCTGGAAGTTTTGGAATTCTTAGGCTTGAATCCGATGTTAATTTGGTATTTTGATGTTGTTTTGAGTGTTCCAAATGTTGGAACAAGTTTGAATGATGTTATGGGATATGTTCAGGTGAGTTTGGGGTGGTTAAACGGATCAAATCTTGCTGTGGGAAGTTGCAAATTTTTTTCTGTTGGTGTTGCAGAGTTTTGGCCTTCGCGTTCGCGAAGGGATAAGAAATAAGGCAGTCCATTTGGCCTTCGCGTTCGAAACGTTGCTCCCGCGTTTGCGAAGGGTAAGGTTCAGTGTGCTTCGCGAACGCGAAGAAGGTCCCGCATAGTATTTAGGGTAGTCGGGATCCCAGGAGCTTTGTGTTTCGCATTTGCGTAGGTGTAGTCGCGTTCGCAAAGGCTTGGTCGGTTGAAGCATCGTGTTCGCGAGGAGGCTTCTGTGTTCACGTAAGAGGATTTTTGGTCAACGGAATTTTTGTGCTTCACGAATGTGAGGCTTTGACCGCATTCACGAAGAAGGAAATATATCTGGGCAGAATGTTAAAATAGTCATTGTTCGCGATTTTGGGTCTAATTTCCACCATTTTTTAGCGCTTTTGGAGCTTTTTGAGAAGCATTTAAAAGGGAATCAAAGGGAAACACTTGGAGGTAAGATTTTCGGACTTAATACTCGATCCTACTGTGATTTATACCTAATTAAACATGAAATTTGGGGGATTTGAAGCCTAAAATTGGGGAGTTAGGTTTTGAAAATTGGAGACCTTAATCTAGGGATTTGAGGAGTCATTTGTGGTCGGATTTTGGTATTCTTGGTATGTATAAACTCGTAAGAGTGTAAGGATTCTAGTTTAGTAATTTTTATCGGAATCTGAGACGTGGACCCGGGAGTCGGCTTTTGACCAATTTTGGGATTTTGATATTATTTGATTATTTTCGAGTGGGCTTTGTTCCCTTAGCATATTTTAATAGGTATATACTGATTTTGGTTAGATTCAGGGCATTTGGAGGCCGGATCAAGAGGCAAGGGCGTCGCGGGCTAGAGTTTGGTTTGGCTTGAGGTAAGTAATGCTTCCAAACTTGGTTTTGAGGGTTCGAAATCCCGGACTGTGTGTTCTATGATTATTATTGAGGTGACGCAATGCCAAGTGATGGGCGTGTAGGCATGCACCATGAGAAATATGGCCTGGATCATTCTATGGCACCGCTTAGTGACTCTTTTATGTTGATAGATGTGTTGTAATTATGTGATTAAGTTAATAAGCTGCAAATCATGCTAAATATCATGTTAAGGCTTCACGCCAACATTGTTGAGACTAGAGAGGTCGTTTCTTGCTGTCATGTCATTAGCTTTATTTATAATCTATACTCAGTCATGTTCATGCATATTATATCATGTCTCGATCTCGATTATTGCTATTTGACATATCATATCATTGTTTGGGCTTGTATCATGACATTTTTATCCCGTGTGTGTGAGACTGGAGAGTATTGACTAAGTGAGGCCGAGATCCTGATATTGATTGACAGTATAGGATCGGGTTGCACGCCGCAGCGAGATATTGATCATGCCTTCGCTGGAACTAATATTGCGTTTGGGCTCAGAGAAGCCCCTCCGGAGTCTTTACACCCCCAGTGAGCGTAGTCGATCATATTGAGGGATAGATCTTCCCTTGACATGGATTTTGTCCGAAGTATTGGTATGGAGATGGATCTTCTCCATCAGGCTGGATTGGCATGTTTCCTCGGTACAAGGTGACTTATAGTCTATGATGTATATACATTCCGGGATGGATCTTTCCTGGGCCGAGTGGGCCGTATACAGTATCGAGTGGTTGAGCACTATGAGTGAAAGTATTATAGTAACATAGATCATGCTATCTGTGCATTGGTACTTAGAGGTTCCTGAGCTTTATACTCTGTATCGTTCATACTATGCTTAATTACTGCTGAGAAACTACATGAACTATAAGCATGTCTACTTTTCCATAGAATTAACTGTTGCAACCTGTTGAGGTTTGGTTCGTTACTACCGTCAGTCCATAGTTTGGACTTGTTATTTACTGAGTTGGTGTACTCACGTTACCCTCAGCACCCTGTGTGCAGATCCAGGTATCTCGGGGAACGACAGTGGTTGTTGATCACGCTAGTTGGAGACTTTCTATGGAGATTGAGAGGTAGCTGCTTGGCGACCGCAGTTCCGCCTTCTCCTTTCCTTATCTTCCTTTAGCATGTTTATTGAATATTCTCAGACCGTGTTGGTCATGTTATTTCGAACAGATGTAGTAGTTTTAGTTCATGACTTAGCGACACCCGAGGTCAAGATTGTGTTTCCTTCCACTGGATTTTTGATTTCTACTTTTATCTTATTGAATTTCTATTAAAATTATGATTTTCTTAAGTTTTTATTTGAAAAATAGAGTATTTGGAAATAAGTGGCTGGCCTAGTATCACGATAGGCACCATCACGACATGGTTAGATATTGGGTCGTGACATATTGGTATCAGAGCCTAGGTTGCATAGGTCACACGAGTCATGAGCAGGTTTATAGAGTCTCGCGGATCGGTACGGAGACGTCTGTACTTATCCTTGAGAGGCGGCAGAACCTTTAGGAAAAACTTCACATTCTTGAATTCTTGTCGTGTGAATATGTTGACTTTGGTAACTAAACTTCTATTATTCTATTCTCTCACAGATGGTAAGGATACGTACTACCGGTCAGGATGGACTACCACCAGTACCACCAGTTAGGGCCGCTGGAGGTTGAGGACGCGGTCGAGGCCGTGGTAGGGCAGAGGTTCGAACAGCAGCTAGGGCAACAATTGCAGATCCACCCGACGCCCCAGTTCATGATCAGGCTCCAGCAGGGGATGCTTCAGCAGCACCAGCTCAGGCATCGACGGTGCCTATTGTTATTCCGGGTCTCTCGGAGACTTTGGCTTAGATTTTGGCTGTGTGCACCAGTCTTGCTCAGGAAGTCACAGTTGCTACTACATCAGCTACTTCTCAGACCGGAGGAGGCACTCGACCAGGTTGTTCAGGACCTCTAGACACTGGAGGCACCACCAGCCCAGCCGGTGGCACTTGCTTAGGATTTTTTGGTTCTAGGCCTGATGACGAGCAGCATCGATTGGAGAGGTTTGGTAGACTTCAGCCTCCGACTTTCAGTGGTGTAGAGGGCGAGGATGCCCAGGGTTTCTTGGATAAGTGTTAGAGGATGTTGCATATGACGGGTATTCTAGAGACTAGTGGAGTCTCATTTACTACCTTTCAGTTTTTTGGAGTTGCCTTCACTTGGTGGGAGGCTTATGAGAGGCGTAGGCCTGTTGGTGCACCACCCCTTACCTGGCATCAGTTCTCCATTATCTTCCTAGAAAAGTATGTACTATATTCCCGCAGAAAGGAGCTACGCAGGCAGTTCGAGCAGCTACGTCAAGGGGATATGATTGTGTCACAGTATGAGATGAGATTCTCCGAGTTGGCTCATCATGTTATCTGGCTAGTTCCCACGGATAGGTAGAGGATCAGGAGTTTTGTTGATGGTCTCAACTATCAGCTACGGATTTTTCTGACCAAAGAAAGAGTATTTGGCGCTCCTTTTGAGGAGGTGGTTGATATTACTAGAGAGATAGAGTCAGTTTGCTGCCAGGAGCGGGATCAGAGGGAAGCCAAGAGGTTTGGCGATCTGGTAGCTTCAGTGGTATTCCTTCGGGAGGTCAGTCTCAGCACGGCAGAGGCCGTCTATTCAGATATGCTAAGCCAGCCCATTCAGGGCACCGTGGTGGGTCATCTGGCCATGGTTCTCACAGTTCACATTAGGGTCACTCATCTCTCAGTGCCCTTACAGCTCAGAGTTAGACTCAGGCACCATCAGTTCAGGGTTCATCTATGTCTGGTTCTTCTATTGGGCATCCCGGTGTGCAAGGCTCCATTCAGTCCCCACCGCCACTTACTATGAGGGGTTTCTTCGAGTGTGGAGATTTGGGTTATATCAAGAGGTTCTGTCCCCGTCTTATGGGAGGTTCATCCCAGTAGAGGAGTCAACCTTCGGCTTTAGCACCATTTACTTCCCTACCCGCTCAGCCAGCTCGGGGTGGAGGTTAGCCAACTAGGGGTCGCCCTAGAGGGGGAGGTCGATCAGGTGGTGGTTAGACCCGTTTCTATGCCCTCCCAGCTAGACCAGATGTTATTGCTTCAGATGTTGTGATTACAGGTATTATCTCAGTCTGCCACAGAGATGCATCTGTATTATTTGATCCTCGTTTCACCTTTTCTTATGTGTTATCATATTTTGCCCATTATTTGGATATGCCCCGCGAGTCTCTTATTTCATCTGTTCATGTATCTACTCTGGTGGGAGATACTATTATTGTGGACCGTATGTATTGGTCATGTGTAGTGACTATTGGGGGTTTGGATACCCGAGTGGATCTCTTGTTGCTTACTATGGTTGATTTTGATGTGATATTGGGCATGGATTGGTTATCTCTGTGTCATGCTATTTTGGACTGTCATGCTAAGATAGTGATGTTGGTTATGCCGGGGTTGCCATAGATTGAGTGGTGAGGTTCGACTGATTATGTTCCAAGTAGGGTGATTTCATTTCTGAAGGCCCAGCGGATAGTTGGGAAGGGTTATCTTTCATACCTAGCCTTTGTGAGGGATGTCAGTGCAGAGACTTCTAGTATTGATTCTGCTCATATAGTGAGGGATTTTCCCGATGTGTTTCCTACAGACCTGCCAGGCATGCCGCCGGACAGGGATATTGACTTTGGTATTGATTTGGTGCCAGGAACTTAGCCCATTTCTATTCCACCATATCGTATGGCACTAAAGGAGTAGAAAGAATTGAAGGAGTAGCTTTAGGAACTCCTTGATATGGGGTTTATTCGGCCTAGTGTGTCATCGTGGGATGCGCCTGTCCTATTTGTGAAAAGGAAGGATGGCTCTATGAGGATGTGCATTGATTACAGGCAGTTGAACAAAGTTACAATCAAGAACAAGTATCATTTGCCTTGTATCTATGATTTATTTGACCAGCTTTATGGAGCGAGAGTGTTCTCCAAGATTGATCAGGGTATCACTAGCTGAAGATCGGGGACTCCGATATTCTTAAGACAGCTTTGAGGACCCGATATGGTCACTATGAGTTCCTTGTGATGTCTTTCGGGCTGACCAATGCCCCAGCAGCGTTCATGCATTTGATGAACAGCATGTTTCGGCCCTATCTTGACTCGTTTGTCATAGTCTTCATTGATGATATTCTGGTATATCGCGTAGTCAGGAGGAGCACGCGGAGCATTTGAGAGTTATGTTGCAGAGATTGAGGGAGGAGAAACTTTATGCAAAGTTCTCCAAATGTGAGTTTTGGCTCAGTACAGTGGCTTTCTTGGGGCACGTGGTGTCCAGTGAGGGTATTTAGGTTGATCTGAAAAAGATAGAGGCAGTTTAGAGTTGGCTCAGCCCATCCTCAGCCATAGAGATTTGTAGCTTTCTTGGTTTGGTGGGTTATTACCGCCGGTTCATTCAAGGATTTTCATCTATAGAATCACCCTTGACGAAATTGACTTAGAAGGGTGCTCCATTCATGTGGTCGGATGAGGGTGAGGCGAGCTTTCAGAAGCTCAAGACTGCCTTGACCACAGCTCTAGTGTTAGTTTTGCCTTCAGGTTCATATACCGTGTATTGTGATGCTTTGAGAGTTGGTATCGGATGTGAGTTGATCCAAGAGGGTAGAGTTATTGCTTATGCTTCTCGTCAGTTGAATCCTCATGAGAAGAACTACCTCGTTCATGATTTGGAGTTGGCTACCATTGTTCACAAATTGAAGATTTGGATGCATTACTTGTATGGTGTGTCTTGTGAGGTGTTTACTGATCATCATAGCCATCAGTACTTGTTCAAACAGAAGGATCTCAATTTGAGGCAGCGGAGATGGTTGGAGCTGTTAAAGGACTATGATATCACTATTTTGTACCATTCAGGGAAGGACAATGTGGTGGCCGATGCCTTGAGTAGGAAGGCAGTGAGTATCGGGAGTTTCGCATATATTCCTGTTGGGGAGAGACCTCTTGCAGTTGATGTTTAGGCGTTGGCCAATCGGTTCATGAGGATGGATATTTCGGAGCCCAGTCGGGTATTGGCTTGTGTGATTTCTCATTCTTCCTTATTTGATCGCATCAGAGAGCATCAGTATGATGATCCTCATTTGCTTGTTCTTAAGGACAGAGTTCAGCACGATGATGCCAGAGATGTGACTATTGGTAATGATGGGTTATTGAGGATGCAGGGTCGGATATGCATGCCCAATGTTGATGGGCTTCAGGAGTTGATTCTGGAGGAGGCCCTTAGCTCGCGGTATTCCATCCATCCGGGTGCCGCGAAGATGTATCAGGATCTGAGACAGCATTATTGGTGGAGGGGAATGAAGAAGGACATTGTGGGATTTATAGCTCGGTGTCTCAATTGTCAGCAGGTGAAATATGAGCATCAGAGATCGGGTGGCTTGCTTCAGTAGATAGATATTCCAGAGTGGAAGTGGGAGCGGATCACCATGGACTTCGTAGTTGGGCTGCCACGGACTTTGAAGAAGTTAGATGCTATTTGGGTGATTGTGGATCGGCCGACCAAGTCCGCGCACTTCATTCTTGTGTGTACTACTTATTCTTCAGAGCGGTTGGCAGAGATCTATATCCGAGAGGTTTTTCAGTTGCATGGTGTCCCAGTTTCCATTATTTCAGATAGAGGTACTCAGTTTACTTTGCAGTTTTGGAGAGCCGTGCAGAGAGAGTTGGGTACTCAGGTTGAGTTGAGCACAACTTTTCACCCTCAGATGGACGGGCAGTCCAAGCGCACTATTCAGATATTGGAAGACATGTTGCGCACTTGCATCATTGATTTTGGAGGGTCATAGGATAGGTTTCTACCACTCGCAGAGTTTGCTTATAACAATAGTTATCAGTCGAGTATTCAGATGGCTCCGTATGAGGCTTTGTATGGGAGAAGGTGTAGATCTCCAGTTGGTTGGTTTGAGTCGGGTGAGGCTAGGCTATTGGGTACAGATTTGGTGCAGGATGCTTTAGACAAGGTGAAGGTGATTCAGGAGCAACTTCGTACATCGCAATCGAGACAGAAGAGTTATGCCAACAGGATGGTCTGTGATATGTCTTACATAGTTGGGGAGAAGGTTCTACTGAAGGTTTCACCTATGAAGGGTGTTATGAGATTTGGGAAGAAGGGAAAATTGAGTCCTCAGTTCATTGGTCCTTTTGAGGTGCTTCGGAGGATTGGGGAGGTGGCTTATGAGCTTGCTTTGCCACCCAGCTTATCGAGTGTGCATCCGGTATTTTATGTTTCTATGTTCTAGAAGTATATTAGCGATCCGTCTCATGTTTTGGATTTCAGCACGGTTCAGTTGGACGATGATTTGGCTTATGATGTGGAGCCAGTGGCTATTTTGAAGCGACATGTTCGAAAGTTGAGGTTAAAGGATATAGCTTCAGTGAAAGTGCACTGGAGAGGTCGGCCCATGGAGGAGGCTACCTGGGAGACCGAGCGGGAGATGCAGAGCAGATATCCTCACCTATTTGAGGCTTCAGGTATGTTTCTTGACTCGTTCGAAGATGAGCGTTTGTTTAAGAGGGGGAGGATGTAACGACTCGGCCAGTCGTTTCACGAGTTACCGCTCTATTTCCCTAATTTCTGCTTCTTTATGTCTTATTCAGCAGTATTATGTGGCATCATGTTGGTTAGTTTGGGTTCGGAGTGGTTTGTAGAGAAATGAGACACTTAGTCTCTTAAGTTGGCTTTTAGTTGGAAAAGTCAACCAAAAGTTGACTTGTGAGTAAACGATCTCGGAATTTGATTTTTATGATTCGGATAACTTTGGGAGGTGATTTGGGACTTAGGAGCGTGATCGGAATGTGTTTTGGAGGTCCGGAGTAGATTTAGGTTTGAATTGGCAAAATTGGAATTTTGGCATTTTCCGATTGATAGGAGAGATTTTAATATAGGGCTCGGAATGGAATTTCGGAAGTTGGAGTAGGTCCGTTGTGTCATTTGTGACGTGTGTACAAAATTCAGGTCATTCGGATGAGGTTTGATAGACTTTTTGATCGAAAGCAAAATTTGGAAGTTTTGGAAGTTTTGGAATTGAATCTGATGTTAATTTGATGTTTTGATGTTGTTTTGAGTATTCCAAAGGTTGGAACAAGTTTGAATGATGTTATGTAATATGTTGGCATGTTTGGTTGAGGTTCTGAGGGTCTCGGGTGAGTTTTGGGTGGTTAAACGGATCAAATCTTGTTGTGGGAAGTTGCAGATTTTCTGTTGTTAGTGTTGCAGAGTTTTGGCCTTCGCATTCGCGAAGGGATGAGAAATGAGGCAGTCCATTTGGCATTCGTGTTCCCAACGTTGGTCCCGCATTCACGAAGGGTGAGGTTCAGTGTGCTTCGCGAATGTGAAGAAGGTCCAGAGTTCGCGTAGAGTATTTGGGGTAGCCGGGATCCAAGGAGCTTTGTGCTTCGCGTTTGTGTAGGTGTAGTCGCATTCGCAAAGGCTTGGTCGGTTGAAGCATCGCGTTCGCGAGGAGACTTCCGCGTTCGCGTAAGAGGATTTTTGGTCAACAGAAATTTTGTGCTTTGCAGACGCGAGGCTTTGACCGCGTTCGCAAAGAAGGAAATATATCTTGGCAGAATGTTTAAATAGCCATTGTTCGCGATTTTGGGTCTAACTTTCACCATATTTGAGCGATTTTGGAGCTTTTTGAGAAGAATTTAAGAGGGAATCAAAGGGAAACACTTGGAGGTAAGATTTATGGACTTAATACTCGATCCTATTGTGCTTTCTACCTAATTAAACATGAAATCTGGGGGATTTGAAGCCTAAAATTGGGGAGTTAAGGCTTGGAAATTGGAAACCTTAATCTAGAGATTTGAGGGGTCATTTGTGGTCAGATTTTGGTATTCTTGGTATGTATAAACTCGTGAGACTATAAGGATTCTAGTTTTGTGATTTTTATCGGAATTCAAGATGTGGGCCCGGGGGTCGGGTTTTGACCAATTTCGGAATTTTGATGTAATTTGATTATTTTCAAGTGGGATTTGTTCCCTTAGCATATTTTGATAGGTATATACTAATTTTGGTTAGATTCGAGGTATTTGGAGGTCGAATCGAGAGGAAAGGGCATCACGGGCTAGAGTTTGGCTTGGCTTGAGGTAAGTAACGCTTCCAAAATTGGTTCTGAGGGTTCAAAACCACGAACTGTGTGTTCTATGATTACTATTGAGGTGACGCAAGGCCAAGTGACGGGCATGTGGGCGTGCACCATGAGAAATGCGGCATGGATCATTCCATGGCACCGCTTAGTGATTCTTTTATGTTGATATTTGTGTTGTAATTATGTGATTAAGTTAATAAGCTGCAAATCATATTAATTATCATGTTAAGGCTTCACGCCAACACTGTTGAGACCCGAGAGGTCGTTTCTTGTTGTCATGTCATTAGCTTCATTTATAATCTGTACTCAGTCATGTTCATGCATATTATATCATGACTTAGTCTCGATTATTACTATTTGACATATCATATCATTATTCGGGCTTGTATCATGACATTTTTAGCCCGTGTGTGAGAGACTGGAGAGTATTGACTGAGTGAGGCCGAGAGCCTGATATTGATTGATAGTATGGGATCGGGCTGCACACCGCAGCGAGATATTGATCATGCCACCGCTGGCATTGATATAGCGCTTGGGCTCAAAGAAGCCCCTCCAGAGTCTTTACACCCCAGTCAGCGTAGTTGATGATATTGAGGAGTGGATCTTCCCTGGACATGGATCTTGTCCGAAGTATTGGTATGGAGATGGATCTTCTCCATAAGGCTGGATTGGCCTGTTTCCTCGATACTGGGTGACTTATAGTTTATGATGTATATATATATTCTGGGATGGATCTTCCCTGGGCCGAGTGGGTCGTATACAGTATGGAGTGGTTGAGCACTGTGAGTGGAAGCATTATAGGTAACATTGATCATGATAAATGTGCATTGGTACTTAGAGGTTTCGAGCTTTATACTCTGTATCGTTCATAGTGTGCTTAATTACTGCTGAGAATCTACATGAACTGAAAAGCATGTCTACTTTTCCGTACAATTTACTGTTGCAACCTATTGAGGTTTTGTTCGTCTCTACTGTCAGTCCATAGTTTGGACTTGTTACTTACTGAGTTGGTGTACTCACGTTACCCCCTGCACCCCTCTGTGCAGATCGAGGTATCTCAGGGCACGGCAGCTATTGTTGATCACACCAGTTGGAGACTTTCTGTGGAGATTGCGAGGTAGCTTATTGGCGACCGCAGTTCCGCCTTCTCCTTTCCTTATCTTCCTTTAGTATATTTATTGGATATTCTCAGACCGTGTTGGTCATGCTATTTCGAACAGATGTAGTAGTTTTAGCTTATGACTTAGTGACACCCGAGGTCGGGATTGTGTTTCTTTCCATTGGATTTTTTATTTCTAAATTTATCTTATTGAATTTCTGTTAAAATTATGATTTTCTTATGTTTTTATTTGAAAATGGAGTATTTGAAAATAAGTGGCTGGCCTAGTATCACGATAGGCGCCATCATGACATGGTTAAATATTGGGTCGTGACATTAGTGCTAACAAATGATGGGAGGAGTCAAATTGGTATGTACAGATTGAATACATTTTAGACAACACGGATAAAATTTTCAACTATTCATATTTAACACGGATAAAAAATAAATTGAATGACGAAAAATATGAATATCCATATTTTCCTGAATATTATCATTGTTGTGGGATTCCGATCCACAATATAAGCTGTCAAATTTGGTGGTGGCGAATTGAATATATTTTCTTTTTGTGCCATGATGAACTAAACGAATTGAAGAAAGAAAAAACGGTAAAGTAAAGAATCGAAGGGAAAACCATGTAAAAGGAAGACGAAAAAAAAGTCATAAGAATAAGAAAAACTTTCGGGGAAAAAAAAAGGAAAAAGCAAAACAGGAAGAAGAAATACGAAGAAAAGACTATCCAAGTACAAAGAGTGCACCACGTATGTCACGACCCAAAATCCATTAAAGGTCGTGATGGCGCCGGATACCGCTGTCAGGGAAGCCAACATTAGATACTTAATTTAGGTCCTCATTTTACTATTTTTGAAATCATAATTTTTCCTTCAATTAAATAGTAGAAGATGGAAATCACAGAGTAAATAATAATGTTTTTAACAATCTCAATACTGAATAACCTATAATCACCCCAGAATCCGATATCACAAGTGCATGAGCATTAACTAGGAAATAAAATAAAGTACAACAACTATCTGGAATACAAATTTGGACGAAAGAAACATAAATACTCTGAAGGAGACTCTGCTGGCTGCGGGTCGTAATATGAAATGCAACTCACCTAGTCCCCGCATTAATCATGTCGCTACACCCACAAGGCCACTAATATATATGTGCATGCACAACAAAATGTGCAGCAAGTGTAGTATGAGTACGTAAATGTTACGACCCAATTCCAAGTCAGGCCGTGATGGCGTCCAACGCCGTTGCTAAACAAGCCAACAGTGAACAACTTAGTGATTTCTCATTTTTATTAAGTGACTCCAACAACTAACTTTCCTTAAATTTAAAGAATTTAATAAATGACGGATTTTTATAGAAACCAAAAGCGGAAACAACTAAAGAAAATCATAATCGCAGAAAATACAACCCAAAAATCGTAAGTCTACTAATATGTGCCAAGATCTAGTGTTACAAGTATGTGGACAACTAGTAGAATATACAAAAGATGACTATCCTACTGCCTGAAATAGAATAAATATCAACAAACAAAAGAGAGATTCTGGCATGTTGTTGAACGGCTCATAAAGGGGCAGCTCAACGTGAAATCTTGATCCAATATCAAGTATGTGCGACGGGCGGGTAACTAGATGCACCAACCTCAGATCCTGTACAATTAAGTACAGAAGTGCAGTATGAGTATATAAATAATATGTACCCAGTAAGTATCCAGTATAACCTCGAAGAAGTAGTGACGAAGGGTCGACTTGACACTCACTAGGGCTAACAATTATATATTAAAATGTTATCCTAAGCATAGATTTCATGAATAGTACCGAAAGCTCAAATATAGGAAATAATAAGTCCTTCTTTCACAAATATACATTTCAAATTTGGTATTATCATTTAACAGTTTACATTTCAAGCCATCTAACAATATCAATCATGGAAGGTTCCAAAGAATTATCATGCACAAATTATATCGAGGCCGTACGGCCCGATCCAACATAATATTTAAACTGTGCACTGCCGGAGGGTCGAACGACGCGAACTATAGATGCATCTATTTACTACTGAGGCGCTCGGCCCGATCCACAAATAGCAATTATTTTAATTAAGAAAGACACAAATTTCTCATGTACAGTCAAGTATTCCATTCAATTCTTCAAATAGGTGAATTTGACCTTTTACGAATTCTTTTATCAAACATTTCAAATAAAGCATGATACAGGCCCTAAACTACCCGGACAATAGCTTAATAGTAGCTACGTACGGACTCTCATTACCTCGTGCATACGTAGCCCCGACAAATAGGTATACACATTTATTTAATTCACCTATGGGGTTAATTCTCTCTTACAAGGTTAGAAAGGAGACTTACCTCATCTCAAAGCCTACTTCCCAATTCAAGAATGCACTCAAACCTCCAAATTTGATACCAAACGACTCAAAACTAGTCAAACATTGCATAAACTATTCAATCTATGCTCAAAAGTTCATATCCCCACTATTAAAGTGATTACCCAACCCAAAATACAAGATTCCTAAAATTTACCCCCCGGGCCCACATACTCGGATTCTGAAAATTTTTGAAGAGAGTTGTTACTCATAATCTTAAGAACATAATATATGATTTTCATTAAGTTTCATAACCATTTTCGTGGTAAAATCTCATTTTTATCAAAACCTAGATTTTCCTTTAAACCCATGATTTTTCACTAATGTATATGTTATAATCTACAAATAAACTATGTATTAAACTCACATTAGGTAAAAATTACTTACCTCATAAAGCTAGGTCAAAATCCCCTCCTTAAGAGCTCTCAAATCGCCCAAGAGTGTAATAAATGATCCCAAAAATGCCTAAGTCCCATTTTTAAAACTCACTGCCCAGCTGCTTCCTTCATCGTGAACACGGAAGGGGCCTCGCGTTTGCGAAGGCAAAAGGCTCAGACCCCCTGGAGACTCTACATTGCGAACTCGACCAGGGCCTCGCGAACGCGGAGGCTAGCTTGGCCTACCCATCACGAACACAAGGGCTGTATTGCGAACACGAAGAACAAAGCGGCCTAGCCCAGCCCAGGCTACTCTACGCGAACACGAAGGTCACCGGCCCCAGACCTTCGCGAACACAGACTAGCTATCGCGAATGCATAGCACACTTTCCCCCCATTCCTAATTCCTTCTACACGAATGTGATGGTCCCTTCGCGTTCGCAAAGAAGGAAATCCCTCAAGTCAAGTTTAAGCACGACACTTACCTCACTCTACAATCAAATCAATGCTCAACTGCGGCTTTTCCTCTAGAATTAGCCTTCAAACCAATCAAACCTAATCAAATGTAGTTCAAATAATTTAAAATAAGCTTTAGAAACTACTCACGAGTGAAAAAGATTCAATCATTAATATTTTTGGAAAAAGTCAACTCCGGGCTCGCTTGGCCAAAATTCGAGATTCGGACCAAAACCCGATTACCCATTCACCCCGAACCCGGTTATGTGATTAGTTTCGAAATCCGACCTCAATTTGAGATCTAAATCTCAATTTCTCAAAATCCCCAATTTCTACCTAAATCTCTAATTACTACCATAGAAAAGCATTGATTAAAGGTTAACATCAATGGGTGATTATGGAAATGTAAGGAAACAAGTTAAAATTTACTAACCTATAAAGTTGGGATGAAAAACCTCTTCAAAATTTCTTCTAGACCGAGCTCAAACTTGAAAATAGTAAAAAATGACTTAATTCCCGACTTTAGGACCTTTTAATCATGAGACGTCAGGCCTTCTTCGCATTCGCGAAGAGTCTGACGTCTTCGTGAAGAATATCATCCCTCGTGGCCTTCACGAACGCGAAGAGGTTACACCCGTTCATGATGGTCTGTCCCCCCTGGTCTTCGCGTTCGCGTAGAACAACTCATGCCTCCCCCAGACTCTCACTTAACCTATCGCGTTCGCAAGTGAAGGTTCGTGTTCGCGAAGGGTAATCCCTCTGATGCTTCGTGTTCGCGACCACTTCTCCGCATTTGGGTAGAAGAAAATCACCCCAGCCACAAGTTCCCCTTCGCGATTGTGAGACTAGCTTCGCGGTCGCGAAGCACAAAACACCAAACATAAGCAATAGTTGAACCAGTAGATCCTTTAAGTCCAAAATTGATCTGTAGCCTATCCGAAACTCACTCGACCCCTCGTGCTCCAAACCAACTATGTACATAGGTGTAATAACATCATACAAATTTTCTCGTGCGATCAAGACACCAAAATAACACCTAGAACTACGAATCGGACATCAAAATGCATGAAATTTTCAAAGAAACTCAAGAACTTTCAAATTCACAACCGAGCGTCCGAATCATATCAAATCAACTCATTTTTGCACCAAATTACACAGACAAGCCTTAAATAGTAAAATGAACCTATACCAAGTTCCGGAATCGAATTCCGAACCCGGTAACTATAAAGAAAACCTATGATCAAACTTTGGAATTCCTTAAACCTTCAAATTACTAGTTTTCAACAAATCACGTCAAAACAAGTTAGGGACTTCCGAAAACAATTTTGGATATATGCCCAAGTTCTAAATCATGATACGGATCCACCGAGATCGTCAAAATAGTGATCCGGGTTCGTTTACACAAAATATAACCGTAATCAACTAAACTTATTTTTAAGGCAACAATTCACACTTTCTTCAATTTTTCACATAAAGACTTTCCGTAATAAGATACGGACTGCGCATGCAAATCGAGAAACGCTAAACGGAGCTAATCGAGGTCTCAAAACACGTAAATAAAGGCTAAAACTCAGAATGACCTATCAGGTCATCATAAGTAGAATGCTAAAGGGGAAAAATAACTAAAATATCACAATATAGAAATATACAAAATATGATGGAAAGTATTTGAAATAGGTTTTGAGGGATTTGAGGGACAATTATGTCTTTAACTATGTTTATGTAAGTATTTAAAACTCTTGCATTGCTAATACCGTAGTTATTAGTTATACGTAGGATAATTCTTACCAAATAGGATGTATGACTAATATAGGTTGAAAAAATGTATCAAACAAGGGATTAGTAATGCACAAAGTTAATGTTTGCATTATTTTTTTTAATACCTCCTACTAAACGATCCCTAAGGTCTTATGTTTGCTTCATTATATATCTAACATCATTTTCGTATTTACGGACATGCTATATTTCTAGGTTGTTAAATAAACCTCCTTTTTAGAGACCCACCACGTATAGTAGCTCTAATACAATTTGTAACAACTCAATTTATTAGTGATATTATCCGTTTGAGACTAGGTCCATACAATTTTAAAATGCGCAACTAAAGTATAATGTTTGCTTTCTTATGTATAAGGTATTTCTATCGTGATATAATGATGTGAGATGGCCTATGGTGTCACGCCATACTATGTGAGCACACATTTTAAGAGTGTAGCCACGTATATATAATATTTTTAGAGAATATCACTAGCGTATAGCACCCCCCTATATATATATATATATATATATATATATATATATCTTAAAGGAGAAAAAAAACTAAAAGTGGGTGATGCCATATCATGCGTAATAAACCACCGATTATTTGATTTTATAAGCATATTAAAATGTTTAACTTTTGGTGCCACGTGCACGGGAGAGATTTAAAAATAGCTAGATTTACAATTAGTCGTTCAAAAATAGACCAGTTTCAAAAGTAATCGAAATTTAGCCATTTTTCATGTAAAGATAAATCTGAGCGAAAACACTGTTCAAACCCAGAAAATACGCCAGTATATTATACTGGAGTTTCAGCATAAGTATGTTTGAACTCCAGCATATTATACTGGAGTTCTAGGATAAGTATGCTGGAACTCCAGCATAATATGATGGAGATCCAGCAGAAGTACACTAGAACTCCAGCCTAATATACTGGAGTTCCAGCAAGTATAATTGTCCAGTATAATATACTGGAGTTTGGAGCACCGGTGCTCCAGTCTCCAGTATATTATACTGAAGTCAGCAAAGTATACTGGTCCAGCATAATATGTTGGAGTTCATACACAGGTGCACCGAACTCCAGTATATTATGCTGGACCGGTCTCTGTTGCAGCAAAATAATGGCTATTTTTTATTGACTTCGTAAACGCTGACTATTTTTGAATGATTAGTCCGAAAATTGGCTATACCGTGCTATTTTTACCACATGCACTGCATACACAACAACAACAACAACAACAACAACCCAGTAAATTCCCACTCAATGAGATCTGGGGAGGGTAAAGTGTACGCAGACCTTACCCCTACTCCGGAGGGGGTTGAGAAGCTGTTTTCGGGAGACCCTCGTCTCTGAGACAATAGATCTGTGACAACAAAATCCGAAAAAATAATATCAGCAACGTGAGAGACATCAAATAGATGGAAAAGCAGTACCACAAATATTATACAAAAGTCTGAAACACAACATAAATCGACCGCTCGACTACTCCTTAACCTACAACCCTTAACCTATAACTCTAATGCTCGACTATCCCTTATCCTACAACCCTAATGCTCGACCTCCACACCTTCCTATCTAGAGTCATGTCCTCGGAAATCTGGAGTCGCGTCATGTCCTGTCTGATCACCTCGACCCAATATTTCTTAGGTCTCCCTCTACCTCTTCTCATACCTGCCAAAGTCAACCGCTCACACCTCCTAACCGGGGCATCTAGGCTTCTCCTCTGCACGTGTCCGAACCATCTAAGTTGCGCTTCCCGCATCTTGTCGTCCACCGGAGCCATGCCGACCCTCTCCCGAATATCTTCATTCCTAATTTTATCCAGCCTAATGTGCCCACACATCCACCTCAACATCCTCATTTCTGCAACTTTCATCTTCTCAATATGTGACTTTTTCACTGGCCAACACTCAGCCCCATACAACATGGCCGGTCTAACCACTACTCTATAGAACTTACCTTTGAGTTTCGATGGCACATTCTTGTCACACAAGACTCCAGACGCTAATCTCCATTTCATCCACCCCACCCCAATACGGTGCGTAACATCCCCGTCTATTTTTCCATCTCCTTGGATTATTGACCCTAAGTACTTAAAACTTTTTCTCTTGATGATGACCTGTGAGTCAAGCCTGACTTCCACATCCGCTTCCCCCGTCACTTTGCTGAACTGCATATGTAATTAAATTTTATAAAAATAGTATACTTGCACTCAGTACATGCATCAAGTTTAATAAATTTAACTGTAGGAGAATCTTATTTTAATACAATCAAAATTTGATATTGAATTTACAAATAATTTAAAGAGAAAATGTCTTATATCGTTTATTTTTCTCTCAGCGACATGATTCCTGTTAAGAATTTGAAGTACTCTATTATGTTGTTTAAAGAGTGAACAATCGTTCATAATTTTTTTTTCGAGTTCTGTTGACTTGTCTTGCAGGACACCATTAATTAACAAAAATTAAATGTTAAAACATTTATGAAAATTATAATAAACATATATCATGCATTTATCAATTTGGTGAATTTATCAGATATCTTTATGAAGTTACGTGCTGCTATATCTCCAAGAAAAAGTTGAAAGTATGTGAGATCGGATCAAAAGTAATACTTGAGTCTTATGCTTCACACATTATGAAAGTGACTAATCACTATAGATGTTAAAGTGTTTTCCCCTAATATTAAAGAGTGAATTAGTTCTAAAATCTTTTATTTTCTTATATTCTTTGTATTTAACATTACGGGCAAAATATGTGTCACATAAACATGTTCAAGTGATAGATTTTTATGTAAAATCAATCACATATATAATGCATTTATTGATTTGGTGTATGTACTAGGTGCCACTAAATACATTCATAATTTTTTTTCTTAAATAACCGTGGTGTCCGGTCCAATTTGCGCGCACCTCAACTAATTTCACAGGCCTATTTCATTTGTACCTAGCCCTAGCGAGTTATTACATATAGGTTCTTTACCATCTTTATCTACCTCATTACCTATTACTAATTCCTCAACTTCGTCATCTACCCCTTCCCAGCATCCAATGCAAATTCGATATATGTCTGGTATTTCTAAGCCAAAGAAATAATTTTCTTTGAGAGCTAATATTCATGAACAGTAACTCTTGCTTTTCTCCGGCTGTGAAAAATTCAAAGTGGCAACAAGCAATGGCAGTTGAATTTAATTCCCTTTTGGAGAATAATACTTGGATCCTTGATCCTTTTACCCGTAACATGAACTTAGTCGGTTGCATATGGGTATATCGCATAAAATATAATTCAGATGGGTCCATTGAACGATACAAGGCTCGTATTGTAGCACAAGGTTTTCATCAAAAGCCCGGCATCGATTATTATGAGAAATTTAGCCCTGTTGTTCGTGCGACAACTGTGAGAATTGTTCTTTCCCTTGTTGTCTCTTTTTCTTGGCAAATTCGTCGGTTGGATGTTAAAAATGCATTTTTGCACGGGGTTCTTACTGAGGAGGTCTACATGAAGCAGCTTCCTAGTTTTATTCATCCCGACTATCCTAATCATGTTTGCAAGTATATGGCTTGAAACAAGCTCCCCGGGCTTGGTTTCATCGTTTCAGTGCATTTCTTATTTCTCATGGTTTTGCTTGCAGCAAATCTGATAGTTCTATGTTTATTTATCGCTCGTCTTCTCATGTCCTTATTCTATTACTCTATGTTGATGATATCATTCTCACAGGTAGTCATAATGGTCTTCTTGATCAATTCATTTCTCGTCTATATCATCAGTTTGCTATGAAAGACTTAGGCAATCTCCATTATTTTTTTGATATTCAAGCAGTTCGTACATCTCACGGTCTTCATCTGTCTCAGCAAAAGTACATTTCTGATTTATTACTTAAATTTCGCATGCACACATGCAAACCAGTTCGTACTGCCCTTGCTTCTCGCAATTCTATTTCTCTAATGGATGATGAGTTACTTTCAGATCCTAGTGAATATAGGAGCATGGTTGGTGCTCTTCAATATTTGACTATGACTCGTTCGCATATTGCCTATGCTGTAAATATTGTCTCTCAATTTATGCATGCTCCCCATACCACTCACATGCATTGTGTCAAGCGTATTTTCAGGTACTTGTCGGGTACTCTAACTTATGGTCTGACTTTGCATGCCCTATCTCCGACTTCCATGGTTATTGCCTACTCAGATGCTGATTGGGCTGGTTGTCCTGATAGTCGTCGTTCTACTTCAGGTTTTGTTGTGTTTCTAAGATCTAATCTTATCTCTTGGCGTGCAAAGAAGCAACCAACAGTTTCAAAATCGTCTACAAAGGCTAAGTATCGGGCTATTGCATACACTATTGCTGAGACTTGTTGGATTCGTCAGATCCTTTGTGAACTTGGTATCTTTCTTCATGAACCAATTCGTGTATTGTGTGACAACATCAGTTCAACTTACATGACCGGTCATGATCGCTCAAAACACATTGCTGTTGATTTTCATTTTGTGTGTGATAAGGTTGCACAAGAAGATCTTATAGTTCAATATGTTCCGACACATTTACAATTAGCAGATATCTTTATGAAGGGTCTGCCTTATCTCGCTTTTGTTTTCTTCGGGACAATCTGTCTGTTACTTCTGCTCGTCTAGATTGAGGGGATGTATTAGTGCATATAGAATAGGTAGAATTCCTTTAGTCTTACACTTTGTATTCTAAAGAGTCCTTGTTTACATAACCTTGTACTCTAGGTAGAGTCCTTGTTGACTTGATACATTGTACTATGTATAATATTATATATATTAGACAAAGCTCTCACACTGAGAGCATCTTGGGCAGAATACTATTCTTCACATGCCACCTCTTGGATAGATGGGAAGAAGTCACCTTAGTATTTATTGCCCCCGGGGGATTTGAACCTAATACATTCATGATGTTACTGTGTAGTTATCTCCAATTAAAGAGAAAACTGAATGTAAACGACTATGTTGCTCGGACTCTGCAAAAATATCGTTTGTTGCATGTCATATCCTTTCGAAGTAGTGCATTTTTGGAGGATCTGACACAGGCACGGTGACATTTTTGGAGAGTCCACGTAACATGATGTGTTACATCCTTTCCAACAGATTATAATGTTCTTAATTGCGTCTTCGGATTCAAATAGCATTGGTATTGACAATCCAATAAGATCAAGCATAGCTTATAGAAAAGTTGCTCAAGGTCATCCACTGAGAACTGCTCTTTGTACACCAGAGGCCAATGATAAGAATACATTCTTGATAAGAAAAATCAAATGCAAGATGAAAATGAATAGCAGTAATGTGTATTTTTACACTCAACATTGGATGAATGAACACTAAATGAAGTCATTACCAACACAAAAGAAGAGGCCCTTCAATCAAGCCAAAAACAATCCCTTGATGGTTTATGCTCACAAGGCATAAAGCAGTGCAACGAAAGATCCTAGAGCTATTGGCCATAGATGTATGATTCGAGACAAAGTATTAGCGCCATTACATTGGTCATTAGCACCACTGAAGCATCCAGGCCTAGTTACCTTAGGCTCTCCTCCCTCCGTGACAAAGCTGCTCTTCGGTTTGCCATTGCTGAAGAGTACACACCAGAAATATGGGCCACCACCATCGGAGCCACTCACAGCAGTACCAACCTCCGTGTGATTCTTGCTGTTGAGAATATCCAAACTCTTGCTATTTCTTATAAGAATATCATTGAATGCTTCAGAAGGTTCGGCATACTTGGACTGACAAGCGAGAAATCTTCCGGTTATTTGAGCAAGTGATGATGCCTTCACATCACAGTTAGGGGCAAAAGTTTCGGCAAATTCAGATTCAGCAGGTTTCTTGGCATCTGGCCCTCCAACTGCACTACATTCACCTTGGTATGCTTTAATATATTGCAGAGCCAAGCATGCCAAGCCAGGGTTGCTGTATAAGGAGGATAATTTATTTCCGGTCCTGTTACTATTAAGGACAGCTACCAGCTCATCTGCAGGATTATCTGTTACCTTAGCTGTATTTTTTATCAAGAACATAAGCGTTAGAGGTTGATCACAAGGGCAATAATGGTGAATCAAGATCAAGAAACTGTCTGCTCAAGGAATATGCATCGGAAATGACAAGGGCAAATTACATCTAACCGAAGGGACTTGAGAGACATGTTGGTATGTTTTTGGCTATTAAGAGTAATTAAGTATCTAAGCCTAACTAAAGGAAGAAGAACCGGAGAAGGGGATAGTAAGCATCATTTAGGTTGTGACTGTAATTCTAGCATACTCAGGAAAGATTATCAACACCAACTATATTTATCAAGAGAGTTAGAAGAAGAAAAAGTGAAGATACAAGATCAGGATGCAACATAGTTTTCAAAGGCATAAACTAAAGCAACTAGAAAAAGAATCTTGAGCAGTGTCCTTTCATTTAGGTATCTTATCATGTTACCACAAGTTACAAAGAGCAAAAAGCCAATTTGAGCAGCTTCCCCTATACTACTTGTTAGCGGAAACGTAAAAGAAAGAACACAAGATTTAACGTGGTTCGGATCAAAATAATCTTACGTCCACCAGAGAACAGTTGTCTTTTTAATATTAACAAAGGAAGGGGAGAGTTCCCAATTACACTTAAGAGAATTTCTCTCTTAACTCTCTACTCACTACAATGTGTTGTATTATTTTTGGGATGGTTTCTACAAATGAAGGAGTGCATCTATTTATAGAGGTAAAGACCTCCTCTTGATGTCATTGGTGACATCAAACTACCTCCTCTTGATGTCATGGGTGACATCAAAGGAGGAAGCTTCCTCCTAGCATCCACACCAACTCTTTCCACCAACTCTTCCAATTGGCATGCCATTGTTGACTAAACATAAACCAACACCTTCAATCTCCACCTTGGTTTGCGTTTCGAGCGTGCGTGTGAACAACTCTGGCCAAAACTTCTAAGCTTACTGGGCAACCCCGTTGTAAGAAACAAGAAGAATCAAACCATTGTTGAACATACCACCTCCACCTAACAACTGTTCTCTTCGGAGTTGCATCAGTTGATGCACACCCCCGCCAAGTCCTTGCAGTGTGCAAACTTAGCGAGTGGGACTATCTTGGTCAACATATCTGCAGCATTATCGTCTGTGATAACCTTCACGACCTTGATAGTTCCCTCTTCAACAACATCTCGAATAAAATGAAATCTGACATCAATGTGTTTAGTGCGCTCATGAAATCTCTGATTTTTCATTAGATGAATAGCACTCTGACTATCACATCTAAGAGTTGATTCCAGCTGAACCAAACTCAATTCCGCTACTAAACCTTTCAACCAGATAGCTTCCTTCACCGCCTCCGCTGCTGCCATGTATTCTGCTTCTGTCGTAGACAAAGCGGCAATCGACTGCAGAGTCGACTTCCAACTAACGGCACTGCCAACGAGGGTAAAGATGTATCCAGTTGTGGACCTTCTTCTGTCAAGATCTCCTGCATAGTCAGAATCTACATAACCGAGAATTGAAATACCTCCACCACTTTTTCGAAAGGTCAGACCAACACCAGAAGCTCCTTTGAGATATCTCAATATCCACTTGACAGCTTCCCAATGCCTCTTTCCTGGGCTGGACATGTATCTACTTACCACACTTACAGATTGAGCAATATCTGGACGTGTGCATACCATAGCATACATAATGCTACCAACTGCACTGGCATAAGGAATCTTTGACATATGCTCCACCTCATCCTCGGACTGAGGCATTTGTAACTCTGAAAGTTTAAAATGAGGAGCTAATGGTGTACTTACAGGCTTGCACGTATGCATATTGAATCTCTTGAGAACCCTTTCAATATACCTCTTCTGAGAAAGATGTACAACACCGTCTTCTCTTGAAATCTCCATACCAAGGATTTTCTTTGCAGCTCCTAAATCCTTCATGTCAAATTCCTTACTCAACAGTTTCTTCAAAGCATTTATCTCTGTAATGTTGTTAGCAGCAATAAGCATATCATCAACATACAACAGTAAATAAATCATTGAGTTACCAGACATCTTCTTGTGATACACACAGCTATCAAATGCACTCCTTGAGAATTCATGTGTAGTCATGAATGCATCAAACCTCTTGTACCACTGTCTAGGGGATTGCTTCAAACCATACAAAGACTTCTTTAGTTGGCATACGTGATCTTCTTTTCCCTCAGCTAGGAAACCTTCAGGCTGATCCATATAGATTGTCTCTTCTAGATCACCGTGTAAGAAAGCAGTTTTGACATCAAGTTGTTGAAGCTCCAAGTCAAATTGGGCAACCAATGCTAGTAGCACGCGAATTGAGCTATGCTTCACGACTGGAGAGAAAATCTCATTGTAGTCAATTCCCTCCTTCTGACTGAATCCTTTTGCAACCAATCTCGCCTTGAACCTAGCATCTTCCACTTCAGGAATTCCCTCTTTCTTTCGGTAGACCCACTTGCATCCAACTGTCCTCTTCCCCTTTTGTCTTTTCACTAAGACCCATGTCTGATTCTTGTGAAGAGACTCCATCTCTTCAGTCATGGCTAACCGCCATTGTACAGCATCCTTGCAAGAAGTTGCTTCAATATACGAGGAGGGCTCCAGATCCTTAATCTCTTCTTGTGCATCTACGAACGCATATGCAATCAAGTTTGCTTGATCTATAAGGCGTTCCGGTTCTCGTGTTTGCCTCTTCTCCCTCCCCTTTGCAATTGTGTATGGTTCATTGACAGCAAGTTCTTCAAGGTCTACATCTTCTGACTCATCTTTAACCTGAGTCTCTTGATCCTTTTCCTTGGCAAGCTCCACCGGAAGCTCCACCTGCTCGTCGTTCTTGTTTCCTGAAAACTCCACGGAAACTTTACGGGGATCAAGTATAGAGGATTCATCAAAGGTGACATCTCTACTAACTATAAATTTGAGTAAAGACAAACACCAAAGTTTGTACCCTTTTACTCCATCCACATACCCTACGAATATGGCCTTCTTAGCCCTTGGTTCAAGCTTTCCTTCATTAACGTGATAATAAGCTGGACACCCAAATACTCGTAAGTATGAATAGTTAGAGGGTTCACCTGACCATACCTCATTCGGAGTCTTAAAGTCAATTGCCGATGCTGGAGATCGATTGACAATATGAGCAGCAGTGTGAACTGCTTCAGCCCAAAATACTTTGGACATTTTGGCTTGTAGGAGCATACAACGAGCCTTTTCAAGAAGAGTTCTGTTCATTCTCTCGGCAACTCCATTCTGCTGTGGGGTATGCCTGACAGTCCTATGTCTTGAGATCCCATGAACCTTGCAGAATTCATTAAACTCTTCATTGCAAAACTCCAAGCCATTGTCTGTGCGAAGATACTTGATTTTCCGCTCCATTTGATTTTCAACCAAAATCTTCCACTCTTTAAATGCTTCAAAAGCATCACTTTTTGCCTTCAAAAAATGCACCCAAACCTTTCGTGAGAAATCATCAATAAAAGTGAGAAGATACCTCTTTTTGCCCTTCGATGGAAGTTTAGAGGGACCCCATAAATCTGAATGGATGTAGTCTAGCACTCCTCTTGTCTTGTGTTTGTTAGTGCTGAAGCTGACCTTCTTTTGCTTCCCTAGAACGCAGTGCTCACAGAAGTCAAGTGTGTTGATCTTCTCACCATCCAAAAGGTTACGATTGCTCAACATCTCCAGTCCACGTGCGCTCATATGACCTAGTCTCATGTGCCATAGTCTTGCCTTGTCATCATTAGATAACTGCACTGTAGATGCATTTGCAGAGCCAACAATGGTGCTTCCGGCCAATGTGTAAAGGCCGTTCTCCAGCTTGCCTTTCAGCATGACTAAAGAACCTTTAGTCACCTTTATAGTTCCTGCTTCGCTCATGTACCTGTAGCCTTGTTCATCCAGAGTACTCAGGGAGATCAAATTCTTCTTCAGATCAGGAACATGACGGACTTGTGTAATAGTCCTCACGACTCCATCATGGCAGCGAACCCGAACTGAGCCAATGCCAACTATTGCACAAGTTGCATTATTGCCCATTACTACGGTTCCTCCACTTTTCTCATAGCTGCTAAACCAGTCTTTTCGGAACGTCATATGCAGAGTGCAAGCAGAGTCTAACACCCATTTGTTTCCATAACTACTATTATTATTACACGATGTTGTTAGTACATAATCATTATCAAAATCATGTACCTGTTCAACTGTGGATGCACTCGCCTTTTCCTTGGACTTTGACATTGGGCAGTCTCGTTCAAAGTGCCCCTTCTTACCACAACCCCAACACTTTGTATTCTTCTTGTTCACACGAGACTTTGATCTGTGCTTTGATTTGCTCTTTCCCTGTTGCCTAGTCCGGCCTCTCACAAAGAGCCCACTTGCATGGTCATCTCTATCTCCTTCAATGTGTCTCCGCACATCACTAGAGTTAAGTGTCTGCCGCACTTGCTCAAGCTTGATAGGCTCCTTGCTATACATCATTGAATTCTCAATATCACGATATCCTGAAGTCAATGAAAATAGCAAAGCACATGCAAGCGTCTCCTCCTCCTTTTTAATTCCTGCAATCTGTAAGTCCATGACAAGTTTATTGAACGCATCTAAATGATCTTGTAACGAAGTACCTGACCCCATCTTAAATGTGTGAAGACGCCGTTGTAACAACATCCTTGTTGTCACTGATCGGTCTTGGTATAGCCCTTCTAGCTTTTCCCATAACTGTTTGGTCGTCTCTTCGGTACCCGTACTCACTTCACAAAGCACGTTAGGTGCAAGGGATAGTTGGATTGCACTCAATGCATCCCCTTCAATCTTCTCCTTGTCGGGAGCTGATATATCCTTAGGATACTTTCCGTCAATAGCATGGATTGAACCTTCCCTCCGCAGTAACGCCATCATCTGGATCTTCTAGATATTGAAGTTGTTGCGTCCACTGAATCTATCAATTTCAAACTTCATGGAACTCATCTTTGCTTGTTCTTCCTCCTTGGATCGTTAAAGAATCTTGTTGCTCTGATACCAATTGTTAGCGGAAACGTAAAAGAAAGAACACAAGATTTAACGTGGTTCGGATCAAAATAATCCTACGTCCACCAGAGAACAGTTGCCTTTTTAATATTAACAAAGGAAGGGAAGAGTTCCCAATTACACTTAAGAGAATCTCTCTCTTAATTCTCTACTCACTACAATGTGTTGTATTATTTTTGGGATGGTTTCTACAAATGAAGAGTGCATCTATTTATAGAGGTAAAGACCTCCTCTTGATGTCATTGGTGACATCAAACTACCTCATCAAAGGAGGAAGCTTCCTCCTAGCATCCACACCAACTCTTTCCACCAACTCTTCCAATTGGCATGCCATTGTTGACTAAACATAAACCAACACCTTCACTACTCTAAACATTTTACTCAAAATCAAGGATGACCTTACTGAACCAGCAAGAAGACTTGTAACCTATATTTTGCAGTTGAACTAGATAGTTTCTTGTCTACGACACATATTCAACATCCTTTGTTCTAAATTTCCAATACCTTTGGCTAGGTTAATAAGGCAACAATCACAGAGAATCCAAGGTTCTATTATTAAGATATACCTCTGGCAATTTCCTAATTGTACAAATAACCTATCCCAAAGCACAATTTTGCACACTACTACTTATGTTTTTTGGGGTTGCAACCAGAGGCGACGCCAGGATTTAGAGCTTATGGCTTCGGGGTTCTAGTTCTTATAAGTTACTGAATTCTAAATTAATAATTTTTTACATATTCAATGAATTTCTTAAGGCAAATACATGGTCTGGACCAAAGCGACTGGGTTCAGCCGAACCTGTAGTCGATGGGCTAGCTCCGCCTCTGGTTACAACATACCATTACCAATATACGTGGGAAATGGTCAATATTGAGCAACCAGATGATATAATTTAACAAAGTCTCCAAAAGTAGATCTGCCTCAGAAACTATGCACTTTATATATAACTACTATCCTTTTTTTTCGGGATAAGGAATTACTCCTATCTTGTTTGCATGAACTTATAATCATCAATGCTGAAATCACTCAGCACATTATAGTTTATTAAGCAAAAACATACACCCAGAACAAGTTGTTGATAATTCCAAATATAGTCTTACAAAAATACTCCACTAAAGGATCTTTAGAAAAGGACACTGTGCTATCTTGTAACTCAATCCTTAAGTAGATCCAAGACTAAGATGGGCACAAGAATTAAACAGTGGAACACATTTACCATTAGCTCATTGAATAAACAAAGAGTAGAAACAAACACCGCAAGATTCTTATAAAAAACCTTCAGTAAAACAGTCCACTCAACACAAATCTACTCAGCAGATAATAAATGAAACTATAATTCAAGTAACAATAAGAAAACCCACTTGAAATGTCAGATCACAAACAAATATTCCCTCTACCTATACAATGAACGGAACACAAATTAGCAATATTTATTCAGAGATGAACGAAAAAGAGGAATCTTTACTTTGAACATTTGAAGCAGAAGCAGAGATGAAGAAAATGCAGAGAAGAAGGAACCATTGAGCCATTGCCATTTCTGTGAAGTTGTCGGCGGAGTAAGTGAGCTTTTCTTGAAGGTATATAAGAGAAGCTAGCTGTTAAGCAGAGGAAGAAACAGCTTGCAGTGGGTCTCGCTCTGTTACTATGTCTATTTCGATCTGATACTTTATAAATGAAGCGACACCATATTGCATTTAATTACTGTAATGCCACCAACCGAAAGCTCATTTCCAACTGATATAATATGTATTATAATGACAAAACTGCCCTTCAAAAATTTCCATGACATAAGACAACCATTTTGCGACAAGTTACCGTTCGAATTGCAGAGTACGAGCTTTTAACTTTCTAGTTCTGTTCAGTTTGGATATTGTACTGCAATTCACTAAGGCCTCGTTTGATACGGGAGATAAGGATAAATAATTTTGAAATTAAATTTAAGATAAATTTATTTTATGTTTGGTGGGAATAAAATCATGATATAATTAATTTCCAAATTAGTTATCTCGGAATTGTAGTGTTATTTTATTCCTATGGGAGAGTGGAATAACAATTTATTATATGCTAAATAGTTAGAGGGGGTAGTATAGACATTTTACACTAAAGCAGTTATACGGTTAGGGAGGTCAGTGGTGGTTAGTCTGTTAAAATCTGTTAGTGAAGGTCAACAGTAGAAAATGTGCTATAAATACATATAGATTGTAAAAGGCTGGTTATGTTGAATCAATAAACTTCTCTCTCTTCTTCTTAGTCTCAATTATCTACAAGCATTGAAGTGTATTGTTCAAAGATTATTCTTCTTCCTAATCTCTTAGATTCACTTCCAATTTCAACCTCCATCGTTAAAATACGCAACATTAGTATCAGAGCTTGTGAACCTTGGCCATAAACCATGTCGGAAACAACCAGAAACACTGAATTACGACGAGATGTGGACGAAGTTAGGGAGCAGGTCCGGGTACTGGGTGAGCGCCATGACGATATGATCAATGAAATTCGACAGTTGGTGGCAGCGATGACGACAAATTCAGCTCCGACGACTTCAACAACACCAGTCGCACCAGCTCCAATCGATGGTGGTGGATTACATACAACATGCAACGGGCTTAATGGAGGTAATAGATATGCTTGTATTGAATTCCCAAAATTTAATGGGGAGGATTTAAAAGGGTGGGTGTATATATGTGAACAATTCTTTGAGTATGACAATACCTCTGAAGAATAGAAGGTTAGGCTTGCTTCTATCAATTTAGAAGGAAGGGCTTTATAGTGGCATCAATCGATGATGAAATCTAGAGTATGAAGGGGGTTACCTAATTGGGGAGATTATGTGAGATATTTGTATTTGAGATTTGGGCATAATTTGTATGAGGATCCCTTGTCTGAATTATAGAAAGCTTTTGATATGTTAAAGGAAAACTCTCTGTCTGTTAAGATGAGTAAATGCCAATTTGGTCAATCTGAGGTAGAATACTTAGGTCATATCATCACAAAAGATGGGGTAACAACTGAACCAGGGATATTAAAGTCATGGTAGAATGGCCAGCACCAAAAACAGTGAAAGAATTAAGGGAATTCTTGGGATTGACAAGGTACTATAGAAGATTTATTAAAGGGTATGGAGTGTTGGCAAGGCCCTTGATTGAATTGTTAAGGAATGATAAATTTGAATGGAATGATAAGGCAAATACAGCTTTGGAACAACTCAAAGTAGCAATGAGTACAACTCAAGTTCTTGCACTTCCTGATTTTTCCTTGGAATTTGTTATTGAAACTGATGCTTATGGGGTGGGTATTGGAGTTGTTTTGATGTAGGGAGGCCACCCCTTAGCATATATGAGTAAGGCTCCGAGTGACAAACATCAGCAACTATCCACATATGAGAGAGAAATGATGGCCATTGTAGCAGCTATGCAGAAATAGAGGCCTTACCTCATTGGTAGACATTTTACAATCAAGACAAACCACAGAGCTTGAAATACCTAATGGAGCAGAGAATCTCTACTCCCAGTTAGCAGAAGTGGCTGGCCAAATTGATGGGATATGACTATACAATCACCTACAAAAAGGATCAAGACAACTTAGTAGTTGATGCTCTATCTAGAGTACCCAAGGCTGATGACAAGTTTGATGCAGAACTGCTGACACTCTCTTCTATATCCTCAGACTTCATAGAGCAGATCAAAGGTTCTTATGAAACTGACTCTCATCTACAACAGCTCCTTCAGCAGCTCCAGCAGGACCCTTTAGCTAAGCCCATATATATGCTAAAGGATAGTGTGTTATACAGGAAAGGGAAGATAGTTGTTGGCCCTTGCAAAGATCTAAGGAAGCAGATTTTACAATTCCTATATGATGGGGCTACAGGAGGTCACTTAGGTATGATTGCTACACTGCAAAGGGTAAGCCAGTTGTATTACTAGAGAAAGATGAAAGCAGACATTTTTGAATATATCAAGAGCTGTGAAGTATGTCAAAGGTGTAAGGGGGGAGTGTGAAGAGCCCAGGACTACTGCAGTCTTTGCCTATTCCAGATAAGGTATGGCAGGATATTAGCATTGATTTCATTGAAGAACTACCATAATCACATAGTAAATCTGTGATAATGGTAGTAGTAGATAGTCTGAGCAAATATGCTCACTTCATAAGCCTGAAGCATCCCTATACTGCAACCTCAGTTGCCAAGCTTTTCTAGATCACATTAACAAACTTCATGGCCTGCCCCAGACCACAGTGAGTGACAGAGATGTTGTGTTCTTGAGCAAGTTTTGGCAGTCTCTTTTTTATGTCCAAGGGGTCCAATTACATCATTCCACAATCTATCACCCACAGTCAGATGGCCAAACTGAAGTTGTCAACAAGTGTTTGGAGGGTTACCTTAGATGTATGTGCATAGATAGGCCCAAGGATTGGGCTCATTGGCTGCCTTTAGCAGAATGGTGGTATAACATCACATATCACTCTGCCACTAAGTTGACTCCTTTTGAGGTACTCTATGGTCAAAAACCTCCCCTACACATGCCTTATATTCCATATAATTCTATGGTAGAGGAAGTTGATAGAAGCTTACAAGCTAGAGAAGCAACAATCAGGCTACTAAAGCACCACCTAGCACTAGCTCAATCTTGAATGAAGCCTTTGGCAGATAAGAAGAGATCATTCAGGGAATTTGCAGTGGGAGACATGGTTTTTGTAAGGCTGCTGTAATAGCCCAGCCCGCTAGTGATATTGTCCGCTCTGAGTCTAAGCTCTCACGGATTTAAAATGCGTCACTAGGGTCTAAGGCTTGTTAACTTATATACCCAGCATCCCTCTTGTGTTTTGCCGCTGAGGTTTGCCCCACCGCATGGGATTATCCTAGACTCAGCACTGAGGTTTGCCCCGCCTAACCGGGATTTGCCTAAATTCAGTTGAACTCTGATCTGACCCACCATCGGCAAAGCTAACACAAAAGTGGCTCTGATACCATCTGTAACAGCTCAGCCCGCCAGTGATATTGTCCGTTGTGGGCCTAGGCCCTCACACATTTAAAATGCGTCACTAGTTTCACACCTCCTTTTTCACCTACACCCCCGGGAGGGGTGTATAAAGGGAGTTTTTCCAATTAAAGGACAATCGACACGGGATTTATTTATCAAAAAATTCAGAGTCGCCACTTGAGAGATTTATGGTGTCCCAAGTCACCGGTTCAAATCCCGAATCGAGGAAAAGGTTGACTCTGTTTAACAGTCCGCAAACCAGAAATCCGAGTAAGGAATTTTGCTAACCCGGAAGAAGGTGTTAGGCATTCCCGAGTTCCGTGGTTCTAGCACGATCTCTCAACTGTGATAATTGGTCTATTATCTGATTTTAGTATATGTTTTAGCCTATGGTATAATTTTAACTTTTAACCGCTTTTAATTATTTTAAAAAAAAAGATTGAACGTCGTTTAAAACACGTCTTTGGATCGCGCCACATGAAATGCACCCGCAATCCTAAACATATTTCATTCAACGTTTTAAGATTTGATTTGGGTCACATGAAATGCACACCCGAGTTTAAGAAAGTAAAATTATTAAATAACGCACCCTAAAGCGACTACGCATTTTTAATTTTACGAGGGCCATGGGAAATTCGCTAAATGGCACGCCTCAAATCTAATTGCCTAAAATTCTTATTTTTTTTATGAGGGCCATAGACTATTGGTGTCATTAACATCGTTCACCTCAATTATTTTAAAGGCTGAATTATTTAACACTCAATGAAGTTAAAATTCCCTACGATCGTTTAATTAGCAATCAAAGGCCACAAATAGGCCTTCCATGTGAAGTCCAGAGCCAGGAAGGCTAGCGAAAGGCGTGGGCGTGACTCGGCCGCAATTACGACCCAAATCATACTCGAAAGAACCTGTTAAGCTTGGGCCCAGAAATGAGCCCAATTTCGAAACCTCAACAGGTCTGAGTGGAGAACTCATTATCGAGTCCTGCAGGCCAAGAACCAGCGATATTCAACAACAAAAAAAAAACAATATGTGTACAAACAACCTCTGGGTTCGTTTTTCTCAGCAAGCAATGACAATGGAATTCTCATCATGGACAGCATGTTTGATCTAGTTTTAAACTTGTATCACTATGAGTACTGCATTTTGACCTTATCCTACTATAGAAAGTTTTTACATATCTAAACAAGTCAAGAATTCATTCTCAACCCAATGCATGCACCCAATTACCTTGAGTACCTAGAGCCTGATGCCAATCAGACTAGTACTCATAAAGTTTTATTTCCGCAAAGCAGGCAGTCACCCCTTTTAATCGAATGCATTCTGATTTCAGACAAAACTAAATGATAAGCTAAAACTCAACAAAGTCTAACCATATGCTTGAATATATGCATAATAAACAGTGAATGGCTTAAATCACAGTCCCTATATACAAGATCCAAATGTCTTGAACTACTTACATATAATCAAACCATCAGACCATGTGTTTTCATCACAAATGAAAGGCAACATGAGGTTTCTAAGGAATAACATACTACTGTTATATTAAAATGGACATATCAGGCTAAATGCCATTACAATATACCACTAAACTCCAGAAATTTCAAGTAAACAACTAATATTGATGATTAAAAAGAAAAACAGTATTCATTCATAGGGATCTTCATATAATTATAGCTCTCATACTTGCATTTCATCTCCTATAGAATCAGGGAATACCTGGAATTAAACGAAATAAGAAAAAGGGAGAATCAGCAGTAGACAATAGGGAATCAGCAGCAGGTTCTAGTAACAGAAACAGACCAACAAAACATGTTCAAAAACCCAGAAATGAAGTACTGCAGCCCAGAAACCAGTCTCAAACACACAATTAAACCAGCTGACCTCAGAACCAACCTTAATGACTAAGTTTCAAACCATTTCTAAGCTCAAACAATTAGGAAAATCGATTCAAGAAGAAGAGAATTTCAGATCACAAAGCTAAAACCCAATGAAACAGTATTTTCTGCAGAAGTTTCAGCTGTTTTTGTTTTCTAGAATTTTTATTCTCTTTCAAGTCTCTTGGGTCTGCCTTGAAAGGCAAGAAAATGATGCCTTTATAGGCAAGAAAACAAGGCAGCCTTAAGAGTTCATTTTTGCCCTTTGGTCCCTTTTTAATTTTCCTTTTAGCTTAAACACCCCTAGTTTAAATTCTGCTTTTGCAAAGTAGTCCCCTCCCCAGCTTCCCAGAAGCTTCCCAAACAGTTACACCCTAGATTCCCTAAACCAATTACCTAATTTACCCCTTAACCCTTTGAAAATTACTTCAAAAATCCAAACGAGTCGAATTGACCCAAGGATATAGACCAAATTAAACGGGCTACATTTGCGAGATGGGTCAACAACAGACTAAAGCCCAATTCGTACATTAACAACCCTAAATTCTATGAGCTTCTGGGAGACAGAACTATCCAAGTACTGGAACAATTTTTAAAACTAAGACCCTAAACTAAATTACTACTAACTGACACAAATAGAGGGAATTAACTGAACTGCTAAACGATTAACTAATTAAGAAAGGATCCCGAACTAATCATGCATGAATAACGAATCTCCGGAACAACTAAACAAAACCCAGAAGAGGAGATGAAGCAGAAACACAAAAGAAAAGATAAACAAATAAACAAAACGAACAAAGAAGATACCTGACACCAGTCAGGAGCCGATTCGACAAACTTTGAAGAAATTTTCAAATTCATGACCGGAATAGCCCTTAATCGTGTGTTTTCATGTGAAAAAACGCGAATAAAGTCCATTACAGTCTAAAATCTTTAGCACACCCGTTGATTTGGACTTTGGGATTTTAGGGTTCTTCTCTTCAAATCAAGATTCGAGAAGTTCTGGGCAGATTCGAAGGAAATTGGTCCGGGATTTAGAAAGAGGGAAGCCGGGGGGGTCATGGGGTGTTGTTTTGGTGGCATTTGGAGGTGGCGCCGCCACCGGACGATGGTGGATTTAGGGGCGGCTCAGCTAGGGTTAGGCTCGGGTTCTCTGATAGACGGGGGTGTTTGTAACGATGAAATGAGGGGGGTAGGGCGTTAGGACATATATATATATCAGGTAAGGGCTGAGTTGCGGACCGTTTGATCAACTGAGATCAACGGTCCAGATCAACAAGAAAAAAAACGGCGTCGTTTGACTTAGTTGGGGGATTTGGACCGGGTGAGGCGTGGGTTTGGGCCGGGTACATGGGTGATTATGTTTGGGCTGGGGAAATCTGGGTTGATTTTGGCCCAGATTTAAACCCTCTTATTTCTTTCTTTTTCTTTTTTTCAATTTCACAATTCTTTTTTTCTTTTTTCCAAAATTAAAATTAAAACCTAAACCAAATTATCCTACCATATTAAATTAATTAGCCCTAATAATTGTTACTACAAATAATTAAAAACTAAATTAAATAAAAAAAACTACTAAAATTCAAAATTAAAATTAACAGTGCAAAATAAACTATTTTTGTGATTTTTCCTATTTGTATAAAATAATTTGTCAATTAATCCTAAAATGTAAAATTAAATCCTAAATGCAAATGCAACATATTTTTTGTAATTTTCATTAATTAAATAAAATAAAAATGCACAGACAAATGCAAACAATTACCAGAAAATGCCACGAAAATCCCCAAAATTGCAAACACTGAAAGAAATTGTTTTGTTTTGGATTTATGGGAGTAATTCATATAGGGCAAAAATCACGTGCTCACAACTAGGGCCTAAGGCTTGTTAACTTATATACCCAGCATCCCTCTTGTGTTTTGCCGATATGGGACTCTGTCTATAGTCTGGGGTGTTATAGCTGCAACCTTACAGGCAAATGTCCCTAAAAGGTTACTCCTCCCACAAGCTCAACCCCAAATATTTTGGTCATTTTCAAGTGCTCAAGAAGATTGGCTCTGTTGCATACTAGCTCCAACTCCCACCTCGTGCTAAAATACATTCACAATCCACGTTTCTCAGCTTAAAAAATATGTTGGTTCCCATCCAGTGGTATCTGATTTACCAGTTTCACTTTCTTCTCATGGTCACATTATTTTGGATCCTAAAAGGATACTTGAAACCAGATTGGTTACCAAGCATAACAGATGGTGTTAACAATATTTGGTGAAGTGGTTCAACTGCCCTTCTGAGGATAGCACTTGGATGGATGCTACTACTTTCAAACATGAGTTTCCTCACTTTGTCCTTGATGACAAGGACTCTTAATGGGGGTAGTTGTTTTATGCTAAATAGTTAGAAGGGGTAGTATAGACATTTCACACTAAAGCAGTTATACGGTTAGGGAGGTCAGTGGTGGTTAGTCTGTTAGAATCTGTTAGTGAAGCTCAACAGTAGAGATGAGCTATAAATATATATAGCTCGTAAAAGGCTGGTTATGTTGAATCAATAAACTTCTCTCTCTTCTTCTTAGTCTCAATTATCTACAAGCATTGAAGTGTATTGTTCAGAGATTATTCTTCTTCCTAATCTCTTAGATTCACTTCCAATTTCAACCTCCATTGTTAAAATACGCAATACAATTCGGGAATAACTAATCCCGGGATAATTAATCTTGAGATAATTTAATTCCCAACCAAACGGATCCCTAATTGTGTCAAAAGAATGTTCAATGAAGAAAAAGGGGGGGAGAGAAAGGAAGAAATTCCAATCACAATCAAAAAATGATAAACTAAAATTTCAGCACCTTTATTTAAGTATTTATTTTGTAGTTCATAATTACTCTTTTACCAGTTTTTAAGACAATTAAAAAAAGAGAACATGATTTACTTATACTCAAACAAGTTCACCAATGCATCAACATTAAAAAATATATGCAAATTATGGCAGTATTACTTAAGATGTGGACAACTTCACTAAAGTTCCTTCGAAAACAACATTATAAAACGTATAATTATATATAATTTGAAATGCAAACTATAGTTTATGGTACGTAGATTTGTAAAATTAACCAACTCCATGAATTAACTAAGTTGTCCCATACCATATTTATTTTACTAGTTTTAGGGTACGCGCTTTGCGCGTGAACCTCATCTCAATGGATACACAATTTTAAAAAAATTACATAAATATTATTAAATAATATATTTGAGTTATAGAATACTAATTAAAGAAAAAATATAAGTTGTTGAGAATGATGAATATTGATCCTATTTAGCTAGATCAATAGAAGAATAAATTTTACCACACAGAAATCCTCTGATGCCTCTTTTGTATTTTGAAATACCAAATATTAGGAAAATAATTAAATGATTATTCATAAATATTAGAAAAATAATTAAATGACTATTTTATCTAGTGCCAACTCTATTTTTAAAGGGTAAAAAAATGAAAAATTCTTCGCTAATGACTACCTCATATCAATAAATATATGTTTTAAAAATTATGTAAAATACTATTAAATAATGTGTTTGACTTATAAAGTAAAAACTAAAGAAAAAAGTATAAGAATCATGAAAATAACAAACGCTGATCTCATTTAGCTAACTTTATTTTAGAAAAAATCTGGCCACAAAAATCCTCAGACCTTATTGTGACTTATATCAGAATATGTTATAAAAATTATGGGAATTTTCACGTAACTACAACTTTATAGAAAGTATATTTCATCATTTGCACTAGCTATTGATTTACATATTATACAACATCATTATCTCTATTTTACATAATTAATATATATTTAAATTAAAAGATTTTTTCTCGACGGACATTATTCAACCTATACTAAATGAAGACTCCAAAATTGTAGTAAAATTTAATAGAAAACATTCCCTAAATTTAAGCTTAAGCAAATTGACTACAATCAAATTTTCCTAAAATATCTCTACATCCCTAAAATTAAGCCTAACTAAATCTACCCCAACTCAAATGCAGCCATTCAAAAAAAAAAAAAAAAAAAAAGGAGTCAAATATAACAAAAGTATGAAATCTGTTATAGCATATTTATCTTATACTATTATATTATATTTGTATAATCTATACAATATACTATATAATGTATATATGAAATCTGTTATAGTATATTCATTGTATACTAATATATGAGTATTTAAATATATTAGTTTATTATATTATTCGAGGTATATTTATTAAAAATATATGTAATATAGTTCTTTACAAATAATAATGGTATATAAAATATAATATTAGAAAGTTAATGGTCTACACGGATTAGGTGAGAGAGAACTGTGAGATTATTTTGAATTTAAGGGATTATGTGTTAGTTGGCATAATCCCTATTTTCAAGTCCCATAATGAGATATTTTAGGCATATTAAAAGCTGTATCTAATTTAATTATAAAGTTAAAAAATTGTACCAAATTGTATATAAAGTAATTTTTTAAAAGTGGTTGTATTTCTTATAAATAACTCTTTCGATCGTTGTATTCAAGGTAAATTTCTCAAAAATTATTGTTATTTTTTTGAATTAATACATAAAAAATAACATAAAAATTTTATCAAGATTTTTCAAACAAAAAAAATTAATAATTTGAATCTTTTAAACTTATGGGAATGAAAAAGTTTGCCTTATAGCTCTTAAAAATTTGTTAAGCGATAATACAAAATCTAGAAATGACTATAAAATGACCAACCTTAATATTTTATAATAAAATAAAATATATAAATAATATATATGAAATTATTATTTGTTCGAATAACTGAAAAAAGAATAACGGTAGTTCATTTACAATGGCGTTTGTCTAAAGTTAAGTATGTTTCCGTTCTTTGGTTAACGAAGCAAATTTCAACCTATGCTAAACTTAAGTTGTCTTTGCCTTAGAAAAGGAAATGGTTTGTTTTGATTCTTAAATGTTTATAGTATAGGTGAGTCGTAACTACTAAATATTAGGACTAATTAATTACGTAAAGTTTAAATAAAGAAATATTTAATATGCAAAATTCTAATTGATTTCAAAGTCCTAAAATTTAAGAAAATAATAAAATGACTAATTTGTCTAATGTAAAATTAAAATTTTAAAGGATAAAAAAGGCGAACAATATTTCGCTAAGGGCCTTCGTGCTTTTAATATAATATAGATTTTTAAAGTTTTAATCACTTTAAGCTCAAATAAATAAACTTTAAAATAATAAGAAAAATATTCTCCAAAAAGGAGCTTTCATTTTACTTTGTTTAGTTTTGATCCTTGTAAATTCTAACCCTAAAGCTTAAAGTTGGAAAAATGAGATATTTAGAGAAGAAAAACATGTTTTTAAATAGTTTTGTTTTACTCTTCTTTTTTCTTATTAAAATGATCACTACATTCTATGTTATTCATACCTTATCAATCTTAGTATCTTTAAATTATTGGACATGACGTGTTTATTCTATATCATACAGATTTTATTTTACTTTTTATTCTATATTACATTCATACTCATTTTAATATTTTTTATTTGCTTACTTTTTTATATATATTAAACCCCTCCCAATTTAGGAGGATTATTACATAGAGTTGGTTTAACTGTTGTATCTTACCTTTTGTTTTACATTAAATTTATAAACTTCTCTTTTACATTTTTTTGGCTGTAGTATATTACTTTTTTTGTTTTACATTAGATTCATTAACTCACTATTACATTTTTGTTGGTTAAATTATTATGTAAAACTGGTTCTTTGGGATATTATCTATTTTAGCTTTATATGTTTTATTCACCGTCTACTTACGTGCTAGCTATAGCGTACTACTACTTATTTTATTTAACTTTTGTATTTTATAGAATTCTTACAACTTTGCATGTCCTATGATCCAACCCCCGAAAAAACCAAGGAAGAAAAATATTAAAAAGAACTATAATTCATGTAATAGGCCATAGCTGCAATAAAAGAGATATGTGTTAAAAGTTTAGGTGAGACCCACGCTTTATTATACCTTTGAGAACTACGCAATACTTGTGGAATGGGAAGTTTGATGGGCCCATATTTCGTACTACAAAATTGTAGCCGAAACACTGAAAAGGCAATGATAGCCTTGTGAATGTCAGGCAAGCATGTGAACCTAGAAAAGTATTTTTACTTTTACTACTATTAATAAGAGGGAATGTGACGAGCTTCCGGTTAGGAAATAGACCAAAATAAGTTGGTTTTTTTGTCAAATCACTTTCACCGGAAGCTCCTCACATTTCCTCTTATTAATAGTAGTAAAAATAATTTAAGAAAAATGATAAGAAGAGTACACCAAATTGACAGCTGTAGTTTAAAGGGTAAAATTGTAAGTTCACGGGGCTAAACTGGAAGAACAGAAAGAACTGGATAAGAGTAACACTGCTGCTCCTCTTCACTGCCAAACGTTCCGGCGAGATGACAATTACCATCTATACTCCTGCGCATGTTAGCACCAGCAGCTTAAATTTCCGCATCCTCCGTTCTCCGCCGCGGCGAACCTTTTCGCCTGCGAGATGTCACCGCAATTTTAGCTTGAGTTGCGCTTTACTCCCGGAGAAAAGGCGGGAAAGCAGACGATCGGTCACTGTAGCCCTCGGAATCTTGCTTCAATGGCTCTTAGTACCTAAAGGTGATCCCTCTCATTCTATCAGTGTTAACGTGTGCCTCCGCCAGTGCAATGCGCTAGTAATTACATTCGTAATTCTCAAGTTATGTATAAGTCCGCGTTTGCCTGCATTAGATTGTTATAGAAGTGACATCGAGGTTGATATTGCTACTATAGTAGATGCAAGCATGAAATCATCATTGATGAACTGTAATCGTTGCTCTGTGTGTGTGCATATTTATTTATTTATTGATTTTCATTTTTGAATTTTGTTTTGGTTTGCAGATGCAGGAGCAAGCCCCTTTGACAAGTATGTTAAAAGGTGAGCACACAAGTTGTTGAATTTTGGAATAGATTGCATATATAATGTTTATGTTAGTTGATGAAAAAATGATTATTTGCATGAGATTGAGTTTAAATAGAGTAGTCAGTGAGTGAGGATTCATATAGCCGATCCGACTTGTTTAGGACTGAGGCTTACTTCTTGTTGTTGTTGATGATCAAAAGATGGCTAATTTTCAAAGGTGGATCCAGCTTATAAGCAGTAAAATGCATACACCCACTGACTCAAGGTACATATCTTATATGGAAAGTTTAGAAGAAAAATTATAAAGAGGTGGACCCAGTGCATTTAAATCACAGATCCGCCTAGCGCCTATACTATGGTAGCGTTCCTATAGCATGTAAGTTGTGCGTGCTATTAAACTGTATCAAGTGGCAGAGTTAGGCTTGATTGCCACATCTGTGTAATTGAATGGGACAGAAACTGTCATATTCTAGCTCCATTAAGATAATATGTTTCTCTTTTGATAACAATAAATTTGATGATGTATCTAATGACTTGAGTTGCACTTAGATTTATTTTTTTTTGGTTGGTGAATCAGTAGTTTGCACTTAGAAAAAATTTAGTGAAAATCAAAAAAGAAAAGAGAAAATTTTCTAGTATGATAATGAAAGAGGCGAACGTTGATAGTGATTTTGTTTTCCAATTAGCCCGCCAATTTGAATGAAGTTACATCATTTCTTATTCAAACGCCTCTCTCATTCTCGGGTCAAATTTTCAAATTTTGTGCAATCTGCTTTTTGAAGTTGGCAACACTAATTTCTCCTAGTGATGTTGACTTTCAAAATGCCGAAAGTTATGGGTGTTCGTAAGCTCTGTTTTCTACTTCCGATGATGAAACTTGTTTTTAGGGCTAAATTTCGACCCAGCTCAGAAAAAGCAGCTTCCATGCTTTGCTTTTATTTCATAAGCGAATTACAGGATTGCCAACTTTGTGTTTTCACGACTACTGGTATTTATGTCGATACTTAAGATCAAATAGTTTGTATAACTCGGTGGTATCAGGAGCTTGGGTTCCAGATGGCTCCACCATCTTCATTAACTTCCAACACCTGTGTAACTAGCTTCCACATCTGTCAACCTGCTTTATTTAGCTACGGTGACCGGTGGAATTAACCTATGCTTGAGTTATTGCCTTTGTGCTTTCAATTAGTTTTGTAAGCCTGTGATAGTTTGTGATTTCAGTTAATCTGGAATTGATCGTTGTGCTCATGTTATTATCAAAAATTTCGATTTGATAACTAGGAAAAAGCTTGATCCGCTGGAGACTTATATACCAGCTGTGCTGTTGGCGGGGGTGCAGATTAAGGAATTAGGTGACACTTGTTTCTCGCTGTCACTATTTTTGTTTCCTAGCATGTAAAGCTTAGTAAATGTCTATAGTTCATGCTGTGATCCACCGTGTTTATTTAGCCTGAATATTTCAGTGATTTTTCATGCAGTACATAGAAATATTGGAATTAAACGATTCGTCTTCAAAAGTTTGTGCCACTGGTTGCAAATCAATTGCTATCCTCAATACACCCCCCCCCCCCCAAAAAAAAAAAACAAAAACAAAAAATAACGCAAAAGCCAAAAACGATAGCCATCCTCTAACATTGATCCAATTGGATCATGAGCACCTTATGAATCAGAGGGAATGCTGTTTCTATGAACCTCACCAAGTCATCGCCAGCAATCAGCTCTTATCCCTTGGTGTCAAAGGGCGAGTTCCTTTCTTGTCTTGCCCAAAAACTTTCTTTATTCTCATTGGAGAAAGACTCTCCCGCGGCAAAGTTAACCTTCTAATTTCTCTTGTTAAAAAAAAGTTTGAAACACCATGCTCTAGAGTTTGACTGCCTCAAATTCTGGAAATAATTGATGGTCTCTGTATGTGAACATGATCGCTAAAACATTTAACAGGTCAGTTTCTTTTATAATCTCTCCTCCTCTTTCCTAATGACTTAAATCGGCGATAGAGGTCTATCCATCAAGGAGTACTGATTAAAAAAATCTGTCATTGAACTATCCACTTATATATGAAGAGAATGCTCTCAACTTTGGTGGCATGTCAGTATAACCTTCCATCTGATAGTAGCTTATATAAACTATCCTAAGATATTCTCTTACAAGTCTTCCTCATTTTCTGCTCCAAACTAAGTGGGAAGAGCACTCGTCTCTCTTCCTTAGTTTCAAGAATATTACACCATTCCTATTCCTTCCTGAAATCTCCTCGTTGCTTCTGGAGATTTCAAAATGAAACTCTTCAGGAATGGGTGTTTTCCATCTCGCACACTCATTTCAACACGGTTCCACTGTTGAACTTGCTGATATGCGGAGACCCATAATTCTGTGTTCTTGCAAGGTTTCACATTCTACTGACTTCTATAAAATTGGAGTATGGTTATACTTTGAATTTTTTTATTGCAAGATTTCACAGCATGATTACATGATTTTTTTGGCATTTTATAGAGAAATCTTTGGAGGTTGATCAACCTAAATATGGCGATTGCCGGAATATATTGCGTTCTGGTCCTGCATCATCTCTTCGTGTCAATATTCGAGCAGTAAGTAAATGTTTTCCCACGCCCCATCTCAACTCAATGAATGTCATTTTCTAATGGTTGATAATTATCAGTTTCTGTACAGCTTCTGCCAAAATTGGTAATTTATGAAGTTGAATTTGTTGATATAGACTTATGAATGCTCCACTCTGGTGTTGGAGCACACTATAACTCCTAAGCATGAGAATTATTATTGTACCAGTTGCGTTGTATGATATTTGTTGATAAAAGGGAAGTAAAGTAAAAGGGAAATTAAGAAGAAAAGAGTAAAGAATTACACTGCTGTCACAAAGTTGTCATTTTTAGCTTTTTGAGTGTCAACTGCATTAAGACTTTGACCAAGATCTTTTAACAATTTGTAAACATTTTGAGACAATTTTTTATCTTGCAGTATGTTTCATGTAATTTGTAAATATCCGACTATTACTTTCAAATCATGAATTTAAATATTTGTCAACTTGACGCTCATAAGCTTTTGCGGTGGAGAGGAACAAGAAAAGATTTGAAGAAAAGAAAGCAAGAACTTCTTCATTGGCCTATGACTCCTCTGCTATGCCATTTCTTCAGCAGCGTGCTAGTATGAACATTGAGTATTTAACTAAGCTACACAAGTCCAAGCTAAATATCGAAATTAGAGAATCGGTTAACAACAGAAGACCATGCAAGTAGCATTGCTTTGACAGGCTATCATCTGTCTATCAAAGTAAGGCAAAAATATCCAAAATGCTCAAATTTTTGTTACCAAGGAAAGAAAAAGTCTAGTTACATAAACAATAAAGAAACTCCAGTTCTTTAAATAAATCTCGTTGATGGTTTGAAAATGGCAGTGCACTGAAGTTAGATATTCACATGTTCGACTAATTCTAGGCAATGGCGTTTCTTGTTCTTTTCTTTTTCTTTAGCTATTTGGTTTGTGGCAATTTTTCTTATTTCATCTAGACAGAGAAATACCAAAGACTTCTTCTAACTACAAAAAGATGATCATATCTGGGAAAAACTCTCTTATATTTTCCTTCAATTATAGGTAGCACAATATGCATCCGATGATGGAAATGGTGAATCAGCTTCCAATGATGTTGATCAGTGTCTGAGGTACTACTTCAAATATTTTAACTGTCAACCTGAACGATCCTGTTTAAATACAATGTAAGGCAGTGATAATAATAGTTTTGCAGTTCAAATTTGTTATTAACTTCATGCACAGGATGATCAGACTATCAGGTAGAAGATGTAAGAAAATTTTAAAATTTTCTTGGAATACTGATGATTTCACTAGGTCTTTCTCCCAGAAAGAGCTACTTAATTGATTCTTGATCCCTTTAAGGTTGATTTATGGTAATGACTAATGACATTTGATTGTTCAATCGCAATGTTTTTCCTGTAAGCTTCATGACTTTGTTTTTTTCTTAAGCAAGGTTGGCTGTAAAGTTCATGCCACGAATGTGCTGATATTGTAATTCCAAGCAAACTGCCAAGGGAGATGGAACACCTTCAAATTTATGACTAGAGGAACATGCTTTTAATATATCCTTGTACCTCGCTAAACAAAAAGGACCAATGTTAACCAACATGCAAAGTGGACCATCATATTACATGTAACGTTGTGTTTTCGCTCTCACTTGTAGTTACTATTGCTTCTATTCTTTCTTGCAGCGCATTGGAAGGACTTGACTCGTTGCTTTTGCGTGCATCAAGAAATGATCCAGGGGCCTCAATTGACTCGATGAAGGCAAAAATTACTACTGCTCTAAATGCATTGGACAGGTCAAAGTTCTTCTTTTATTTGTTTCTTTCTGCCTTGGTGATAATCGATTGTTCAACGGCGTCTCAATTCCAAATGAATTAGATTGGTTGTACATATATGTTTTCTCTATAGCCATTTTACTCTATTCAGGTTATTAAATAATTTGTCTTTCAACGCAACTCAGGGGTTTGATAAATCTGAATTTATCCCTACACAGTTAACTAATTTAATCTGAACCAGTTATACACTTTTGCTAGCTAGTTGCCAATCAGATTCTCTAGAAGGTTTTGAATTGTTTTTCCCCTTTTCCTCTTTCAGTCTTCTGAAAACCGTCCCAGCTGATATGCTCGACAAGGGAAAGATTGTAGCTGATTCATATTTATTTGCTGATGAGGAAGATGTAACACCTGAGAAACTGGACCCGAATCTGAAGCAACTGGAATCTATACTGTAAAGAATATGAGAATGCTATGGCGTTAGCTTCGGATACGAAGGCTCTTTCTTAACCAGGTCTGACTGTTTCATCCTATCAGAGTTTTCATATTGCTCGAAAACAAAAACCCATGAGTAGATGTGGTTTGGGAAGGGGGGGCCGGGGTTCTCTTACTCTCTTAATTGATTAAACGTAAAACAGAAGATCCAACATATCTAACTCTTGTATTTAGTTTTCTTTTTTAATTCTAAAGATTGTATAGGATATCTTCCAATATACTCTAAATTTATAGCAATATTAACTCTGAAATAACGCTAAACATAGAGTAAATTTGCTTTGACTTTTTAACATAGAAAAAAATGCTTCCTTTACCTCTACTGAATGGAAACATAACCCCTCTGACCTCAAGGTCGACAGTCAAAAATAAGATGATCGTTGCCGCTATCAAAGTGTAAAAAATGGGTAGCAGTGCATTTTCTTTTAACAATTAAAAAGTTACCTAATAGTATGGCATAAAATTTGAAATTCCCGACCTGCTTTCTCTTTAGCTTTCTTTGAGTTTCTGTCTCTTACTCTGTTCTTACATATATCTTAGTCCAATTACTTAAAAATATCTGTATTATTTTGAAGAACAAGAGACTGCGGATGTTACAATCCTTTATAGGTGATATGCACTTGCTCCTAAAATGTTAAAAACCATCGGAGGACATGGAAGGAAATATGTGTCTCATTGAAGGTGAAGGAAAAAAATCTCGCTGCTCTCTTAGCTAGTTAAACTTTGAGGACCTTCAAATAATCTGATTGCAAAGCTGACCAACCAACAGCGACGAACAATTTTCTGATCCAATCCTCCAGCTCTATTCTGGTGGCTACTTCTAAGTTCTAACTCCCAGCCTCGAGCTTTTCTTCTTTCTACGGGCAAACCAAATATTGCTTTCTTTTGTAAATTAATTAAATTGATTTTGAGCGATTTAATATTCACAATACAGTTCATTTGATGCTTCACATTAATTGGAACTTATCAGCGGTAAACCCGAACTCAAGGTTGTGCCCATGCTCATATTTTCCAGTTCATCCCAATTACTGCACTTGCTCTTTCCTTCATTCATTTTACCCACTTCTTTATTATCCTGTTCTTAGCCGTTGCTCAAAGTCTGGACAATTTTCTGTCCAAAACCCTGGCCCCTTGACTGCCCCTGTTATTAGCTAGGTTCTTCGTAAGACCAGCCATCTTCTGAAGGGGGGCCATTACTAGCTTAAGAAAGTTCAACAAAACCCATCAATATTTATGATATCTATATATAAAAAATAGAGTAAATTTCAGTTTACCCCCTTAACCTTTAAGGGTTGGGAAACAATATCCCTTCACCTTCTGAATGGGAACGACAACGGCCTTCACTTTTTGTCTGACGTTGACTCTATATATATCTATTAAAGAATACCATTTTAAATTCAGTGAAAACATAATTTTTTAATTGCATTATTTTTTGCCAATGCAATTCTGATGTGGTTTGATTACTGTATGGTGTACCATAAGAATGCGTCCAGTTTACCCTCTATTTCCCCTCCATCGACTGTATTTTTGGAGGTTCGACTTCCTCCACAAGGCCAATGTGTGTCCTTTTTGTGCTGTTACAATCATCTGCATGCCTCCTCTGGCCCCTGAATCCTCCAATTGTACCCGCCATCCCCTTCGATGTTAGTCGAAGCATCTTCGTAGTCATCTGCTTCCTCATGTATTATCGGCATCATCTTCTTCTTCTTCCACTTCTATGTGGTTTTCCATATCCCTGAAGCTTTCATCTTCATACCGGACTCCAACATATTGAACCCAATTTCATGAGTTCTCTATATTTAAGTAGTTTAAGGACTTGGGTCTCAGTAAAATAAGCTTGGGCCAGACGAGGAGCTAGCCTTGTTAAAATTAGAGAAACTACCCGTTATGTCAGCCCAAAAGTAAATTAGTACAAAAATTAGTTAATTTATAAAATATTACCAATATTAGCCAAATGCTACCAATACTAGCTATTTGTAGCTAAAAAAAAATTTGCTTTCTTTTGAGTTGATGTTATTAAAATAGATTGGGTACATTTTAAGGAGTTTGAATTTCAGTTTTAGGATGATTTGGTAGAGTTTTGAGGTAGTTTGAATTGAAAATTCGAAATAGAAGATGAACATAAAAAAGATGATATGTGTATCACATTGTATATCACGTATGTATCATATGTGTATCTCATGTATATCTATATGTGAGACACATGTTTGACACACGTGTCATAGAAAAAACTTTAAACTCGATTTCAACTATAAATTTTGACTCAAAACTAGTTCAATTCACCTCCAATCTTCCTCAAATTTTGTATATTGGCTCATCTATATGTTTTCAATGAATTTCAACCATACACATTGAAAAAGATCCCTTTTTGCTTAGGTTTTGGGATATTGTATATATTTTTTTTGTATTTTATCACCTTGTTTGCTGCCTCATCAATGAAATTCTTTTCCATCTTGCATCTAATGTTGTTGATCACACTTAAAAATATAGGAGATTTTTGTGTATGACTCTTGGAGAGAAAGAATAATTATTTATGTGGGGTTTCAATTATTGTACGAGCTTGGCTAGTTTTGGTAAGTCTATGATTAATGACTAGAGGATGGTAAATTTGGGCTTATTTTGTATATTTCCGTAAGATTTTCTTAAAATTGTTGGGTGAAGTACACAAATAGCCTTTAAAGTGGATGGTCTTCAATTTTTGTCTCCGCCTGCTTCATGGCTAGAATTCAAGTTTAACAAGTATTGCTATTCGCTTTACCTTCTATTACCCGGCCTATTTATTAGTCTAGTCTGCATATGCTTGGGCTTGTCACTTGTGCAATATTTTCCTTTTGGCTTGCATTTATGCGCCCCCCTTCTGTATTGTACAGAAGGTATCAGGTCTTACCCCCCTCCCCCCCTCCTTGTAGCCCTCAATCTAGTGCCATTTTTTTAACCAATCAACTTAATATTTGAAATACAATCTTTAAAAAAGTGGAAAAGGGCCAAGTTTAACAAGTATTGACATTTGCTTAACCTCGTATTACCCGGCCTATTTATTAGTCTAGTCTACATATGCTTGGGCTTGTCACTTGTGCAATATTTTCCTTTTGGCTTGCATTTATGCGCCCCCCTTCTATATAGTACAGAAGGTATCAGGTCTTAACCCCCCCCCCCCTTATAGCCCTCAATCTAGTGGCATTTTTTTAACCAATCAGCTTAATATTTGAAATACAATCTTTAAAAAAGCGGAAAAGGGCCAAGTTTAACAAGTATTGTCATTCGCTTAACCTCGTATTACCCGGCCTATTTATTAGTCTAGTCTGCATATGCTTGGGCTTGTCACTTGTGCAATATTTTCCTTTCGGCTTGCATTTATGCGGCCCCCTTCAGTATAGTACAAAAGGTATCAGGTCTTACCCTCCCCCCTCCTTGTAGCCCTCAATCTAGTGGCATTTTTTAACCAATCAACTTAGCTTAACCTCGTATTACCGGGCCTATTTATTAGTCTAGTCTGCATATGCTTGGGTTTGTCACTTGTGCAATATTTTCCTTTTGGCTTGCATTTATGCGCCCCCCTTCTGTAGGTATCGGGTGAAATTCAAAAATAGCTAGATTTATAACTGGTCGTTCAAAAATAGTCTAGTTTCAAAAGTAATCGAAATTTAGTCACTTTTCATGTAAAAATAAATCTTAGCGAAAACACTGTTCAAAACCCGAAAAATATGCTAGTATATTATGCTGGAGTTCCAGCATAAGTATACTTGAACTCCAACATATTATACTGGAGTTCCAAGATAAGTATGCTGGAACTCCAACATAATATGTTGGAGTTCCATTAAGTATACCGGTCCAGCATAATTTATTGGAGTTTGGAGCACCGGTGCTCCAGTCTCCAGTATATTATACTAGAGCCAGCCAAGTATACCGATCTAGCATTATATGCTGGAGTTCATACACAGGTGCATCGAACTCCAGTATATTATGTTGGACCGGTCTCTATTTAGTGGCTATTTTTCATTGACTTGGTAAACGCTGGCTATTTTTGAATGACCAGTCCGAAAATTGACTATACCGTGCTATTTTTACGAAGGTATCAGGTCTCCCCCTCCTTGTAGCCCTTAATCTAGTGGCATTTTTTTAACCAATCAACTTAATATTTGAAATACAATCTTTAAAAAAAAAGCAGAAAAGGGCCATATTTGCCCCTTTACTATTGAAAATAAGTTATATTTATCTGTTTCAGTTTCTTAGTATAACTATCTATCGTCATAGTTTTGGATCATATTTGCCCCCCCGCGTTGCCGCCTGTTAAATGGTTTGGTCTCATCTTAAAAAAGGGCAAGTACACACATAGCCACTTTCAGGGATGCTATCCAGCGATTAGTCAGCACTTATTTTGTCCTGAAATTTTAAACTAAAAATCTCAATTTCAGGACAATTCATGATTTTTTTGTCCCGAAAAATTAAACTGAAAAACTGAAGATCAGGATGCACTAGCTAATTCCTAAATAGCAGCCCTTTGGAATGGCTATCTACAGGGGCGGATTTAGGGGGACGGAAGGGGGTTCGCCCGAACCTCCTTCGCCGAAAAATTACACTTGTACATATAAGGCAAAATTCAATTTGTGCCTCTATATATTATATTTTGAACCCATTTGACACAACCGAAAAGCATAGCTCAATGGTCAAGGGGGTTTAAAATCTTTATTAGGTTGTTGGCTCAGTTCCCACTGGCCACAGTCTCTTTTAACTTTTTCCTTTTTGAACCCCCTTAGCGGAAATCGTGCCTCTACCACGGGCTACCTGGTGTCATTTCTGCTCTTAAAAAATTTAAATCTCCGAGCAAACCCACACTGTTATGATAAATATCATATTATGTTGGATGTCTACTCTTCTTCTATGATCTTCATCTCAAATGCTTAATGACATATTTTGTATGTTCAATGACATATTCTATGACATATTTTTCTTCACTTTTTATGTCTATATAAAGACCTTGTAATAGATAGAAAAATACACACAATTGAAGAAGAAAATCTCTTCCTTCCCTCTATCTCCATTTCTTGTTCATGTTTTACTAAAGTTGCTTTTATTTCCTTGTTCCATATTGTTACTTTGAGTTATATTTGATAACACGTTATCAGCACGAGTCTCTAATATTTCATTTATATCATCATACCTACGACATTTCATATGCCATGTTGATAGATTGCTTATATTGTCTATTTTAGTCACATTATGTTTTTCAGTAATGTTTTGGTCTTCTTCAACTTCAAAGTAAGCCACAAAATTAGGCATAAAAGTTGAAGTGTTGCAGTAAAATTCCGTACGGTCTTTTCATATCTCGCCATGAAAATGAAAAGGAGTTATATGTTAGTTTGGAGCGGATGAAACAAGGTAGGACCATCAGATGCCAATGTTTGGTCCGTTAAATAGCCTTTTAGTGGTTCTATAAATTATAACATAATTACTACAAAAGTTAGACGTGTATATTAGGTAGATAATAATTACTACTATATCCTAGAGGTCCCATGAAACTAAATTTAAAGCATGTTAGAGCTAAATACTGTTAATTTGGAAAATGTGATTTTCTTACTCATAATAGTTATGTCACATGATCATGTTGGAGGAATGGCCATATTACTTCAAGGATTTTAATATGTTAGTACTACTATGTTGAGATTTTATTCCGATTTTGTTTGGCTTCGTGATGTGATTCTATTGCTTCTTTGAGAAAGAAAAAAATTGCGAGTGAAAAACTGTATACTTAGGTTTCTATTTTGGCAAAGGCAATGTATTTCGTTAATCTTCTGCTTTAGGCACATGAAAAATAATGTCAATTATATTATGATCCATACTAATTTAATTAGATGCAACATGTTTTTTTTATGTTGATAGTTGACAAAGTGATATCATTATGTTTTACTAGTCTATTTTGACATCTTATGTATAAAAACAGAATATGCTAGCAATAGTTAATACTCATGATTATTTGCTTTCTGAAATTGTATATTTAGTTATGTGTTTTAATTCTTGTGTACATTTTATGTAATCATCATGCATTAGTTTTCAGTAACACATCATATAGTAATAACGCTACATGGTGATTTTCTGTTTTGAAATGTTTATATGTAAGATACTAGTACACGGGTTTGTACTCCATCATATTTTTGTTGATAATAGTTCTTATCATTTCTATTTACTTATTTGTGGCTACATAAAATTATGTTCCATTCCTAAAAGTGAATGAGACAATTTGTGATAAATATTATATGAGGGTAAGACGATGGGTTCAAGTCCCAATGCACCATAAGGATAAGACATCGGGTTTAAGTCCTGATGCTCCATGATGATAAGAGTTGGGTTTAAGTCCCAATTCATTATAGCCTAACATGCCTTTATATGGGTAAGACATTGAGTTTGAGTTTCAGTGTACCATATTGATGATATATAATGACTAAAGAAAAATAATATATTTTTTTATTAAAGGCATGAAAATTGTCCCACTTGATTTGCTCCATTCTTGAAGTGAATGTGGTAGCAGTGCATAATAAGTTTAAATGAAGACAAGTGGTTGAACAACGAACGTGGGCGTTCCAAAGATCAAAATAATAATAATCATCATTATGATTATAAAAGGAGAACAATAAGGGTTCTCAAAATAGTCATTCAAAATGTGAAGGCAATGTTTACCATCAAATTGGTATGAAAATAATAAAGCACATCGCTGATTATGATCCATTTCTTGAAGAGAATGTGACTTGTGATAAGCATTGAGAATGCAAACCCATTCCTAAAGTTGAATCTGGCAATATATGATAAAAGCAATGAATAAAGACATGCAATTCATGATTATATGAATACCACACAACTCACCTCTAAGGGAGGTTTGAGTGAAATAAAGAGAATAAATATTATTGTATGGTTACATGAATATGTCATTGGTCGCGTACATGTGATACGCCAAATATTATTTTGTCATGCCTTATAAAAGTTATTAAAGGCAAAATTAAAACAAGAAATGATTTTGCTTATGATAATTCTGACCATGACAATTTATTATGATATAAGTTTCTCCGTGAAAGAGATATTTACCATATGAATGGTATGATAAAAGATCTTGTAGTACAAAAGTTATTAAGAGCTCCGGAAAAACTAATTACTATCCAGATGAATAAAATTATTCATGACATTGATATTGTAAAGTCTCAAAAGAAACTTTTTGAGTTTCAAATGTATAAGTCAAAGTGGTTGGCATATTGAAACTATAAATGAAAAGAAGATTGAATATCTTCATATTTCTATAATTATACCGGGTAAATATAAAAGGTTACCCGATTTTCTTTCTATTTGTACTACACAAATATAAGCATGATGATGGAATTATATGCCACAAGTAAACTAGAGGTTTATTAAAACAAATACTAGTTGGCATAACCGGTTGACCATCCTGGTTCAATTATGATGCGAAAAATTAATTGAGAATTACATTGGCATATATTGAAGAATAGAAGATTCTTCAAGAATTATCTTGTGTTGCTTATTCTCATGATATACCAGTTAAGGTTGTGATTGAATCCCTTGATTTCTGGAACAAATAAAAGGTGATAAATATATGGGCCCAGTCACCTGCCATGTGGATCGTTTACTATTATATGATTTTAATAGATGCATCTATTCTATGGTCACATGTGCATTTGTTATCAACTTGCAGTTTGGCTTTTGCAAGATTGCTTGCTCAATTTATTATAGCACAATTCCATAATATAAATTATAATGATTTATCTTAATAATACTGGTTTAAATCCAAGTTGGTTTAGCAGAAATTGTATGCCTCCAATTATAGCTAAATCATTGGTTATGAGAACAAAACTCCCAAAAATAAAATTTGGTATGAGATGTTATTTAATATATAGCAGCACTTGTGCGCATCTAGCCAAGTTATAAAAAATTTCTCCCTATCACAATCGGTTCAGGGTCAGGAACCAAATAATTTCTATATAGAAATATGGATGTGCTATATGATTTAATTATGCCACCAAAATGCACAAAGATGAGTTCCCAAAGATAAAACTCCTTGAAGAAGGAGAGGGACAAATATTCAAAATGGTCATAATAAGGAGGCAAGTGCTCTAGAAGTGCACCACGACATAACATTTCATAAGACCTCATGGGAGAGGCTCAGGTACCTAAAAATAATGAGATAAAGAAATCTCAATAAGTTATGTCTTTATTAGGTAATAATGGAACCGACATAAAGTGATCGTTGACGATATTGTTAATATAATATAGCGCTCAATATTATTAATATTGACGAGGATCTTGAGCTCAAATCTGTCATGAAATTTGGACAGATAAATGATTGGCCAAAATAAAATAAAATATACGCAATCAAGATTGTCAGGTGAAGTTGGATGGATAGTTCCAACACCTGAAAGTATAAATCCAGTGGAGGTATAAATGTGCTCTTGTGCGAAGAAAGACAAGTCGATAGATATAAAGACGACTTGTGTCACAAGAAGATTTGTAAATATCCCGGTATTGATTATATAGAGACATGTTCTCTTTTGGTGGATGTAGTCATTTCAGGTTTTAATATGGCAATACATAAAAAACTTGATATGCGTATAATGAAAATCACTGAAGGATTTAAATTGTTCTGAAGCATATTATGGTTTCCAAGAAATTTATTAAATAAAGCTTCAATAATTCTTATACGGATTGAAACAATCAGGGCACGTGTGGTATAATCGCTCGAGAAAATACTTGTTGAAAGAAGGGTACAAGAATAATTCAATTTGTCCTTGTAAAAGGACCCGGATTTGAATTTGTTATAATCGCCGTGTATGTTGGTGATTCAAATATCATTAGAACTCCCGGGGAGCTTCATAAAGCAGTAGACTGTTTAAAAAAAGAATTTGAAATGAAAGATCTTAGAAAGACAAAATTTCATCTTGGTCTACAAATTGAGTATATGAAAGATGAAATTTTTATCCATCAATCAACATGCACTGAAAATATTTTAAAGCGATTTTATATGGGTAAAGTACATCCATTAAGTACCGCGATGGTTGTGTGATCACTCGATATAAGTAAAGATTCATTCCGACCTCATGAAAATAATGAAGAACTTCTTGATCTTGAAGTACCATATCTTAGTGCAATTGATGCACTAATGTATCTTGCTAACACTACAAGGCGTAACATAACTTTTTTAGTTAATGTCTTAGCAAGATATAGCTCTGCTCCTACAAGGAGACATTGGAATGAAATCAAACACATATTGCGTTATCTAAAAAGGACTACCGATGTGGGCTTATTTTATGGCAATGATTGCAATTCCGATCATGTTGGTTATGCCGATGCGGGGTATTTATCTGACACACACACAAGGCTTGATCTCAAACATGCTATGTGTTTACATGTGGAGGTATTGTCATATCTTGGCGATCGACTAAGCAATCAATCGTGACTACTTCATCTAATTATGCTGAGATAATTGCTATTCATGAAGAAAGTCGAGAATGTGTATGGTTGAGGTCTATAATACATCTTATTCGAGTCAAAAATGATTTGTAGTGTTACAAACTACCCACAATTTTGTATGAAGACAATACATCATGAATAACCCAATTGAAGGGAGGATTCATAAAAGGAGTTAGGACAAATCACATTTCACCAAAGTTATTTTCCATATATGATCTTCAAAAGAATGGTGATATCAATGTGCAACAGATTCTTTCAAGTGATAATATAGCTGATTTGTTCACCAAATCTCTACCGACGTCAACCTTCAAGAAACTAGTGTACAAGATTAGGATGTGAATGATCAAGGATGTGAATTGATGCTCTCATCAGAGGGAGTTAATACGCGTTGTACTCTTTTTCCCTTACAAGGTTTTGTCCCACTGGATTTTCCTTGCAAGGTTTTTAACGAGGCAATCAAAAGGCGTATTTCTAAACATGTGTACTCTTTTTCCTTCACTAGGATTTTTTTCCCATAGGGTTTTTTCCTAGTAAGGTTTTAACGAGGCACATTATCTTTGGACATCCAAGGGGGAGTGTTATGATAAATATCATATTATGGTGGATATCTACTCTTCTTCCATGATCTTCATCTCAAATGCTTAATGACATATTCAATGACATATTTTGTATGTTCAATGACATATTTCATGACATATTTTCTTCACTTTTTATGCCTACATAAAAGCCTTGTAATAGATAGAAAAATACACACAATTGAAGAAGAAAATCTCTTTCTTCTCTCTATCTCCATTTCTTGTTCATGTTTTACTAAATTGTTTTTATTTCCTTGTTCCATATTATTACTTTGAGTTATATTTCATAACACACACAAATTTAAATGATTAATTGGAGTACTATACTTCACATCTAATATATGTGATACTGCATAAACTGTAAAGTTCCTATAAGAGTATTAACACAGGAGTTGCAGAAACCATGGCTTTAGGAGTGGGCTCTCTAGCTGCCCTATATTGACCGTCTGTGTTATGATTTTTTTTCCCTTGGGTGCTGACACCGCTGCAGTTTTATGTTCTGGAATATTAATTTATTCTCATTTGTTTCATGATTTACTAAAGTAATAGAAAAATGCAGTGTTTCATTTCATTCGAACACAACCCAAATCTCATGCATCCCAGGGTGATTTGGTGCATCACAAGATATCCAAAGTGTCCTTTTTTAACAGTCATTCAACATACCCGTCACCCCCAAATTAGAAATGTCATTGTTATTCGGATGAAAAATATCATTGTTTAGAGGGTCTTAACTTTTACGTTAATGATATACAAATAAGATTTCCAATCTTTGACTATTTTATTATAGAGTAATATCCAGTATATTTCACTGTCATTGGAACCACAATCAAAAGACAGAATATTATGTCTCTTTGTAGGTGAACCATCCATAAGTTTTAGATGTTAAAATAGGGAGGCTTGTGTTTTTTCGGAAGGATTAGGAGAAATGAGCGAGACTTGCCAGTAGGTCTGGTTAGGTGGGTTATTACTTAGAGAAACTTTTAGAAACCACTATGTTTTAGTGGGTATTAGCTAGTTGTAGTTATCATTTACTATATTACTTCCTATAGCTATGTTTTCAAAAATTTTAGAGTGTATTTGATGTATTTAAGCTAATGTATTCATGAATACAGTAACATTTCTAGGCGTGAAACAAGGGATTACAGTTAGATGATTTTTGTATTCGAGTTTATTCGACTGTATTCATGGCATGAAACATGAGATTACAGCTGGACAGATTATTGTATTCGACTGTATTCACGGCATGAAACAGGGTATTACATTGTTTTTAAACGGAAAGTGAATCAATTAACATAATAGACCCCTAATATAACTCAACAAACTCAATTATAATGCACAAATTTTGTATTTCCAGTTATAAAAAAGATTCTCAACCGAAAAACACCCCAAAAACATAGCAATCTTTAGAAAAGTTATATAATACATCTGAATACATAAATTATATTAATTAGAAAAAAACATACGAATACATTCATGAAATATAACGAGACAGGGAATACAATGAAATACATAGAATACAGCGGAATACATTGAAATACAATGAAAAAAAAGACAATGAATACAATGAAATACATAGAATACAGCGAGATACAATGAAAAAAAAGACAATGAATACAATGAAATACATTGAAATATATTAACAGAAAATTCAAGTTGCTTAGCCCCCAACTCCGCTGTCTTTGTTCAAGAACAACCCTAATGTCGTCTCGTTGAAGCAACATCAATATCTAGTCCTCGCTCGTTGTCACCGTTGCCTCCGGTTGCCGACGATTAGCACGTAATTACCGGATTGAAGACAAAGCATGTGATGAAGGGGAGAAGAAGAAACTTAGAAGCCGCTCTAGTAGACTGCCTCCATCGACGGATTCTTCTCCATCTTCGGAGGAGAAGTCGTGTTCTCCGCCGCTTATCAAAAGTAGAAGCAACAAAAGCCGAAGTCCAGTGCCTTCATCTTCAGCCTTGATTCGGCGGATGAGAAGACATCGGGAAGTAGAGAGAGAGAGAGAGAGAGAGGGAGGGAGAATAGATATGGGGTAGGGGATAGGAGAAATTTGAGGGGATATGAGAGAAAATTAATACAAAGTTTATTTTATGGCTTAAAGATAGGAAGTGATCATAAATAGATATTTGGCTATAAAAAATCAAAAGGTAGCTATGGAATATAATTTTTTAAAAGGGTATTTATTTAAAATAAATAAGGTATCAACCTTTGCTGTGGGAGATAACTAATCCTATTACTTATTAGCATGGGCCGAGTGGGTTTGATTAAATTGAGGTGGGTGTTTTTTATCCAATTAGAACCAGTCATGTCTTTTTTAAGATGGGGCCAAACCATTTAACAAATGGAGGCAAATATGAGTCACGGTTGGGCTAATTTACTAAAGAGCAACCCGATGCACTAAGCTCTCGGGGGCATTTGCATCTATACCCAATTTTTGGGTCAACTTTAAGTTATACCTGCTTTGCAAAAAAACATTGTAAGCGTACCCATTTTTCGGGTAACTTCAGACATACGAACCTAAAGTAGCAAAAATTTATGTTTGAAGTTTGAACTTTAGAATGTTTTGCCTGAAGTGTACCCTCATCAAAGCAAAATTTCAAATATTTTTGCCGGAAGTTTGGCCTGACTTGCAAAGGCAATCACGAAAACTTCAGGTCATAGTGCAACGGCAAACTTCAGTTCAATAAAACTACAACATGTTTTGGCTGAAATTTTTGTTTTGTAATTGCTGAATTTCAGCATTCTAGGAGCTAAAGTTTTTGTTTATATTTGCTTAGAGCTGAAGTTCTAAGTCTGCACACGGAAATGAGGAAGATAATCTTTCTCCAGAATAGATTATGATTAGTAGCGATTGATGCTGTTCATTTCAAAAATTAAAGAATGAAAAATATTTTCGACATAAAAACAAGTTACTATAGATAAATTAGAACCAAAACCAGATACCTGAGCCTAGATCTAACCCAAGGCTGTTCATAAGCCCATTTGTATCTTCGCAATATCTCAGCTTCAAAATACTTCTCACCAATGTGCCTGTAAAGTTAAAATATCTAAGAGGTTAAATTATTGTGAATAAGACCAAACTGAACATAATGGGACAAGCATATATATATATATATATATATATGAATCATCAGGCTAGAACGCATAACAATATCTCAAGCTTCAGCATTCAGAAAACAAAGGAGGAGAAGGAGGAGGAGAAAGAAACCTAAAGTTGTTTAAAAAGTGGGTAAAAGTTAAAACTTTTTTAAAAAGTGGGTATAGGTTAAATGTGGATGACCAAATAGGGCGCCCCCGTGGAATTTTTACAAACTCTCGCTATGCGCAGGGTCCGAGGAAGGGCCGGACCACAAGAATCTATTGTACGCAATCTTACGCTGCATTTTTGCAAGAAGATGTTTTCACGGGAGAAATTCAAAAATAGCCAAATTTACAAGTGGCCATTCAAAAATAGCCACAGTTTCAAAAGTAATCGAAATTTAGCCACTTTTCATATAAAGATAAATCTGAACAAAAACGCTATTCAAAATCTGAAAAATACTCCAACATAATATACTGGAATTCCAGTATAATATACTGGAGAGTTCCAGTATAATATACCAGTCCAGCATAATATGCTGGAAGTTCATACACAGGTGCTCCAATCTCCAATATATTATGCTGGAACTTTCCGTATTGCAACAAAATAGTGGCTATTTTTCAGTGACTTAGCAAACACTGACTATTTTTGAATAACCAGTCCGTAAACTGGCTAGCCCGTGCTATTTTTACTGTTTTCACGGCTCGAACCCATAACTTCCTAGTAGGGGTGTACATAGGCCGGGTTGGTCGGATTTTATAATTACCAAACCAAACCAATTGTATCGGATTATTAAATCTAAAGACCAAACCAAACCAATAAAACTCGGGTTTTTTCACTCTCGGTTTTTCTCGGGTTTTCGGATTTTTCGGATTTTTTTCCAGTAAAATTTTCGTAGAACAAAACATATAAATTATGCTCAAAATATTTCTTTAGTCCTAATAAGATACAACTATATTAAGTATTTTTCAAGAAAATAATAAAAAATATGATATATAACATGGCATTATCCTAAAATATTCAACAATAAAGACAATAAAATTATGTAATATAAATATTGCTAATTAAAAAGCCATAATAAAAATAAACATAATCTAAAAGTAATAAGTCATGCTAAAATAAGTAGATTAATAAGGGAGTATTAAATACATGACTAAACGCTAAAGAAAAAATAAAAATAGGTTATTGTTATGATAAAAATCAAAATATGGTGGATGTCTACTCTTCCTCCATGATCTTTCTCTCAAATGGTTAATGACATATTCAATGACATATTTTCTATGTTCAATGACATATTCCATGACATATTTTCTTCACTTTTCATGTCTATATAAAGGCCTTGTAATAGATAGGAAAATACACACAATTGAAGAAGAAAATTTCTTCCTTCTCTCTATCTCTATTTTTTGTTCATGTTTTACTAAATTGCTTTTATTTCTTGTTCATGTTTTACTAAATTGCTTTTATTTCATAACACGTTATCAGCACGAGTCTCTAACCAATTGTATATATACCTACAAAAAATTTCCTACATTACAAAAAAAATTCTACATCCGGAAAGATTACAATTAGAAGCCATACATATCATCACATGGTTAAATGTAAAGAGAAACTACATATGGTAAGTAATGAAATGTAAGAAGGTATGATTATCTTATACTTGTCATTCCTTTAAAATCTCATATGCACACAACTTCGTACTACACCTGTATTGCATAAGCACATATTAATATTACATCTTTTATATCACATGAATGGAATAAAATTTTCGAAGTTCTATATGTGAAAATCATAGTAGCAGTTAATTGTTGATATGATGCATGTCATGGTAACCAAGGATATTTTATATAAATTGTCCTATGCATATTTATGTGTTAACTATCTTCAATCTGTCCTGCCGCTTTAAACATTTTCTTTTACTTGGATGAATATTTTTTTCCTTTTGGATTTTTACACTTGCATATAGCACCAAAAAAAGGAATAAAAAATAAAATAAAATTGGTCATACTGATTAAAAGCATAAATCATCTTGAAGAAAACAAGAAATACTTCACATCTTTATCTAGGTTGATTAATTACTTCTTTGAAGTTTGGAAAACAAACCAGCTATTGAGAAAGTATACTTCATAATTTATGGTCGTATCATTTGAAAGCAAACAATGATTAGTATGACTACTAGAAGAGGTATTTTTGAGTATCCATGACCTACTTGATGCTTGCTACTGACTTACCATTTTTAAGTATTTTATATGAATGATGCACAAGCTACAACTGGTAAGTTGTTACCTATAATGTCACTTTTCAGGTAATATAAATGCTGAATTTATGTATTAGTACTATATATGTGTTGTTACCTATATGGTGTACTTTTGATAAATTTATTAACTAATTGCTTGGTTGAATTGAGTGAAGGAAAGTCATGGCATTTAATCAAATCCAATAGGTAGGGTATACCCCGAAAACAACAATATTTTTGAGAGAGACTCAATAAATATTATGACAATGATTTTATGATCCTTTTAAACTCTAATAGAATTTAAAAGAAATATTCTGACTACAAACGGTTGTATTTCATATAGATGCTACAAATGATTAATAAAGCTTTACGCTGATTTGAGATTTGTACACTTATTTAACAAAGCAAATTTGATTTGCTAAGATGCAAATTAGTTGTGTATAACTTTCTTGGCATGTGATTGAAATTAAGTCTTGAGAATGAATCTCAATATTGTTTAGCCTATTATGCCATTGATTGAGGGTAAGACATCGAGATCAAGTCCTGATGCTCCATAATGATAAGAGTTGGGTTTGAGTCCCAATTTATTATGACCTAACATGCCTTTATATTGGTAAGATATTGGGTTTGAGTCCCAATGTACCATATTTATGATATAATGATGACTAAAGAAAAATAATATATTTTTCATGAAAGGCATGAAAATTGTCCCACTTGATTTGCTACATTCTTGAAGTAAATGTGATAGCAGTGCATAAAAAGTCTAAATGAAGACAAGTGGTTGAACAATGAACGAGAGCGTTCCAAATAATAATAATCATCACAATGATTATAAAAGGAGAAAAACAAGGGTTCTCAAAATAGTCCTTCAAAATATGAAGGCAATGTTTATCATCAAATTGGTATGAAGCACATCGCTGATTATGATTCATTCCTTGAAGAGAATGTGACTTGTGATAAGCATTGAGAATGCAGACCCATTCCTAAAGGTGAATGTGGTAATATGTGATAAAAGTAATGAATAAAGACATGCAAGACATGATTGGATGAGTACCACGCAACTCACCTTTGAGGGAGGTTTGAATGAAATAAAGAGAACAAATATTATTGTGTGGTTACATGAATATGTCATTGGTCTCGTACATGTGATACGCCAAAATATTTTGGCATACCTTATAAAAATTATTAAAGGCAAAATTAAAGCAAGAAATAATTTTGCTTATGATAATTTTGACCATGACAATTTATTATGATATAAGTTTTTCCGTGAAGGAGACATTTACCATATGAATGGTATGATAAAAGATCTTGTAGTACAAAAGTTGTTAAGAGCTCCGAAAAAAACTAATTTGTTACTACCCAGATGAATAAAATTATTCATGACATTGATATTGTAAAGTCTCAAAAGAAACTTTTTGAATTTCAAATGTATAAGTCAAAGTGGTTGTCAAATTGAGACTATAAGGAAGATTGAATATCTTCATATTTCTATAATCATACCGGGTAAATATAAAAGGTTACCCGATTTTCTTCCTATTTGTACTACACAAATATAAGCATGATGATGGAATCATATGCCACAAGTAAACTAGAGGTTTACTAAAACAAATATTAATTGGCATGACCGGTTGACCATCTCGGTTCAATTATGATGCGGAAAATTAATTAAGAATTACATTGACATATATTGAAGAATAGAAGATTCTTCAAGAATTCTCTTGTGCTGCTTATTCTCATGATATACCAGTTAAGGTTGGGATTGAATCCCTTGATTTCTGGAACGAATAAAAGGTGATAAATATATGGGCTCAGTCACCTGCCATGTGGACCGTTTACTAATATATGATTTTTAATAGATGCATCTATCCTATGGTCACATGTGCATTTGTTATCAACTTGCAGTTTGACTTTTGCAAGATTGCTTGCTCAAATTATTAGAGCACAGTTCCAGAATATAAATTATGATGATTTATCTTGTTAATACTGGTTTAAATCCAAGTTGATTTAGCAGAAATTGTATGCCTCCAATTATAGCTAAATCATTGGTTATGAGAACAAAACTCCCAAAAATGAAATTTGGTATGAGATTTATTATTTAATATACAACAACACTTGTACGCATCTAGCCAAGTTATAAAAATTTCTCCCTATCACAATCGGTTCAGGGTCAGGAACCAAATAATTTCTATATAGAAATATGGATGTGCTATATGAATTAATTATGTCACCAAAATGCACAAAGATGAGTTCCTAAAGATGGTTGGGAAAACATTAGGGGGAGAAAATGAGCAGCTTAGAAAGTGATACGTGAAATGAATTATTATGAATACATATAGATCCTCGCACAAGAAAATATAAACTTGAAGTTCAAGTGATAATTCATTTACAAATTATTGTCAGACGCATTTGCTGACCCAAAGCTAAATGTCATATTTCAGCTGTTAATGCTCCAAATAGAATAAAGTCCATGAGGGACAAAGTCTATGGCACGCATGAAGTGTAACAGACCAATCGGTTCCAAAGATAAAACTCTTTGAAGAAGGAGAGGGACAAATATTCAAAATGGTCATAATAAGGAGGCAAGTTCCCAAGAAGAGCACCACGGCATAACACTTCATAAGACCTCATGGGAGAGGCTCAGGTACCTGAAAATAATGAAATAAAGAGATCTCAATAAGTTATGTCGTTATTGGGTAATAATGGAACCGACATAAAATGATTGTCGACAATATTGTTAATATAATGTAGCGCTCAATATGATTAATATTGACGAGGATCTTGAGATCAAATCTATCAAGAAATTTGGACGGATAAAAGATTGGCCAAATAAAAAATACGCAATGAAATTGACTTCACTTGAAAAATGTGAAGTCGGACGGATAGTCCAACACTTGAAAGTATAAAGTCAATTGAGGTATAAATGTGTTCTTATGTGAAAGGTTCAAGCCGATAGACATAAAGACGACTTGTGGCACAAGAAAATTAGTAAATATCCCCACATTGATTATATGGAGACATGTTCTCTTATAGTGGATATAGTCACTTCAGGTTTTAATCTGGCAATATATGAAAAACTTGATATGCGTATAGTGGATATCATTGAAATATTTAAATTGTCTTGGAGCATACTAAGGTTTCCAAGAAATTTATTAAATAAAGCTTCAAAAATCCTTATACGGATTGAAACAATCAAGGCGCATGTGGTATAATCACCCGAGAGAGTACTTGTTGAAAGAAGGGTATAAGAATAATTCAATTTGTACTTGTGTCCTTATAAAAGGATATGGATTTGAATTTATTATAATCGCCATGTATGTTGATGATTCAAATATCATTAGAACTCCCGGAGAGCTTCCTAAAGCAGTAGACTATTTAAAGAAAGAATTTGAAATGAAAGATCTTGGAAAGACAAAATTTTGTCTTTGGTCTACAAATTGAATATATGAAAGATAGAATTTTTGTCCTTCAATCAGCATACACTAAAAAGATTTTAAAGAGCTTCTATGTGGATAAAGCACATCCATTAAGTACCCCGATGGTTGCGAGATTACTCGATATAAATAAAGATCTACTCCGACCTCATGAAAATAATGAAGAGCTTCTTGGTCCTAAAGTACCATATCTTAATGCAATTGATGCGCTAATATATCTTGCTAACACTACAAGGCATGCCATAACTTTTTCAGTTAATGTCTTAACAAGATATAGCTCTGCTCAAGGAGAAATTGGAATAAAATCAAATACATATTGCGTTATCTAAGGGGGATTACCGATGTGGGCTTATTTTATGGCAATGATTGTAATACCGATCTTGTTGGTTATGTCGATGTGGAGTATTTATCTGACACACATAAGGCTTGATCTCAAACATGTTATGTGTTTACATGTGTGGCACTGTCATATCTTGGCGATCGACTAAGCAATCAATTGTGGCTACTTCTTCTAATCATGCTGAGATAATTGCTATTCATGAAGCAAGTTGAGAATGTGTATGGTTGAGGTCTACTATACATCTTATTCGAGACAAATGTGGTTTGAAGTGTGATAAACTACCCACAGTTTTGTATGAAGAAAATACAACATGCATTGCCCAATTAAAGGGAGGATTCATAAAGGAGTTAGGACAAAGCACATTTCACCTAAATTATTGTTCACACATGATCTTCAAAAGAATGGTGATATTAATGTGCAACGGATCCGTTCAAGTGATAATATGGCTGATTTGTTCACCAAATATCTACCGGCGTCAACCTTCAAGAAACTAGTGTACAAGATTGGGATACGAAGGCTCAACGATGTGAACTGATGATCTCATCAGGGGGAGTTAATACGCGTTGTACTCTTTTTCCCTTACAAGGTTTTGTCCCATTAAGTTTTCCTTGCAAGATTTTTAACGAGGCAACCAAAAGGCGTATTTCTAAATATGTGTACTCTTTTTCCTACATTAGGATTTTTTTTCCCATAGGGTTTTTTCCTAATAAGGTTTTAACGAGGCACATTATTTATGGACATCCAAGGGGAGTGTTATGATAAAAATCAAAATATGGTGGATGTCTACTCTTCCTCCATGATCTTTCTCTCAAATGGTTAATGACATATTCAATGACATATTTTCTTCACTTTTCATGTCTATATAAAGTCCTTGTAATAGATAGGAAAATACACACAATTGAAGAAGAAAATTTCTTCCTTCTCTCTATCTCTATTTCTTGTTCATGTTTTACTAAATTGCTTTTATTTCTTGTTCATGTTTTATTAAATTGCTTTTATTTCATAACAGTTATGCATTTTTATCTAAATTATTGCAAAACAAAAAATAGATATTCAATACATTCCCGATCGTAGTATTGAACTAAATGTCTTTTGTTAGCATTAGTATTGATTTGATTTTGGTTTGAGCTTTTGTTAGCACTATTTAATTTACTAATGTTAATGGCTATAAAACTTATTGAAACATTCAAAAATTCTAAGTTCAATCTTGAAATAATACCTCAAAAGATAAAATTATGAAATCTTTTAAAAAATATTTATAAATTACATCACAATAAATATATTTATATATTAAATATATCTAAAATTTCTATATATTGTAATGTCGGGTTGGTTTGGTTTCGGTTTGACTTTCTTTAGTTAAAACCAAACCAAACCAATTATGGTCGGATTTTTTTTCAACACCAAACCATAGTCGAAACAAACCCATAGTCGGGTTTTTTTTTCCGGTTTGACTCGGATTATCGGGTTGGTGCAGCTTGTCGATTTCCTTTGTACACCCCTACTTCCTGATTACATGGCAACAACTTTACCAATTACGTCAAGACTCCCCTTCAGGTTGGGTTGGACTAATTTACTATGAACTGAAATGGAAAGTAAATGTGACCTAAATCGATGGTAGACGGGGAGGCAAGTACGACACTCTTCTGAAAAAAGAGTTAGTTTTCATTTCTGCAAAAACAGTTGAAAACACTTTTTCAAGAGCTACTACATTTTAAATTTTTTCAAACAAGTGCGACCGAAAGAGCGCCTTGCGTACGACCACTATTAGTTAATTCATATTTCATCCATACCATCATAACAAGTTTTACATTTATTTATAACCCTTCTCTTTCCTTGGGCTGGCACTGAAGTTGCGTCTATTGCGTTAACCAAAACATACAATGCGAAAGCCAATGCCAAAAACATGTGGCATTCTTATGTTTACAGCTCGTTGTGCATTCAGCAACCACAATAATATAAATAGTTAACTATACATAAAATATAAACCTCTGTAGTTATACATGTTGCTGAATTACCCGTCAACACAAACATATCCAATATTTCATTGCCTCACGATGGGACTAAGCTGCTAAAGATGCGTTTTAAGCTGGGACATGCAGCACGTAACCTCCCCATGCTCGGTGGGCAAATCTGTTAAAAGTGGCAAAAGGACCATGAGCATATAATAAACCAATATGGGGCATATTCCTAGCATCCAAAAATATCCCTTACCTTGGGACAAAAGCGTACATCCAGTGTCTCAAGCATGGTACATCGTGAAATTGCAGCTTCAACAGCTTCCTCGTCAATGTTGCAGGACTATACAGCAACAAAACAAAAGTCAGGAACACCTCGGCAGCACAATTGCATCACAAAGTGTTTCAGGCAACCAGGAACTGTTTAGACACTATAGAAAGAATAGCAGTCGATTTCACGAGCACTACACTAAAAAGTGATATGAAAAGGTAAAAGGAGGGAAGCCTGAAATGTGTCACTTATAGAAGTAAAATAAGAGAAAGTACACAGAGATTCCTAGGCAAGCAGAACCTTCTTCTAAAGAAGAACTAGAGGTGGCAAAATGGTTAAAAGAAAACAGTTATCCACCCATATTATCAATCAAAAAATGGGTTGGATAATGAACCATTTAAAAACATGTCGAATATGGATAAAGAACCATATTATTCACTTAGAAAATGGTTAACCAAATGGATAACTAATGTGTTTAACTTTTACATTTGTAAAGCTTCAAATAGGGATTCCTCAAGTTTGGAAGGCTAGGAATTCTTTTATAAGTGATCATATTTAAGAAGCCATGGATAATATGGACCGCCGGATAAACCTGTTTTTTATCCGTCTCAAATACCGGTCGGGTCGGATAATTTATCCGTTTTTTAAATTTCCCGTTTTGACCCGCTCATATCCGACGTGACCTGCCTATTTGCCACCCCTAAGAACAACTAAGACACTAAAATCTTTTATATCTCCTGCCGAGGAATGGTGCAAGACACCCCCAACAATTATGACAAGTCCCAGAATCAAGTTATAGCATAAATTTTACCCAAAGCACATCATGCTCCAGGAAAGAGGGGCAAGATGCTTCAAAAATACGCATGCCACCCCCTAAGAGTACCTCAAATTTTAATTCCAAAATTTGAAATTTTCGATAACCCATCCCCATGAATGCCCAGGAGGACCATGAAGAGTACTACGAATACTTGTATTTTAGTAGGCCAGTGAGTTATTTTTGAGCATTCATTAGAGAATATGCAGCTTGATGACGGATCTTTGGAGAAGGAGGAAAAGAAAGTGGTTCCTAGAAGATTGTACGCCACCATTGTGTCAATGTTGAACGCTAACCTCGATGGCAAATTTATGTGAGGTTAATCACATGAGTATTTTAATGCAGAGTTTAACATAGCAAGTCAAAACAAGATCAAAGCATGAAACAAGTTTGCATTTTCTTCATATTTGAAGAAACACTTGAGTTCTTTACCAAAAAAAGAACATGCAAGTCAACTGAACAAACAAAAAGAAGCGTGCCGGCATTTAGCAAATATTAAAACAAACTAATTTCATAGATTGCTATCAGATCCAATTATACGATCTCATCTACAAAACTTTACTTAGAAGCAAAAGCACCTGATACGAAATGATAAAGACCAACTAGAAAGAACATTTTTTGCAGCAACGCTGCTGCTACAACTAAAACAACCAGCAAAGGATATGCCAAATTGAAGATGTAAGAATACCTGAAGAAAGAGGCTACTCAATCTTGGACATTCCAGTTGCAACGATTCCAGTGAACAACAGTTGCTGAACAAGAGAACATAATTCATTAGAAGTTACAACTTTGATTATGAAAACAAAATTGTTGATATCAAACTAACCTATGAAGTCCTATTGCTAAAGAACATACCTCAAATTGAGAAAGCACAGGTTGTAACAAGCTATATCAACCTCCTTCAAATTCGCAGACAGGGAAAGGTTTAATGATGACAAAAGGAAACCTTGTGCCATCGGAATAACCACCTTTTTTATATTTGGGCAACCTACACAATTTAGGTTCTCTAGCAAACGCTTTGGTTGTTCATTTGGAAAATGTTGTTCTACCAAGGAAGATCCATGAGGTGCTATACCAACACTGGGTATACGCGACCGTTGGTCACCAGTAAATCCCCAGTTCAAATCATGCATATTAACACATCCATTCAAGCTGACATGAGTCAAATGTGTGCAGCAAGCAAGCAATTCCTCAATGGCTGATTGGCACAGCGTCCCATATGACAAATCCAACTCACAAAGGGCTGGGAGAGCATTGTCTTTGTAAAGAGGTTCCAAAGATGTATCGGTGAGATACTTGCATGCTTGCAATTTTAGGACCTAGAACAGAGCAAATAGATAAGCTTAGAAAGGGGGGAAATGCAGTAAGCAAAAGACCATGAACGTACCATACAGATGCAAACAAACATAATCCCAAAAGCAGTAGGAACTAAGAAGGCAGTGTACAGTGCAGCCAGAAAGAGATATACGCACAATTGTGGTGTTAAAATACATCACAGAAAATTTCAGATTGAAAATGCACCTAAAAAAAATTGAAATACAGTCAAACCTCTCTATAACAGCGCCATTTGTTATGAGATTTTTTAGCTTTTATAGCGAATGGTTGTTATACACCTATAACAACATTTGACGTTTAAATAATTTTTAGCTGTTATAGATAAAACTTATCCAAAACTCAATTATTTTTCTTTTTTTAATGTTACATATAAAAAATAAGAAAATTATTCAAATTTGGTAATTGGTAAATAAACTTTTTTATAAGAGTATCTTGTCCTCCTAGACCCCATTTATGAGAATATACTGGGTTCGTTGTTGTTATCTTGTCCTGAAAAATTAAGCTTTTGCTTCTGCTTCTAGTTAATGAGAAGCTTCAAATTTGAAGCTTTTCGCCACAGCAGGAAAAAAACTTCTGGTACTGAAAATCAATTTTTTTCCTAGAAGATTGTCACCACCTTTAACTTCTAAGAAGTACTCGTTTAAAATAAAAAGAATGCTTGTAGTCTCTAAAAAACATGGCCAAAGAGACAACAATTAAGTTCTTATTGTCATAATTGAATCAGTTTTGCTGAAGTGACCTATTTGATCATTCAGAACTGATTTGCGTATTGTTACTTGCATCCATGCGTTCAGCTTTTGCCGCAATTGGAAAAAAGGGAGAAGACAGGTATAGAAAAAGGAAACGGGGAGACTGAGTAAAGTAGGATTGGCTTATGACCCAGTGTTCATCGCATCGTGACATGAGTAAATTTTGTAGTAGGTATTTGAGCTTCCCAAACTTAACCCAACCAATCCATTTAACACCCATAAAGAAAAGGGATAGGAAAGCGGCCTTAAATCTACAAGATGAATAAATAGGCATACTTTTTTCAACAAAAATCGAGCATGTCATATCAAGTTCATCTAAACTAAGCACTGTGATGGAGAAAGTGATAATACTTAGATGGAAGAAGTTACCTTTAATCGCAAGCATGATTCATAAACAGGCTGCAAGTTAACCAAAAATGTGTAGGATAGATCAAGGTAGGTCAAGTTTGGGAGGGAATGCAAAGAGAGCAGTCCATCACAGCCAACAGATGGACATGACATTAGTATTAATGACTCGATAAGGGGGCATGATGAGGTCGTGGCAGATAAACAGTCATCCTTGAGTTGGCTGCATATATGGAAAGACATTAATCAGACGTGAAAAAAAACTGAACAAATATACATGTGTGACAGGTGAAACAAAGTAAGCAACCTGCAGAATGAAGCATCAAAAGAGGTCAAGAGAGGGCAATTAATGGATGCTTCAGATAGCACACCACAGCCCTTCAGCTCAAGTGAAGCCATTTGTGGAGCTTCGATATTGAGCACACTCATTTTGGGGCATATACCGAGATTAAGTGACCGAAGACCAACCTGCAATACGAAAATGCATTCATCAACTTCTTGGGAGGAAATAGAAATAAAAAAGCATAGTAAAAATCATAAAACTATAAGGTAAACATACAACTCCATCTCAAACCCAGATAGGATGCAAAACAAAAGAACAAATGATATTGAGGCTAAAAAGAAGCCTAAGGTCACTTACTGGGGAAAAAGATGCTATTTCAAGATGATCACAACCATCTAAAGAGACTTGCTCAAGATAAGAGCACCTGAGTTGAAGAGAAATTAAAGCACGGCAACCAGCAAGTGAGAGAGAAACCAAAGAAGTGCTGCAGAAAGCCACAGCTGTCAAGCTCTGAACAAAGGGAGAACCACAATTAGATTTAGACCGTAATAATGCATACAAGTTTTTCAAAAAGAAAAAGGAAAAAGGTGAAGTTGAATAGGCAAAAATATATCATTATTTTCTTCCAATATCAAAACAAAAAAATATATTTTCTTTTCCAAATAGGTGGTAGCCAAAAGAAAGAAAAAAGAGCACAGAGAAGCTGAATGCTGCATTACGTTAGGAGTTTAGAGACGTATCGAGGGACCGAGGGGGGAAGAAAAGATCTCAAAGCATTTCATTAGACGTAATTAAAAAATGTATGAATGCTTTCATGTGGCCAATCCAGGATAGCTCAATAAACTCTCCTCTAGAAATTGGTTTTCTTGAGCCTCAATTATAGCTTTAATTGATTCACAACTTTAACACCACCAACAAAGCAACCAACTTCTATCGGGGTGGGTTGGGGTTTTTTTGTGTGTGTGTGGTGTGGGTGGGTGTGTGTGGTGTGGGTGGGTGTGTGTGGTGTCCACATTTACTTGACTCACTATACTTTTCTCTGAGCACTTTATTTTATCCTTTCCTTTAGATGGAATGCTCATGTTTACTAGAACCCATACTAAAACCGCGGAATCTCTCCTTTCCTCCCACTCGCTCCCCTTTTTACTGGAGGGGGTTAAGCTGAAATACACTCCCCCCCCCCCCCTTTCCCGTGAGGTGGGGGTTTTAAGTGTTAATTCTTTTTTTTTGATAGACCCACTATGGTCCGGTCCTTCTGCAAACCCTCTGCATAGCGGGAGTTTAGTGCACGAGGCTGCCCAACTTCGGTGAGTTATTGCAAACAAGACAAATTGTATAAAGCACAACCAGATGACACACCATTCAGTACACTAAGATTTTTTATTGTTTCTGACATGATTCAAATGGATATAAACATTCAAGAGACACGAGTATCATCTTTATGATTACTCATTAAAAATACTGGTAATCAATTGTTGGAATTTTCAGTACTGAATTTATATACTTGGAAAATATGCACGTTATTAATTCCTACGTTTCTTAAGAAAAGAATAAAATGGTACTATATGATTATAGGACCATAACTACATTGACAAAGGTGAGGACGAAGGTAAGCTCTCATTTAAAAATATGTGTGATGCAAGATCAAGAAAGGCCAAGAATCCAAGAAATTCAAGAAGTACAAGAATCCATTCAAGATTAGGATTTCTTTTCCTTAAACATTTGGATTTCTTATTTCTTGTTTCCTAGTAATTTGATTCTTGTTTTAGTAGGATTAGATTTGTAGTTCTAGTCAAGTAGGATTGTTAGTTAGTATTCCGTTCCTACTAGAATTGTTTTACCTATTTTAGTTTGGATAGGTTTTTCTTAACCTTATTGTTATTCTAGTTTAATTAGGATTAGTTTCCCTAACCTCATCAATTTTACCCATTGTAAGGCCAATTTAAAGGGCTCAATATGCTGAAAATAAACATTGGTGATTAGTTTTTCAAATCTCTTGCTTCAAAAGCGTGATTTATCTTTTATTTCACTCTTCTTTCTTTATTTAACGCTTCTTGCAATCTTGCAGGATTGAGGAACGAGTGGTTAAGGCTATTTCATCTTACATTCTTCTCACGTGAGTTTGAAGAATGCTTTCGCGAGTTTTGTTAAACAATTTGGCAGAATGCTTTGGTTTATTCTCTTCTTTGTGCTTGAGAGGTGCAACACCTTGAGAGTACATCAATATGTGCATAAAAATCAGCGGCCAAGATTTTGTTAAACCGCCTTTCATTGTCAAGCAAAACTAAGTAGAGATACATATATGTTGGTAATAGATGTAGAAAATCATGTTCAGTAGCACCTCCTCTAGTTAACAACCAAGCATGCACAAGTTTAAAACGAACTACTAAAATTGCTAACCTCGCAATTATCTAGAATTAAGGATTTAAGCACAGGACAGCCACCACCATCGCTGAAAACTTCACAGATAGAATTGGTGAGCGATTCGCACTCAGTAAGGTCTACTTCTAGCAAATTCAGGCACTGCAATGTAATTGTTGTCAAGCTTTCTTGCTTCTGCAAAACTAATTTCTGTGGAATGATAAAGGAGAGAACCATTATCCCATGACTAATGTTAGTCAATAAATTAAAGTGATAAGATAAAATATCTAGGAAGAGACTTACTTTGAGTGCACTTGAAGTTATATTGATTCGTTGGAGCAGTGGGCAATTAGAAACAGTAATTGATGATAACATGCCACTATGCAAGTTGAGGTCAATAAACCTGTCTCAATTTAAACAGAAAGTTAGTGCCCAAAGGAGTGACAGAAGTTAAGGCTTGGAGAAAAAAATTCCTGACACTGGACATGGAAAAAACAAAGATATTATCATACTTGCGACAATGTACGAGTCTGATGTTCTGAAGGCGAGGAAGATCCAAGGACACTGATGTTAATAAACTGCAATTATCAAGCTCTAGAACCTGAAAAGCAGTGAAATTCACATATGAGGTTTAAGGACTCTTGAACACAGCATGGTTACCAGTATGAAAAGTGTGAGGAAAGACTCAAACCTCTAACATATAGCTATGGGCTATGGCAGCCATGGAAGCTGATGTTATGCCCTCACAACTGTGAAGCTTGAGAACAGTCAACATAACCAGCCTCACAGACTTCAACAAGGAACAAGTGTCAGCATAAACCAACTACGTCAATTTCAGGTACTACATAAATTTAATGAACATCAGAACCGACCTCAAGAGAAATGTTAGGGCAGTATGAAGCATCTAGAACTCGAAGACTTGCACAAGTTTGAGCTATTTCTCGCAGTGTTTCATCACTAACACATGAACAATTTGACATATCCAAAGACTCTAAAAGAGGGCATGCTGTTGCTGCTGAGCGAATAGCGGCATCTGAAAGCTTGTGACATGAAGCTATATCAAGGTCATGTAAAAGTGGGCAATTAAGCACGGCATGTGGCATGCTACTGCGCTTGAGTGACAACGTTTCAAGCTGCGGACACCTGTAAGAATAACAGTTAAGCACAACTCGGCACCAACTACATTGATAGTATAACATGGTCTATTAACATTTTACCTGACAGAAACTCGAAGCACACGACACTTCACGAGCTGCAGAAGACGCAATCTGTCATGATAAATAGGTATCTCCTGAATACCATTTCCAAGAGTAGCATCATTAACAGTCAAGCTCTTCAACATATGGCAGTCCGTTAAGGCCTGGAAAAATGTTTCTCCCAGCTGACCTCTACCCAAAGTCAGAGCTTCAAGATTTCTGGAAACAATGAGATGTATCAGATTAGTCACTTACGGTGATCCATAAAGTAGTGCCAACAACATAAAAACCAATTACCTTAATGAGGAAACCGCTTTCATTGCTAGTGGATGAATATTAAGAGTTCCATATAAATTAACAGCTGTTGCATTTGGGTATCGTCGACACATATCCTCAACTGTCATCAAAACAGTCATCAACTCTTTTTGATACGTGAAAGAAACAACCACAAATTATATCTTGTGTAAGCACACAGATAGCAAGAAGCTGTTATTGATTGAAACATAATTTGATGTAAAGGTATCTTAGCAGTGTGCAAAGTTGCTAACTTCAAGTTTTCAACTGAGAACAACTTCCTAACAGAATAAATTACATAAACAAAATAAGAGGGTAATCACTCAACTAGACATGTTCTCTCACTTCTCACATCACATTACAGAATATCATTCATAACCCACCTGGAAGGAAACCCTTATTCTATTAATTGCTAATATTTGGCAATCTCTTATTCTAGCGCTGAGCTCTATTAACCAGCTAAGGACGCATCAGCTTTTTGGTTAGGTATTGATAAGTTCTGCCTGCCCTTTTCAATCAACAAAGACTAAAATCTGAAGTAATGACAGTTCCAACATCTGGTGATCTTCAATAATAGAGAGATATTCAGATGCATGGTCAGGTTTATGAGTAATGTAAGACACAAACATCTCTCCCAATCTCTTGCATTTTTTCTTGCCAATAATCAAACCAAATAATCAATTGCTCAAGATCATCTAAGAGACAAGGGAGTTTTCAGGCCTAGGTTAAAGTATGATCTGCTTTTCTCTGTATCACCATACAACAACTTTATCTTCAGAGTTTCAGTCCTCAATCCCAAGTATGATGAAGATGGTTAAAAGTTCTATAATTGCTTGAGCCAGAATAATCAAATTATATTTGTGCATACAGTTTCATGATAACATGAATCAAACCGTTGGGGGAAAAAAAGAACAGCATGTCAGCATTTATTACCAGGGTAAAAGATACTCACATTGATCTGAGGAAATCTGCTTGTTCTCAAAATTGAGATACCGCCAAAAATCTTCATGAGAGCTAGCTGCTCTCCACTGCCTACAAACACTTGCAGCTCGACAGAGATCAATATGGTCCAAGAAAGAGAATACCTAGCAGCACATGGGACGTATATTCCTTAATCAGAAACTTAGTGGTAATAAACAATTGTTTAAGCAGCTCGGATGGAACAGATGCCAGGCAACTAGGAAATACCATATGCAACAAGTCATCAGTAAGATCCATCCGCACATCTAAATCCTCCATTTTTGAGATGCCAATATCTTTCCCCTTATCATCTGTAGCATCAAGAAAGTTGGACAAACTCATATCTCCACCACCCTCGTTCATAGGACAAAGGTAACTCGTCTCCTGCAACAAGTGGTTGTCCCAATCCCTGCAAGAATACCAATAAACCAGTCTTTATACAAGCAAAGCTATGAATTTGTTTCAAAGTTCAAACCAGTCATCCAAATTGTATTTTGGCTCAGCCACTTCCATTGAAAATATCCCCAAACACAAAGAAACGGGGAGATCACTAATGGCAGAATTTAGATCTCTGTATCTCTTTATTTCAAAATAAGCACATAAGCTAATCATAAAAACAGGGTACCATTTTCAGGATGTAACAATCTTTAGCCTTCATTAAGGAGGTCCGCGTCAGATATACTTGCTAAACGAAAATTCAAAAGAACCTCAAATTTAGAAATACTTATTTCAGATTAAGTTTATACTCGAGGTTTTGACCAAGGACTCTGTGTAACATAACTCGCTATTATATAAGAAGCTTGTTAAACTTCCCTTTAAGTTAGCACAAAAAACTGTGACGACCACAAATGATCGCTCCCACAAACCCCACTAACACAGAAAAATATAAATTAGTAAAATGACCTTTTTTAAACCTAAAGGCATGTTAGCTCACTTGGCATCATCAAGGAATGCAGCAGAATATAAGAGCTTTGAGTGAAAAAGCACTTCTTCGAGTATTTTTTTTTTTTTTGATGAAGTGATAACATGTCTTCGAATATTTGGAAAATACTTAATAATAGTGTGGCAAAAAAGTATGTTATCACAAACTCATTTTTTTAGCTTTACGCCTGAATTTAGGCCTCACTTCAAATGACAATTTGTCTATTATCAAATTAAAGAGCTAAATTTTACTTTGCATTTTGAAATTCCATAATATAAGTAGTTTTAGAAATAATTCTACCAAATATTAAATAAAATGCTTTTAAAAAATTTCTATAGTGTTATATTCTTTCTCCTAGAACATCTATGCTAAAATGTACTTTCTCCATAACTAAGTGAACTCGAAAGTCGAAACAGGCTTGACTTTAATTACAACTGTATATAACAACCCAAAAGCGTGCATTTGAGGGACTCTTGAGTGACAGCAATTATCGAGCTGGCCCTATAACAACAACTACGCCTAGTTGTTATTCATTCTCTATTTTGGCCGATTTCACTCCAATATTCCATAATTTGACTAATTCAAACAAAAATAATAACAAAAGACAACAAATGAAGGCGCAGAAGCAGGTCTTACAGCGAAAATGAGTTAACTTTGGGCCTTTTACTACAGGAATCACGATCAGGATCCTCTTTCTGCACTGTTGAGGACGAAGAAGCCTCTTCACTCAACCCTAAATTTAAATTAACATTCAACATTCTCTCACCACTGTAATTCCCATTCCTCGCCTCCACGTCACTGAGTAACCAGTTGATATCAAAATCAATCTCCTCATTCCTCCGGACACCAACATTATCCGCGCGTGGCCTCGACGCGCCGGCGCCGCCAACATCAACGCCGTCAAAAACCGCCCTCCAGTCAAATGCCGGGGTTTCATCCGGCGATTCCTCGCCGTTATTTCCCAAAATCGGGTCCCTCATACTCTTCTTGTAACCCTTGTTATTATATTCTTCTTCTTCACCGAAGCAAAAACAACACCAAATCCTCATACACACACTCACAACACACCAAAAAAGCGGGGAAAAACAAAGAAAACTCCAAATTTTATCAATTTGTGAAATTCACAAACCCTAGCTCACGATCCAACAATTCCCCCCCCCCCCCCAAAAAAAACATATTACACAAAGACCACTCCTTTTACACAAGAAATTACACAGATTACACAGTTGAGAATATCCAATGGATTTCTATTCAAGAATGAAGTAGCATAATACAAAAGATACACAATATGTAGGTACAGGTAGTGAGAGAAAGAAAACAGCAGTGCGAGAAGTGTAGAGAGAGAAAGAAAGAGATCTGATCGGATCTTTGAAGGATGGAAGGCTGGTAAATGGTGACGCTTTTTTGGGATTGAGCTTTGAAAAGATCGGCGGAAACGGAGATTTGTGGCAAACAAGAAAATATGAAGATTTGTAACTTTACTTTTTCTCTCTTATTATTATTCACTTTATCTCTCACAAATCAAATACTCCTATATGCTCCTATACAAATATGATAAGGTGAATTTATATAATCCTGTCCTTTTTCTTTTCTCACTGTGATATTTATGGTGAATTTTGGTTTAACTACTTAACCGTAATGGAGAAAACTTTCTTAAATTTAAATTAATTTTTAATATATATATTGCTAACATGCTAGCTCCTAAACGAATATAAAAGAGTTTATAGTGCAACATGTTTCTTCACTTAGGAGTAAAATGACAATTTTGTTTATTAATCAAGGAGTAGGAGAATTAATTCGGGTGTTTTGGATAAAGCAAAAATGAGTACCTTGCTAATTTACTAACATAGACTCTGTGTAGTATGTTCAAAATCATAGATTGTGGAGCATTTATGCTCGCACTAGGCAATGTATTTTCTTCTAGATTACTATTTACACGATTTGGTTAGTTTTTCAAAAGAAGTTCCTAAAATGTCTGCCCAACTATTTGTGACAACACATTGGAAGACGAATGTTACACATTGTCTGCCCAACCTTTGCTAAATTTAGCATCTGTTATAATTCTGCTCTCGAAGGTGTGAGCAGGGTGGGCATAAAATTCGAAAAATCAAATTTCAAATCGAATCGAATTAATTCGGTATTTCGGTTTCGATTTTTTCGATATTTCGGTCTAATTCGGTATTGAAATTTCGGTATTTCGGTACAGTCCTCGGTGTTAGAAATTTGAAATTTCGGTATACCGAAATACCAATTTTTTTAAATACATTTTCTTATATTGCCCCAACCCCCAGTCCACTGCCCGTCTGCCTCAGCCCATCGCCCTGCCCACTCTAATAATTTTAATTCCAACAGGCCATCACCCCAGCCCACTCTAAATATGCTCTTCTCTCTTGCCGAGTTGGACATAGTCTTAATTTGTTAGTAAAAATTGCACGGAACTTTTAATTTGTACGGAACGTCTTATTTGGTCGCCCCCATTTAACCTATACCCATTTTTTAAAAAACTTTTAATTTGTACCCAATTCTTAAATAACTCCAGCCCACTTTCTCCTCCTTCTTCTCCTACTTCGTTTTCTTCTTCTTCTGAAATAAATAGCTGAAATATGCAAACAAACAAATTAAAAGAAAGGAACTCTATCTTATCACAGCTAGATGCCAACAAGGAGTTCTCTCTGATCAGATACCATATTACTCTATAAAACTTCAGTAAAGTTATCTAAACAAAATCAAAGTACAGAATATTGTGGAAAAAGATTGAGTAGCCAGCACGATCATTATACAATTTCTGTGTAAAACATAGCGCTTATTTTCTGGTTAATATTGTTTAATCGTTAACGTGAAAACAACGAAATAGAGAAATAATGCACTTGATTTACAAATAGTTAATTGCATTGTCAATACAACAATTGAAAGAAATGGTTGAATGTTAATAGCCGGTGAAGGCTTCATCAATTGGATCAATGGAGAGGAGCAAATCCAACGGCTTCATATAAGAGTTAATTTTATCCAAGCTTCAGCTTCAGGCACAACACATAAACTTCAGCTCTAGAGCTGAACTTCAGGCCCGACTACTAGAATGCTGAAGTTTTGCGTGATTGCCTTTGCTATTTCAGCCCCATGTGCTGAAATTATGCGAAAAATCGAGTACGCTTGCAATTTTTTTTGCAAAGCGGGCACAAGTTAAAATGTGACACAAAAAGCGGGTATAGATGCAAATGCCCCTAATTGTTATGAACTTGAGTATTTGCCAAGGACATGTTTTTTTTTTTTTTAAAAAAAAAAACTCTCATACCCATTCTGTTTTGAAGTACAAACCTCATCCATAATCATTATAGTTCCAGGTGCCAAGTTACATCATACACGGGGTATATTAATGTGAATAACATCATATGTTGATATTGTGTTGCGGAAATGATCTAGCATTTTCTTAGCTGGCGAGCCAACGATCTTCCTTTAGTTAATTCTTTCCTTTGCTTTACACAGAGAGAGCTTGGGATTTTTTCTAACAGCTTGGAACTTGAGAACATGAATATGGTACTACCATTTAAATTGTGGCAATTTAATTGGTTTTCAGATATTATTAAGTGTTCCTGGAAGCATACACTGTAACTGGAATTTTGCGTGAAGTAAAGAGCACCCCAATGGAGGTAGCAATTATGAAAGGAATTTAATCGAACCTACATTTTACTTATAAAAAAAAGAAAAGAAAAAAGAAGAAGAGAGGAATTCAACTGAATCCCATGCTCACCAATTCCTGACAGAAAAAAATCGTAGGCTAGAAGCCATAATATTAAATCGAAATCGTACCGAAACCATACCGAACCAAAATAATAAATATCGAACCGTACCGAAATATTTTGGTACGGTATTTGATATATACAATTGATAAACCGAATAACGAAATACCGAAACGAAATTCTTAAATACCGAACCGAAATACCGAACGCCCACCCTAGGTGTGAGTAATCAACGAGTTTTTCATCTCCTCCATCAGGTGCATGTATTTATTAACAATGGGTTCATAAGTAAGGTTACCATGAATGAGTATTTTAATTACCTCTGCTGAATCTGTCAGCGGCATGAGGTTTTGACGCTTTGCAATTCGAGGGGTAGTATGTGTGATGCTACCCATAAATCCAATTACTCAATCTCTTTGATAATTTCTAATAACTCCACCTGTACCAGCCTTCTTTGGGTTTCTTGTTAAAGCCCTATCAATGTTGAGTGTGATAACACCCATCTCTCGAGGATTCCATTTCACGTAAATGCTAGTATTATGTTGTTGAATGTCATTTTTCCCTAGGATGTGATAAGCTTCTACTGCTTTAGCAATTGTATTGTTGACAAAAGTTAGCTCGTATTTACTATTAAATAGATTACTATTCCTGATTAGTTATAAGTGCCAAAAAAAAGTAAGGTAGCATGCAATTCGATCATTAAAAGCTTGGCTCCTAACTTTTTCCCATGTTAATTCCCATGCATCATAGTAAACATGCCTCATTTGTAAAATAATTTACAATACTTTTGTATTAGTAACAAATAAATATGACACGTGGAATTATGTGTAGTTGACAAGACATAATACGTGGATCGCTAAGAAAATGACAGTTGAAATACTGCATTAGAAGATGCACGAAATACAAGAGGCATGAACAAATCACTCACGGGATGAAGGGATACAATTGCTCGTGTCTAAATCATTCAGCAAATATGGGTTGAATGAATCAAGACAGTAAGAAGGGGAATATTCACTAACCTCTAGTTAATGAATAATAAGAATTGGAACCGTTACAAAATCTCCACAAACAGTTACGATTGTTTATTACAAACGGATCATTAATGTCATTAATGACATATATAATGATTCGGCCATAAAAGGGAGGAAACGTTATATTTGTAAACCCTTATAAAAGGGAAGAGAATTTCATTTGTAAGCATCATTTGAGACTATATTGGAATATATTTACTTTACTTTTCTACTATCTTGACTTTGCAATCAATTATTTTTTTACTTATTTTTGTCTTTTCCTTTTATATAATTGAGAAAGTACGGAATTTCTTGATTATCAGTAACTTGAGCTCTTCTAAAAATAAGTTTTCACCGAATGTATGGTATGGATTCCGAAGGATTACCGCAGTAAAAATATGAGGGGTTAACCTATTCTATTCAAATAGTGACATGTGGGTAACCTACAATGGTAGAGTAGCCGCATGAATATTTTAATCTTGTTAGGGACCTTTATTTTTCAAATTCAGGTGTTAATGGAAAAATCATTAGATCCCTGACTTATAATATCTTGGGATTGAATGAGGTGATAGCATGAGCTGGTAGAGAAAAGTCCATTGCCGGTGAGACCCAACATGAATTCGTCTTTACTGTTTGTGTAGAGGGGGGAATGGATGAGTGATATTCATCAAACTAGTGACATCCTGAGGGATGTGGAAAGATAGTGAATTAAGGCTTCATACCTCATCAGACAACATATTATCAATCTTAATATTCTCATCAAGAAATATAAAAATGGTTGAATTTTATATGGAATCTCATCTACTAAAATCAAATTTTCTGTTATATCAATTACGTTTGGACTCATATATGGCAATGCTATTTATTGAAAAAGGCTTGATTTTTCCACGACCAATATGATTTAACTTAGGAACTTTTCAATGTTTTACTCACTCAGTTAACACAAATATGGCAATGACTATGACTGACGGTGAAACTTTTGATATATTAATAATACATATGAAAAAATGTGCATAGATTGTCAAATTAAGGAAATATATGTAAAAAGAAATTGACTCTACGGCAAAATATGACTGAAAAATTAATTATATCAGTGAAATGTTGAGTGCCAAAATGAGCTGAAATATGAAGATTCGAGTTGTGACGTTATAACAGATTTTAGAATGCGAGAAACCAGACAACCCTTTCCATCTACGAAAAGGTGCATGCTAATTTACGTGCTACTATTATGTTTGGTATTTCGACTAGAATCTCCTTCTGATTATTTCTACTAAGGTAATTTGATAGAAAATAATTTTATGTCTTCTCGTTAGTATTTTATAGTTTCTCTTCAGGGTTGTGCTGTTGTCATATCAAATATTTTGTTGTAAAGAATTATTTGCTATCACAAACACCTCATATGTAGCATCAAATTTATGTTTTAGTTTTCCAAGTGCTCTTGGAGGATTTCATATGAGAAGTTGGAAGTATATTGGAAGAGAGGACGAAGTAGATATGGCACATATAATAATATGCTTCGCCTTTTATTATTTTATTTTAGGGATCCTGTAATTTCTAATCCTTTTTAATCTGGCCATAATTTTTTAAAGATATATTTGATCTACTATTCCCTTTATATTTGTTGTTACTTTTAAATCGTTACTTTGAATCTTTCTTTAATCTAAATATAATATAACTGATATATACTGTATTTATTTGTTCTTTTGCTTTTATAGTAAATTTATGCTATGATTTTTTATCTGTATTATATTAAAAGTTGAGTAGTATGCATTGTGGTTAAGCCAAATAGCAAGTTAAAATAAAGTTACTTGGTAATTTTAGAACAACATTAATAATTTGAAATTATAAATAGAAACATAATTAATGGAAGTACTAGTTGAATGAAAATTATTTTTTTAATTATGATAGGAAATATATTTGACGTCTGCTGACTAATCAGAATCTATATTATATTATTAAATATAGATCTTAATTTGAAAAATAAATAACATAGAGTAGTATAATTTAGTTAACCTTTTTTGTATAATTCAATTATGGTAGGTTCCTCCTTTTTTTTTTTTTTTTTGATAAAGAATCAATTCAAATATACGTTATGTATATCTTACTCATTCCTTTTAAGTTGAAATAATAATTCTTTATTTAGTACAAGCTTTATATCTGACCTTATTTGTGTACAATATAAATTACTATAGGTATCTTTAATTAAACTTTTGTATATAATTCAGTTATGGTAGGTATCTTTTTTTTTAGAAAGAATCAATTAAATTTTCGCTTTGGAATCGATTATTATATTATATTATATTATAATATATGTCCTCTATAATATCACTTCACTATTGTCACGATCCGGAATTTTTATATTCGGGACTATGATGTCGCATAACATTTAACTCGCTAGGCAAACCAACGTTAGAGTAAATCTTATGCTGTTTTAAACAATTTAAGTAATTAAAATCAATTAAACTGAAATAAAACTGGAATATTGTGCGAAAAGGTATAACAACCAAAATATCTAAGTACAACCCTGGATCTGGAGTTGTCACACCTCCTCCTTCGCCCGCCCCGCCTCAAAGGGGCGCGGAAGGGAGTTTTTTCCAATTAAAGGACAATCGAAACGAGATTTTATTTAAAGATTCAGAGTCGCCACTTGGGAGATTTTATGGTGCCCCAAGTCACCGGTTTTAATCCCGAATCGAGGAAAATATGACTCTGTTTAACAGTCCGCAAACCAGAAATTCGAGTAAGAAATTCTGTTAACCCAGGAGAAGGTGTTAGGCACTCCCGAATTCTGTGGTTCTAGCACGGTCGCTTAACAGTTTATACTTGGCCTAATTATCTGACCTATTACACATTTCAAACTTATTGCGTATTTTTAACTTTTATTACCACTTTTAACTTGATTATTTGTAATTATAGAAATGTCTTGAAACGAATCACGCGTACGTATATTCATTTTTTTATGTAAGGAATCATGTCACGCGTACGTGTACATAATTAAATTAATAACACATTTTTTGTTATAAAAATGAATTTGGCCGAAGCTGCGCGTGCTTAAAACAAACTACGAACATTTATCATTTTTTGTATGATTCAATGATGGGCGGCGCACCTCGGACTATATGAACTAATTTGATTTAATAACCTCTGAAAACCCATTTTTATTAAGAAGATTTGCTCGAAGTTGCACGAACGCATACCCCGAATTGTCTTTAGAATTGTAATCATATCACGCGAACGTGTCCACAACTACACTATAATATTTTAAACGGCCCTAAAGGTTTCTCTACGAATGTTTATTATTTGTATATCTATATTAATATGAGAGCCGTGGGAATTTACTGAATGGTGCGCCTCGATTTCCAGAGAATCAATATTTATTAGGTGTTGGCCATAGGTTATATGATTTAAATGTGTGAATGGCACGCCACAAAACTATTCAACTAAAAGAATTAATGAGATAATAAAAAATTAATTTGAAATTAAAAATTACAACCTCATCGCGAAAACAGTATCCGTGATTCAATTATGTGCCTTAGAGCTTGATAACCATATTCACAAGTTGTTTGTTCTCTTCCTATGCTTGGGACCAAGTGTATGTGTTTTAAAACTTGCAAAGTGGTTTACGTGTAAAGTTGGGAGAAAATTAGGTGATATGCATACCATTTGTTTCATGAAATAACCATTATTCCACCCGGAGCAAACTCAACTTTGTATATCCTCTACTTAAAATGCCGAAATCAGTATTCATAAACCCAATCCTCTTTTACGCAATTTTTTTCTTTTTTTAGTCCAAGTCCTAATTATTTTGTTAATTCGCTTATGACGATTGAGTTTTAGACGAACAAAATCAAACCAATTATTGTCCAGACTTATGAAAACTATTTACAACTACCAAATCTATACCTTGTAATAATGTTGACATTATTTTTTTGTTATAAGAAATGGGCTAATTGCACTCCTAAAGTAAAATAGGCAATTTATCGTTAAGAAAGAAAACTAGTTTACAAATTGATTAATAGACAAATTTACACTACATGTACCACGAATACACATCTGAACCTTTCAGAATACTCCAATACCTTAAGCATAATGGATTATATCAATTTACCTCTCACTTATGGTTATCCCAATAGCTGTTATCATACCGGCTTACATACAAACAAGAACACTTATATCAACTAGAATTAAACAAAAATCCGATGATTGACGAAATATACTAGTGTGGTTCCTTGATATTTTCATACTACCCTGCACTTAGCTAACAGGGCTTAAACACAAAATTTAACTAATGGTCAACTTTCTACCAAGTTCCCCATCTCAACAATTCGAAAGCAGCTATAACCCATGAGCTTCAGAAATAAATAAAATTACTGCAGAGCTTATACTAACTTCAACATAGGCCAGTTGGCTAATAGCTCCCATGTTGAGCATATGATATGTTAGTTAACTAAAAAAACAAAACTTAAACTTAAACTAATAGATTTAAGTGGGCAGAGGACATATTTGGAACTCCGGATTTCATTTCCTTGCGATATCGAAACTTTGTATGATATAAGTCTAAAAACATATACCTGGAAATGAGGGTAAAAAGGGTAAGATTCAGCAGTAGCAACAGCAAGACCCTACAACACAAATACACCAAGGAAAACCAATTTTTGAGCCAAATTGAAGCCAGTAGAAAGATCAAATGATGATCAGTACATCAAAATGCAGCCAACACTTGAACCAAACACTTGAAAATCAACAAATTCAAATCATTTTAACATCTGATTATTCAGGAATTATTTCAGAAATGAAAAGCCTTAAGAATTTCAGAAATTTTAATGGAACAGTAATATTTTGTATCCTTTCCAATATTTTCTTGAATATTTTTTTTTCTTTCGAATCCTCTTTTTAACTCTTAAACTCTATCTCTGTATCTTTTCTATCTCCCTCCCTCTCAGAATGTTCCCTTAGAATGTCCTAGCGTTTTCCAATGTTTTTTTTTTCAGAATCCTCTCCTCTCTCTCTGAATGCCCTTTCTACAGACCTGATTCTGCCCTCTTATACAGGCATGTCCTCCCTTTTCAACCCACTGCCTTACCCCCCTTCTTCCACTAAAAATCTGAATTTTTCACTTTAAATCCCACTAAGGAAAACTTTTCCTTATTTTCAGCCCCCATTCCCTTTTGTTCCCCATTACCATATTAATCTAAAGACATTAATATCCCACTAACAAAACACTAACATTAAAATATTATCCTAACTGTTTCATTCCCAAATCACCCCTGAAAATCCTAAAATTACTGCCCTAGTCCAATCCTTTGTATTTTATCAGCTATAACCAATTTCCTTAATCAAAATCAAACAACAACTCTAACCTCATAGATTATGTCAAACAACAAACTACAATAGCTATAATCGATCCAGCCTACCAAATTTCTAATAACTAAATGACTAAGGCTGAATTCAAACTAGAACCAACAGACTGAACTTGAATCAAAAACCCTATTAACACCACACAGAACTCAGCAGAACCATTTAAACTGAAACTGAAAATTGAACCAAAATCAACATGAATACAGGAGCATTGTCAGCATATTGACAATGCCCTGAAACTAATTGCCTAAAGATCAGCATACACAATAACCATTTGACGAACTTATTGGTTTACAAACAAGAACTAATTAATTGACGAGAACTAATTAACCGATTACCTATAACAATTGATAACAATCAATCTGAAAATAAATAATCAGGCAATTTCAATCAGCATTGACAAGAATAGAGGTTTTAAAATAACTAATCGACGAACTTATTCGAATCGATTACACAGCCTATAATTATTCACAACAAAGAACAGAAACAAATTCGACCAAATAAAAAGGTCTAATGGAGAAGGAAAGAATAATCGATAAAACTGAAAAATTAGTTTAACAATACTAAACACATAAACAGACACTTAAAACATCAGAAAAAATGGAATAAAAGAAAAAGGAATAATACCTTACAGACGAACTTGAATCGACTCGAATTTGAACTTCTTTTGAGGTCAAACGGACCTTAATCGAGTGTTCTCAACTGAGAACACTTCGATTAAGGTCAGTTAAACACCCAAAACCTCTAACAATTCGGACAGAAACCAGTTTTGGTTTTTCTAGGGTTCATTTTGTTTCGATTTGGGGTTCGAATGTTTCTAGCCAGATTCAAACCAAACCAACGGTGGTTTGGTGACGAAGGAGGTCATGGATAGGTTTGGTATGAGTTTGGGTCTGGTTGGGTAGATCTAGTTTTTGCTCGAATCTTTGATTGAAGATTCGAGAAGTTGGGGGTTGATTCGAGGCAAGTGGTTAACAGATCCGTGACGAGGGTGATCAGAGGGTGCCTTGGTGTGGGTTTGGGGCTCATTGGATGATCTAGGGTTTTGGGTCCTGAGCTTCGATCGAAGATTCAAACAAGGCGGGGATGATTCGAGGACAATGGAGTGGGGATTCAGGTTGAGGGTGGTTAGGGGGGTCTAGGGTGTTATTTTCGTGGTCACCGGCGTTGTTGCCGCCGGCTTTCAAGCGAAGGGGTTTCAGGGCGGCTAGGGTTTGGGAGGGGGGTGTCTGTTTCTGAGTTTGGAGACGATGATGTAGGTTTGGCTATGGGGAGGGAGGTAAGGTTTAGGAATATATACTAGGGGTGAGATTAAAACCTGGCCGTTTGATCTGATGAGATCAACGACTCAAATTAATTCTATTGAAGGAAACAGTGTCGTTTGGGTGCAGTAACGGGTGAGACCGGGTTGGGGAATGGGTCGGGTTAAGTCAATGGATATAGGGGTGTGTTTTGAGTCGTTGGATCGATGCGGAATCAACGGCTATGATTGGTTGATGCTGAAACGACATCGTTTGAGTCGTCTCTGAGGTCTGAACCGAATGGACCGGGTATGGCATGGTTTTAGGCCGGTTTTATTGATTTGGGCTTTGGGATTTAATTTAGATTTGGTCCAAATTTTATTTCCTCTCTTTATTAACTTTTTTTTCTTTTCTTCTTTTCCTTTCAAAATTAAAACTCAAAAAATCTTAAATTAAATTATAAAACACCAAATTAACTTAAAAATTACTAATTAACTCTAACTAATAATTATCACAAATAATTAAATGCCAAATTAAAAGAAAATCACACAATTTAACTAAAATTACAAAAATATGTTATTATTACTATTATTTTTTGAATTTTCATTTTTGTAAAACACCTAATTATTAATTAATTCCAAAAATATAAAAATCCAATCCTAAATGCAAATGCTAGATTTTTTGTATTTTTAATGCATTAATAAAATTAAACATGCACACAGATCTATGCAAACAAACATGAAAATCGCACAATATTTCCTAAAAATAACACATAATTAAAGAAAAGACCTAATTTTGGGAGTTATTTTGGAGTAATTCGTATGAGGCAAAAATCACGTGCTCACAGCTGCCCCTCTTTGTCCGGAAACACGAAGAGTTTTCGTGCAAAGATAAAGTGAGCGGATACGAGCGATTTTTGCCTGTGTGAATACTCCGTGGAAAGCATTTTTTGAAAGATTTGACCGAACCTCTGCTTCAAAGGTTTTCCTACATATCCTTGGCTATAAAGGAATCAGGTCAATTTAGTTCGGGAAGTTTTGGGTAGCTGGGACTACCATGGGACTGCCTTTTTTTGTTGCTGCTGTTGCATGCTGTTATTACTGCTTACCGACCTCCTTATTACACCATGCTGAAAGAAAACAAGAAGCTAGACTAAACTATAGTCTATGAATTACAAAATCTTATCTAGATCTTCAGTCGTGCTCTTGTATCTCTTGTTACTTTGATGTCTCGGTGACTCCTCTGGTATTTCTTTACTTCTGATTTGTCTTGTATTCTCCCTTGACTGCCGATCTCGAACTACTTATTTCCTTCTCGTGAGCTTTGCATTATTTTTCCATCGAATCTTGAACTTCCTTCCTCTGCTGGGGATTTTTGTTGTTTCCCGCTGGGGATTTCGGTTGTATTCCTCTGCTTTACTGACTTCAACACCAATTACTTCTTAAAATATAACACATTTGCCGTTTCTTTATTTCTGGCTCGACTTGTGGTCTTCCTTCTGATTTCTGCTGGCGGTTTTCGCTGTAACCCTCCATTTTACTGACTTCAAACCTCCATGTATTCTTCTGTTATATGGGTGGGCTCCCAACTTCAAAACTTGAAATTTAACAACCCCCATTCTACAGGCTGGCTCCTGACCTTAACAACAACTTCGAAATTAAATCGCCATTCCTTTCTTTAGGGGGGGCTCCTGACCTCAACAACAACTTCGAAAAATAAATCGCCATTCCATTCTTCAGGCGGGGCTCCTGACCTCAACAACAACTTCGAAAATAAATTGTCATTCCGTTCTTCAGGGGGGCTCCTGACCTCAACAACAACTTTGAAAATAAATCGCCATTCCGTTCTTCAGGGGGGCTCTTGACCTCGACAACAACTTTGAAAATAAATCGCCATTCCGTTCTTCAGGGGGGGAGGGGGCTCCTGACCTCAACAACAACTTCGAAAATAAATTGTCATTCCGTTCTTCAGGGGGGGATCCTGACCTCAACAACAACTTCGAAAAATAAATTGTCATTCTGTTCTTCAGGGGGCTCCTGACCTCAACAACAACTTCGAAAATAAATTGCCATTCCGTTCTTCAGGGGGGGCTCCTGACCTCAACAAAAACTTCGAAAAATAAATCGCCATTCTGTTCTTCAAGGGGGCTCCTGACCTCAACAACAACTTCGAAAATAAATTGTCATTCCGTTCTTCAGGGGGGGCTCCTGACCTCAACAACAACTTCGAAAAATAAATCGTCATTCTGTTCTTCAGGGGGGGCTCCTGACTGCTGATACTTCGACTATTCTTCCTTGTTCTCCAGGTGGACGCCTGATTGCTGATACTTTGACTATTCTTCCTTGTTCTCCAGGTGGACGCCTGATTGCTGATACTTCATTTGTTGTTCCCTGTTCTTCAGGTGGACGCCTGATTGCTGATACTTCAATTATTATTCCTTGTTCTTCAGGTGGACGCCTGATTGCTGATACTTCAACTGTTGTTCCTTGTTCTCCAGGTGGACGCCTGATTTCAACAAAATAGACAAAAGCAAAGAAAAATTTCTGCCCCAGTTTGGTAGTTGGGGACAACTGTGATTGCAAAACTAAATCATATTACCAAATATTATTAAGAATTTGAAAGTTATGTCCCATTATCCAGGGGGGTCCTGACAACTCTTAACTAAACGACAATTTTAAATCTAAGTTATATCTTTTAAAGGCATGACTTCTACTAAATCTTATTATCTAAACCAATTTTAAACTATGTCCCTTTATCCTGGAGGGTCCTGATAACTCTTACGCGAACTTTGATGCCAACTTATATTCCCTTTGGTGCACATTTGTCCTACATTTATTACTTATGATTGTTTTAAGGTTTAACCTAGGTCCCATTTTCCAGGAGGGTCCTGAAGTTTCTAATTGAGTCTTGTCTTTTTTTAAAAAAAATAAAATAAAAAATCAAACTAACTTATATTTTCACGAAGTAGGGCTTATGCCAGATCTTGTATTCATGAATATTTTGAATTAAAGCTAAGTCCCATTTTCCAGGAGGGTCCTGAAAATTTATACGATCAAACCTACATGGTACTTGCTTTCCTCACAGGGTGCTTCCTGAAACAAATGTCGTCTTTGCCCCTGTTTTCAAATCAAAGAAAATCTTGTCAATTTAAAATGTGGTAGTTAGTTGTGGCATTCTTGCTGGGGAGGGTTTTCTCTTTGCCCTGCTTTGCTTCATCAGACTGCCTTGAACCAGTCGAAAAGACTGTTTTGACCTCATGATTGATCCTTAACTGTAGGATCCCCAACTATTGTTTTTCACTTCGGACCCCTCTATTCGTAACTATACATCTCTCATGACATTACTGAACCATCTCACCGATTTAACTTTTGCTTACACCCTATGTCTCATTTTCATCATATTACCTCCAGCATATCCTAGTCGTATTTTACTTTATGCAGTTTTGAATCTTGGTAGTATACCTTGACATTCCTTCTTATTTGTTGGAACAAGTCTAACCTCAGAAGAGCTTTAGGGGAGTAAAAATTAACAGCAATGAAATGCGACGATTTTGCGAATTAAGAATAAAGAAGAAAATCCAAATTTGGATGACTGTTGGAGATAGGAAAAAGGAACTTATCTGAGTGGAGTCACTGGCACAAATGATCATGGTATGCATTTTGGATTAATCGGCCCAGTCTATTTAACCAATCTCCTTTCCAATTGTTTTACTTTGTTCTCCAAGATTCCCACAACCCAAATTTACTCTCTGCCAACTTACGGACCCTGTTCGATTTGTAGTGCCCTTACGGGTATTCACCAACAAACCTCTCTCATTTGTTTTCTCAGCTTTCGTCGTCTCATGGTGCCCATGATGGTTTTCACCAATAAGACTCTCTCATTTCTTGATTTTTCTTGCTTAAGCCGGAGTGTTGCCCCTGATATGAATTCTCTTTACATTGCTTGATTTGGCATCTCTCGAAGAGATCAGAAGGTCTTTCTTTGGACCGTAGTGTGGGTTTTTGGATGGGTTAGAAATAAAAGGTATCACAGGCTCAAAACAATTTGTCATGGGTTTAAAATTACAAGTTTTGGAATCACATTTCTTATTACAAGTACAACTTCTGCCCCAGTTTCTTGTTTGGGGATCTTTTGATATTTTATTTTACTATGACCAAGCCGTGAGGCTGCCTACGTATCCTTAACAAGAATCAGGTCAAACATAGTTCACACCTGAGTTTCCTTGTTGTCATACTTTCTCTTTTCACTTCTTTTATTTTCTTTTTTCTCTTTTTCTTTCTTTTCCTTTTCTTTTTGTTATTGATTCCAAAAGAAGGGTATGAAAGAAACAAATGTGGCTCAGAAGGGGGAACAAAGGGTAGAGTGTTTATATAGCATAATAAATTGCCTTCGTCATTTCAATCTTCGAAATAATGCCAAATACAAACAATCAACAATTATACCAAAGAAAATCATGCATAATATCTCTTTACTGCATCAGAATTGATAGCCATGTCTATGCATTTTCCTTCAATATCTGTTAAATATAAAACACCATTGGACAATACTCTGGTCACAATGAACGACCCTTGCCAATTCGGGGCGAACTTGCCTTTTGCTTCAACCTGATGTGGAAGAATACGTTTCAGCACCTGTTGACCCACTTCAAACTTTCGGGGACGCACCTTTTTGTTGTAAGCTCTTGCTATTCTTCTTTGATATAACTGGCCATGACATACTGCTGCCAATCGTTTTTCATCAATCAAGTTCAACTGCTCCAAACGGGTTTTGACCCACTCATCATCATCAATCTTAGCCTCAGCGACAATCCGAAGGGAAGGGATTTCAACTTCTGCAGGTATTACTGCTTCAGTGCCATATACCAACAAATAAGGAGTTGCACCTACCGAAGTGCGAACAGTAGTGCGATATCCCAACAACGCAAATGGTAATTTTTCGTGCCATTGCCTCGAACCTTCTACCATTTTCCGAAGTATCTTCTTTATGTTTTTGTTGGCTGCCTCGACTGCTCCATTCGCCTTAGGACGATATGGGGTAGAATTGAGATGTGTAATCTTAAACTGTTGACAAACCTCTTCCATCAAGTTACTGTTAAGATTAGCACCATTGTCTGTGATGATCACCTTTGAGATTCCGAATCGACAGATGATATTTGAGTGAACAAAATCGACCACTGCTTTCTTGGTCACCGATTTGAATGTTTTGGCCTCAACCCACTTGGTGAAATAATCAATGGCTACCAGAATGAACTTGTGCCCGTTGGATGCTACTGGCTCAATTGGTCCAACGACATCCATGCCCCAAGCGACGAAGGGCCATGGTGCCGACATTGTGTGCAATTCTGATGGTGGAGAATGAATCAAATCTCCGTGTATCTGGCACTGATGACATTTGCGCACAAAATTGATACAATCTCGCTCCATGGTAAGCCAATAATAGCCTGATCGGAGAATTTTCTTTGCCAACACATATCCGCTCATATGTGGTCCGCAGACTCCCGAATGTACTTCGGACATGACAACCGTAGCTTGTCGAGCATCTATGCATCTTAATAATCCAAGGTCTGGTGTTCTCTTATACAAAACTCCTCCACTTAAGAAGAATCCATTTTCCAACCGTCTAATTGTTCTCTTTTGATCCCCTGTAGCTTGTACTGGATATATCCCCATTCTGATGTATTCCTTGATATCGTGGAACCATGGTTCACCATCAAGTTCTTCTTCAATCATGTTGTAGTAAGCGTGCTGATCTTGGACTTGAATATGTAGTGGATCCACATAAGCTTTGTCCGGATGGTGCAACATGGACGCCAGGGTAGCGAATGCATCGACGACCTCATTATGGACCCTTGGAATATACCTGAACTCCACTGATCGAAACCGTTGACAAAGATCATGTAAACATTGTCGGTATGGTATGAGCTTCAAGTCTCGCATTTCCCATTCTCCTTGAATTTGATGTACCAAAAGATCTGAGTCTCCCAAGACCAAGATTTCCTGGATATTCATGTCTGTAGCTAGCCTTAGACCCAAAATACAGGCTTCATACTCAGCCATATTGTTAGTGCAATAAAACCGAAGCTGAGCTGTAACAGGATAGTGATGCCCTGTTTCAGAAATAATCACAGCTCCTATCCCGACTCCTTTCATGTTGGCAGCCCCATCAAAGAAAAGTTTCCAGCTTGGTTTTTCAATTTGCTCCAGTTCATCGATATGCATCACTTCTTCATCGGGAAAATAAGTTCTCAATGGCTCGTAATCTTCGTCAACCGGGTTTTCGGCTAAATGATCGGCCAATGCTTGGGCTTTCATCGCATTCCGAGTCATATAGATGATGTCAAATTCTGTGAGCAATATCTGCCACTTTGCAAGTCTCCCTGTCGGCATAGGCTTTTGAAAGATATACTTCAACGGATCTAAACGCGAAATGAGGTAAGTAGTGTAGGATGACAAATAATGTTTCAATTTCTGAGCTACCAAGTTAGGGCGCAACATGTTCTTTCCAGATGAGTGTACTTAACCTTATAAGCCGTGAACTTCTTGCTAAGATAGTAGATGGCCTGTTCCTTTCTGTCGGTGATGTCATGTTGCCCCAGTACACAACCAAATGAATTTTCCAAGATTGTCAAGTAAAGAATCAAAGGTCTTCCTGGTTCTGGCTGAACCAGCACGGGTGGGTTTGACAAGTATCCTTTTATCTTATCAAACGCTTTTTGACACTCATTAGTCCACTTGACCATAGCATCCTTCTTCAGCAATTTGAAAATAGGCTCACAAGTTGTCGTGAGCTGAGCAATAAACCTGCTGATGTAGTTCAACCTCCCTAACAGACTCATTACTTTAGTCTTGTTCCTCGGAGGTGGCAATTCTTGGATGGCTTTGATCTTTGATGGGTCCAACTCGATGCCTCGCCGGCTGACTATGAATCCCAACAACTTTCCAGATGGAACACCAAATGCGCACTTGGCAGGGTTAAGCTTGAGGTTGTACCTGCGAAGTCTCAGGAAGAATTTCCTCAAATCCCCAATGTGGTCGGCCTGATGCTTTGATTTTATGATCACATCATCCATGTATACCTCAATCTCCTTATGTATCATATCATGAAACACCGTAGTCATTGCTCTCATGTAAGTTGCCCCGGCGTTCTTCAAACCAAATGGCATTACCCGGTAGCAATAAGTTCCCCATGGTGTGATGAATGCCATCTTTTCTGCATCTTCTTCATCCATTAGAATCTGATGATACCCGGCATAGCAATCCACAAAAGATCCTATCTCATGTTTGGCACAATTATCGATCAAAATATGGATATTGGGTAATGGGAAGTTATCCTTCGGACTTGCTTTGTTGAGATTGCGGTAATCGATGCATACTCTGATCTTGCCGTCTTTCTTTGGCACAGGAACGACATTAGCCAACCAAACAGGATATCGAGTGACCCGAATGACCTTTGCATCCAACTGTTTGGTGATATCTTCTTTAATTTTCACACTCATATCAGTTTTGAACTTCCTCAACTTTTGCTTGACAGGAGGAACCATTGGATCAGTGGGCAATTTGTGAATCACTAAATCTGTGCTCATGCCCGGCATGTCGTCATATGACCATGCAAAAACATCTTTGAATTCGATGAGTGCTTTGATCAACTCTTCCCGGATCTTTAGCTCGAGGTGGACACTTATTTTAGTCTCTCGGATATTATCTATGTCTCCTAAATTGACGGCTTCTGTATCATTCAGGTTGGGTTTGGGTTTTTCTTCAAAGTGAATTAACTCCTTACTAATCTCTTCGAATGCCTCATCCTCATCGTATTCTAATTCGTAATCACAATCTACTTCTTGAACTATTATTTCGGAATTAGATTGATTTTTAAGACTGGGCTGAGGATTCCTTATGCATGCCATATCACTAGAGCCAGCGTAAAATGAACTGGACAGAAAAGAAAAACAAAAGAAAAACTATCAGGAATGATAAAGAAAGGGAAACTGCATTTCATTGAATGATGAAAGATAACAAGGTTTGCATACTTCAAACAAACTGAAAGATAAAAATCTGGATTACAACCCTGGAATAACCCAAACAAACTGAAGGAAAATCAAAATAAACTACCAAGACTCCTTTCGAATGGGGAGAGGAGTGACTTTCCAATTATTAAGCTTTGTTTCTGGCCCAACGAATTGAATTTCTGCGTTGCTAGGACCTTCACCACTTTTCACCATGTTCACACCATCAAACAACTTTTCAAATTTTTCAATTAACTCCTTGTCAGGATTAATCATAGAATTAGGAATTGTTGTTACTGGGCGACTTCTGGTACCGGACTTGAAAAAAGATTTGGAAAGACATGAGACTGGCTTTGGAAGGACCCATGCATTCTGTTTTAGCTTTCTGGCCTTTCTTATGTCTGCGGTAGTGGGTTTGAATCCCAAACCAAATGTTCCCAAGTTTTTGGGAAGAGACACCGGTTGTACGATGCCTTGCAAAGATGATCCCAAACCTTTACCGAGTACAAAACCATTCTTCAACATCTCATAGGCTACCATGATTGATGCGGCGGTTATCTTTGGATTTGGAATGTATTTCCCTCCGGAACTTTCTCTACCAACATCGTGTCAAAAACCTGGTAGACCCACGGTCCCTGGTCATTTTTCACTTCAATGACCGGTACAATGGCATTGCTGTGAACACATAAGCTGTCTTCCCCATGCACAACTATTTCTTGTCTATCCCATTCAAATTTGACTACCTGGTGTAGTGTTGATGGGACCGCTTTAGTGGCGTGGATCCATGGTCGACCCAACAGTAAATTATAGGAAACAGCTATATCCAACACCTGAAACTCTATTGTGAACTCAACTGGCCCTATTGTCAGCTCCAGCACTATGTCCCCAACTGAATCTCTACCTCCGCCGTCAAATCCCCGCACACAAATACTATTCTTATGGATCCTCTCCTCTTCTATTTTCAACTTGCTTAGAGTGGAGAGAGGACAGATGTTTGCGCTTGCCCCGTTGTGAACCAATACCCGGGTCACCATAGAGTTTTCACATTTTAATGTGAGGTAAAGAGCTCTGTTGTGCTCAGTACCTTCTATAGGCAATTCATCATCAGAAAACGTGAATCTGTTTGCCTCAAAGATTTTGTTGGCTATTTTTTCCAAGTGATTCACGGAGATCTTATCGGGAACGTGTGCCTCATTCAAGATCTTCGTTAGAGCTTGACGGTGCTTGTCCGAATGGAGCAGTAATGACAATAGTGAAATTTGAGCGGGCGTCTTTCTTAATTGTTCCACGATAGAATAGTCATGCAGCTTCATCTTCCTCAAGAATTCTTCTGCTTCTTCTTCAGTTATAGCTTTCTTCATTGGTGTTGGATTATTTTTAGCTCTTCTTAACTCCTCGGGAGTAAAACACTTTCCCGAGCGAGTCAAACCCTGTACTTCACAGATTTCTTCCTTGACTTCCTTTCCTTTGTACATTACCGTTACCCGTTCATAATTCCATGGAATAGCCTTGCTGTTGATTACTGGTAACTGGGTTACTGGCTTGATAATAACCCGATCTGCACGGGCCCCTTCCACGATTATGATGGGTTTGCTGGCCACTCTTGGTACAATCACCTTTACCCCTTCCTGTTTCGTTGCAACTTTGCTCAAAGATCCCTTCTCAACTGCCACATATGGCTCAACACTCTTTTTGCTCTGCTTGAGCACCAACTTCTCATCTGCTAATTGTTCATCTGTCTTGGCTTCATTAGACCGAATCATCATGACGGTCTGTGATGGCTTCTTGGGTTCCCCATCTGCATGCACTATTTCGATCATATTTGCCTCTTGATGGGCTGACATCGAATTTCTGTTGATATTGGGTGCTTCGGGAGCTTGAACTTCAATTCTATTGGTATCAATCAGCTCCTGTATCGCATTTTTTAAGTGCCAGCACTTTTCTGTATCATGACCCGAGGTACCAGAACAATACTCACAGCTAACAGTGTAGTCAAGATTCTTTGGAGGAGGATTTGGCAGTTTGGATTGTATCGGCCTTAGCATATCTAGCTATTTTAGCATGTGGAACAGACTAGTGTAGGATTCTCCCAATGGAGTAAAGGTTTTCTTTTTCTGCAACCTTTCACCCTTGAGTTCTTGACTAGGCCTGAAACTTGGTCCGGGAGCGTTTTGGTAGGCTCGTGGATATGGATAACTATTTGGTAGGACATGAGCACTCCATTGAGCGTGGGCAGGTGGTTGGTTGTATGCTTGTGCATGGTGGACGGAAAAATGAGGTTCTGACGGGGAATAGTAGTGTTGGGGTGAATTGTGGTGATAAGTTTGTTGGTGGGGTCGAGGTTGATTGTAGTAGTGAGGTGAACCTCTGGATCCGGACCAAGTTCCCGAATCAACCATTGCCGCTTCCTCTCTTTTCTTCTTCCCAATCCCTCCTATGCCGCCTTGAATAGCCTGAGTAGTCGCTTTGATAGCCGAATAGCTCATGATTTTATTCAACTTGAGGCCTTCTTCTACCATGTCCCCCCATCTTTACTACTTTGTTGAATGACTTTCCCACCGCTGAGACCAAATGGCCATAGTAAGTAGGTTCCAAAGCCTGTAGGAAGCAATCTACCATCTCACTTTCCTTCATTGAGGGATCCACCCTTGCTGCTTGTTCCCTCCATCGGAAACCATATTCTCTAAATCTTTCACTGTGATTTTTCTCAAATTTGGTCAAGGATAGTCGATCTGGAATGATCTCAAGATTGTATTGGAAGTGACAAGCAAATGCTTGCGCCAGATCATCCCATGTGTATCATCTCCCATAGTCCTGGCGGGTATACCATTCCAATGCTGATCCGCTCAAACTCTGACTGAAGTAAGCCATTAATAATTCGTCTTTTCCTCCAGCTCCCCTCATCTTGCTGCAAAAACCCCTTATGTGGGCTACTGGATCACCGTGCCCGTTGTATAAATCGAACTAGGGCATCTTGAAACCGACCGGTAATTGCACATTTGGGAACCGACATAGGTCCTTGTAGGCCACACTGACTTGTCCTCCTAACCCCCGCATGTCTCAGAACGATTGTTTTAATCTTTTAACTTTCCTGAACATCTCCTCATGTTCGGTATTTTTGACTGGCTTATCAGCTTCTGTTGGGAGGTCAAAGCGGGAGGTATATGAATGGGTTTCTGAAGCTTTGAAAGTGGGCTCTGAGGGGTAGTATTGGTTGTCCTGGGCTGGAATATAGGCTCGCTAGGATATTTGTGGAGTGTAGCTGGGGGAGGTGCTACGAAGACAGGAATTACTGGTGGAGGAGTGTATGGAATTGGTTTAGGGGGTGGAGATTGTGGTGTATGAGAAGTGGTGCCTCGGTAGTGCTGGTAAATGGGAAAGCTCGGGGATAGATCGGTGGCAGGATGATCCTGAGTTTGAGCCGGTGGTGGGGTGGAAGCAGGGTTAGCAGGGTAAGCTGGGGGTGATTGTCCTTTAGACCAGGCCTGATACATCTCGACCATCTGTTGCTTAAGTTTAAGCATCTCCTCTTTCATTTTACTGACGTCCAACTCCTCTACTTCAACACTTGTGTCGACATCCGGGATAGACATGATTTCTGGTATTGGTCCTTTTGATCTGGTTTGGTAATGATAATGTGCCAGTATACTCTAGATAAACTAACTGCTTGAATTCTGGAAATGAGCAAACTTGTTAGTTTTTAGAGTTTAACACATATGCAATTACACGTTGGGATGCAATGTACCTAGGAAACTAACCATTTTCTATCATGTATTTGCTCGGTTGCTTGTGTTATCCCAGCTTTTCCTGATCTTTCCTTTTATTGTCACTCACGCCTATCTTTATTTCCCTCCCCTTTTTCATTTTATTCTTTTCTTTTGGTTGTGGTCAAATCTTATAGAGATTGCCTACGTATCATATCCCCGCATGAATTAGACCGTGCGTAGTTCTGGATAAAACAATTATTAATACTCTTATAAACGAAACAGTACAAAGGCAGAAATGACATTACATTTGGACAACACTTTAAGAAAAATGGTTTAAAAGACTTGACACAGACTCAAACTAAAACATGACTATTATATAAAAAGTTCCAACAACTATGACTACGCTCCACTCCACAATCTTTTGCTTTCAATTACTGGAACATCTGCTCACAGTGGGGCTTGACCCGACTGACCTCCTAGTGTACGGTACATTCTTTCTAACTTCATTGCAAGATGACGGGCAAAAGTAAGTGCATGCTTTAGAAACCTTTCATAATCCATCCCTTGGCAGTTTACATAACTTTGAGAGGTGTAAACAGCCAAATCATGGATTTGTGCTCTGAAATCTTGGAGATTTTGGTCTTGGTTTTGCAATCGCTATTGGCGAGTGGTGGCTATATCTCTTATGCGGTCTTCGCGATGTAAAGCTGACTCCAATTGAGCTCGAAGTCTGGCTTGATCGAGTCTTGCATGTGTTCTTTCCCTATCAATATCTGCGTGCTGATGTTCTCTATTGTACCTTCTCATTTCTTCCAAATGTGCATGGAGTTGAGTTTCTGAATGTATCCAATGGTCCTTCTCTCTCTTGAATTGAGCCATGTCTTCTTCGAATCTTATTACTTGGCGTTCCTTATTAGATTTGGCCTCCTCATTTAACTGTATGATTTTTTCCTTAGCTTTGTCTTACGCCCTTTCAGTCTTTGCCAAAATGGAGTCATAATCTTGCATTTTTTCCATCAGATTGTCAATAATTTTCTGATCTTTCCAACTTCTCACTGGCGTTTCAGAGGCTTTCTTCATCTGTTAAAACTGAGCGCGGAGAGTTTTATTCTCGTTAATTAGACTCTTCTTTTCACCTTCTGCTTCTTGTGCTTGTAAGTCTTTCTCCAAATTGAGGTTCCTCATACTTTCTTCTAAGGCATGAATAGTTGCTTTGTACCCCTTTTCCTTTTCACCCCAAGCCAACCGTTCTTGGATTTTATCATCAAAGGTTTGAACATGCGGTCTTTTTATGGGCCTTCTAAGATCAGGTTCTGGTGCATCATCCACGCGGGATCTTTTCTCAAACCACCTGGCATATCCCGGATTTATCTCGCCTTTCGCAGGATCTGGAACTTGAGTATCATCTTTCAAGTATCGACAACCATTCCAAATCTGCTGGATTAAAGCCTCTGGGAGAGTGGCTTCGGGGTGTAGCTCGATCGCTTGCATACTCAAATCTTCATCATCAGGCACCAGTTGGTATCTCCCTAGCTGTCTTAGAACTCTCTGTGGCGCATACGGCTGGACGCTTCTTAAACCCAACAACAGCAAATAACTCTTCAAGGTTGACATGTGTATCACCTCTCTTACCGGGAGCCATCCCAAGGTCCACTCAATTTGACTTACCATTAAAGATATTAAATAGGATATCCAGGCTTCCACCCCTTCTGGAGATTTATAATCTTTTATCCTTTCTTCATAACTCTCGATGAAATTGTCCTTGTTTGGACCATACTGCATGAACTTGGGGTGATGTAGGAGATGTTCAGTCAACCACATTTGCAACAAAATATTGCACCCTTCGAAGAATTTTTCCTCGGATTTACATAAAGTCAACGCCCGATAAATGTCTGAGAGAATGATCGGGGCAAGGGTGTGACGTTCCTTGGTAGTGAGGACTTGTACGACTCTGGCTATGCGAATATCAATCGTCCGCTCTTTGTTTGGGAAGACCATGATTCCCAGAAAAGCCACCATGAAAGCGAAGCGACGGTGAATCTGCCAGGTGTCCTTGTTTTGTTTGTTAGTAAGGCCCTTTTCATGAATTTCAAATCCATCCGGCTTTCCGAACCTTGAATATAGGAAGTTGAAAGAACAACACCCTTTGACAACGTTGCTTTTTCTGATTTGATTACTGATGTTCAGAAGACCAAAGAATCGATGTACTGAGGGAGCCTTTGGGAATATAAGATTCTGGTTTCTCAAATCTCCATTAAAACCGGAATATCCAACTATTTCTTCTAATGTGGGAGTAAGCTCGAAATCAGAGAAGCGAAAGACATTGTGAATAGGGTCCCAGAAAGTCACTAGGGCCGTAATCAAATCATCGCGTGGTTTAACTTTCATAATATCTGTGAGAGCTCCCAAATACTTAATGACCCATTTCTGACCATCTCCTCCTAATTCATACCACCACATCTGAAGCCTAAAGAGAAACTCATCTACATCTGTGAACGGTGGGTTTTGGATGGTGCTCATTTTGTATCTGCAAGTGATTTTAATTTTAAAAAAAACAAAATCAAGACTCATTTTGAAAACAAAAATTCATAAAAAAAACACTTCGATGAAGAAGATTTATTTTTTTTTTAAAAGCGGCTGTTCTTGCAAAAACATCCTTCCGGCGCCTTTTTGGGGACATTCAGCATTTTTTTTTTTGGACAAGAATGACATTGCCTTACTCATGACAACACAACGACATTTATGTACCCATATTGTTATTTATTTATTATCTATTTCTCTTTCTCTCTTTTTTTTTAAATATTTGGGCCCGATGTGGGTTGCCTACGTATTTCACATCCGGCGAGAATCAAACTTATGTAGTTCGTAATAATAAAACCAAAAAAAAACACATTTCCTTTCCTTTTCATAATTTCAAACTATTTTGGAATTTTTTTTTCCGAAAACAACCAATTTTCTTTCTCGGTTCCCACATTGATTTTCTAACTTTTCCTATAAGCTGATCAACATGCAAATCCAAAACAAATGAATGCACAAATAACAAGTAAGATGCATCAGGATGGTCTTTTCATTTCGGGTGCACCTGTCCTAGACAGACCCAACCCCTGTGTTGAGTCTCCAAAGTCAAATGCACATGATGCAAACAAACGTTCCTACTAGGGGTCCGACATGAAGCTGAGTTATTCTAAGTGAAAAACCTGGGGTATACTGTTTTAGACCTGGCTTACCCAAGCGGACAGCTTGAGCCGAAGTGGGGGAAACGTACCGGGAGCACGAAAGTCTACCCGGCCTAGTTACTTGTTCCAACTTCGTTCTATTTGGTATGACTTCTAATAGAAAGGTGGGCCACGCGCACGTGTGCACCATAAATTCAGAAGACTCAGAAAGAAGAAGGGTTTCGTAGCAGTTTTATATATACAATTCAGATAATATCAAAGCGGTAAAAAAAAATAACATTTAGCACATTAAGCACAAACATGTAAAAATTAGATAATAAATAAAGCCAAATAATACAATTATTCTAAGCTTGAATTCTTGAACCCTGAACCAGAGATTCTGGGTGATGTCCCCAGCAGAGTCGCCAGAGCTGTCACACCTCCTTCTTCGCTCGCGCCGCCTCAAAGGGGCACAGAAGGAGTTTTTTCCAATTAAAGGACAATCTAAACGGGATTTCATTTAAAGATTCAGAGTGCCACTTGGGAGATTTTATGGTGACCCAAGTCACCGGTTTTAATCCCGAATCGAGGAAAATATGATTCTGTTTAACAGTCCGCGAACCAGAAATCCGAGAAAGGAATTCTGTTAACCCGGGAGAAGGTGTTAGGCACTCCCGAATTCCATGGTTCTAGCACGGTCGCTTAACAATTTATACTTGGCCTAATTATCTGACCTATTACACATTTCAAACTTATTGCGTATTTTTAACTTTAATTACCACTTTTAACTTGATTATTTGTAATTATAGAAATGTCTTGAAACGAATCACGCGTACGTATATTCGTTTTTTTTATGTAAGGAATCATGTCACGCGTACGTATACATAATTAAATTAATAACACATTTTTTGTTATAAAAATGAATTTGGCCGAAGCTGCGCGTGCTTAAAACAAACTACGAACATTTATCATTTTTTGTATGATTAAGTGATGGGCGGCACACCTCGGACTATATGAACTAATTTGATTTAATAACCTCTGAAAACCCATTTTTATTAAGAAGATTTGCTCGAAGTTGCGCGAACGCATACCCCGAATTGTCTTTATAATTGTAATCATGTCACGCGAACGTGTCCACAACTACACTATAATATTTTAAACGGCCCTAAAGGTTTCTCTACGAATATTTATTATTTGTATATCTATATTAATATGAGAGCCGTGGGAATTTACTGAATGGTGCGCCTCGATTTTCAGAGAATCAAGATTTATTAGGTGTTGGCCATATGTTATATGATTTAAATGTGTGAATGGCACACCTCAAAACTATTCAACTAGAAGAATTAATGAGATAATAAAAAATTAATTTGAAATTAAAAATTACAACCACACCGCGAAAACAGTATCCGTGATTCAATTATGTGCCTTAGAGCTTGATAACCATATTCACAAGTTGTTTGTTCTCTTCCTATGCTTGGGACCAAGTGTATGTGTTTTAAAACTTGCAAAGTGGTTTACGTGTAAAGTTGGGAGAAAATTAGCTGATATGCATACCATTTGTTTCATGAAATAACCATTATTCCACCCGGAGCAAACTCAACTTTGTATATCCTCTACTTAAAATGCCGAAATCAGTAATCATAAACCCAATCCTCTTTTACGCATTTTTTTTAGTCCAAGTCCTAATTATTCTGTTAATTTGCTTATGACGATTGAGTTTTACACGAACAAAATCAAACCAATTATTGTCCAGACTTATGAAAACTATTTACAACTACCAAATCTATACCTTGTAATAATGTTGACATTATTTTTTTGTTATAAGAAATGGGCTAATTGCACTCCTAAAGTAAAATAGGCAATTTATCGTTAAGAAAGAAAACTAGTTTACAAATTGATTTAATAGACAAATTTACACTACATGTACCACGAATACACATCTGAACCTTTTAGAATACTCCAATACCTTAAGCATAATGGATTATATCAATTTACCTCTCACTTATGGTTATCCCAATAGCTGTTATCATACCAGCTTACATACAAACAAGAACACTTATATCAACTAGAATTAAACAAAAATCCGATGATTGACGAAATATACTAGTGTGGTTCCTTGATATTTCCATACTACCCTGCACTTAGCTAATAGGGCTTAAACACAAAATTTAACTAATGGTCAACTTTCTACCAAGTTCCCCATCTCAACAGTTCGAAAGCAACTATAACCAATGAGCTTCAGAAATAAATAAAATTACTGCAGAGCTTATACTAACTTCAATAGAGGCCAGTTGGCTAATAGCTCCCATGTTGAGCATATGATATGTTAGTTAACTAAAAAAACAAAACTGAAACTTAAACTAATAGATTTAAGTGGGCAGAGGACATATTTGGAACTCCGGATTTCATTTTCTTGCGATATCGAAACTTTGTATGATATAAGTCTAAAAACATATACCTGGAAATGAGGATAAAAGGGGTAAGATTCGGCAGTAGCAACAGCAAGACCCAACAGCAGAAATACACCAAGGAAAACCAATTTTTGAGCCAAATTCAAACCAGTAGAAAAATCAAATGATGATCAGTTCATCAAAATGCAGCCAACACTTGAACCAAACACTTGAAAATCAACAAATTCAAATCATTTTAACATCTGATTATTCAGGAATTATTTCAGAGATGAAAAGCCTTAAGAATTTTAGAAATTTTAATGGAACAGTAATATTTTGTATCCTTTCCAATATTTTCCTGAATGCTTTTTTTTTCTTTTTCGAATCCTCTTTTTAACTCTTAAACTCTATCTCTGTATCTTTTCTATCTCACTCCCTCTCAGAATGTTCCCTTAGAATGTCCTAGCCTTTTTCAATATTTTTTTTTCCAGAATCCTCTCCCCTCTCTCTGAATGCCCTTTATACAGACCTGATTCTGCCCTCTTATACAAGCCTGTCCTTCCTTTCCAACCCACTGCCTTACCCCCTTCTTCCACTAAAAATTTGAATTTTTCACTTTAAATACCACTAAGGAAAACTTTTCCTTATTTTCAGCCCCATTCCCTTTTGTTCCCCATTACCATATTAATCTAAAGACATTAATATCCCACTAACAAAACACTAACATTAAAATATTATCCTAACTGTTTCATTCCCAAATCACTCCTGAAAATCCTAAAATTACTGCCCTAGTCCAATCCTTTGTATTTTATCAGCTATAACCAATTTCCTTAATCAAAATCAAACAACAACTCTAACCTCATAGATTATGTCAAACAACAAACTACAATAGCAATAATCGATCCAGCCTACCAAATTTTTAATAACTAAATGACTAAGGCTGAATTCAAACTGGAAACAACAGACTAAACTTGAATCAAAAACCCTATTAACACCACACAGAACTCAGCAGAACCATTTAAACTGAAACTGAAAAAAATGAACCAAAATCAACATGAACGCAGGAGCATTGTCAGCATATTGACAATGCCCTGAAACTAATTGCCTAAAGATCAGCATACACAACAACTATTTGACGAACTTATTGGTTTACAAACAAGAACGAATTAATTGACGAGAACTAATTAACCGATTACCTACAACAATTGATAACAATCAATATGAAAATAAATAATCAGGCAATTTCAATCGGCATTGACAAGAACAGAGGTTTTAAAATAACTAATCGACGAACTTATTCGAATCGATTACACAGCCTATAATTATTCACAACAAAGAACAGAAACAAATTCGACCAAATAAAAAGGTCTTATGGAGAAGGAAAGAATAATCGATAAAACTGAAAAATTAGTTTAACAATACTAAACACATAAACAGACACTTAAAACATCAGAAAAAATGGAATAAAAGAAAAAGGAATAATGCCTTACAGACGGACTTGAATCGACTCGAATTGAACTTCTTTTGAGGTCAAACGGACCTTAATCGAGTGTTCTCAACTGAGAACACTTCGACTAAGGTCAGTTAAACACCTAAAACCTCTAACAATTCGGACAGAAACCAGTTTTGATTTTTCTAGGGTTCTGTTTGTTTCGATTTGGGGTTCGAATGTTTCTAGCCAGATTCGAACCAAACCAACGGTGGTTTGGTGACGAGGGAGGTCATGGACAGGTCTGGTATGAGTTTGGGTCTGGTTAGGTAGATCTAGTTCTTGCTCGAATCTTCGATTGAAGATTTGAGAAGCTGGGGGTTGATTCGAGGCAAGTGGTTAATAGATCCGTGACGAGGGTGATCAGGGGGTGCCTTGGTGTGGGTTTGGGGCTCATTGGATGATCTAGGGTTTTGGGTCCTAAGCTTCGATCGAAGATTCAAACAAGGCGGGGATGTTTCGAGGACAATGGAGTGGGGATTCAGGTTGAGGGTGGTTAGGGGGGTCTAGGGTGTTATTTTCGTGGTCACCGGCGTTGTTGCCGCCGGCTTTCAAGCGAAGGGGTTTCAGGGCGGCTAGGGTTTGGGAGGGGGTGTTCGTTTCTGAGTTTGGAGACGATGAGGTGGGTTTGGCTATGGGGGGGGGGGCGAGGTAAGGTTTAGGAAAATATACTAGGGGTGAGATTAAAACCTGGCCGTTTGATCTAATGAGATCAACGGCTCGGATTAATTCTATTGAAGGAAACGGTGTCGTTTGGGTGCAGTAACGGGTGAGACCAGGTTGGGGAATGGGTCGGGTTAAGTCAATGGATATATGGGTGTGTTTTGAGTCGTTGGATCGATGTGGAATCAACGGCTATGATTGGTTGATGCTGAAACGACGTCGTTTGAGTCGTCTCTGAGGTCTGAACTGAATGGACCGGGTATGGCATGGTTTTAGGCCGATTTTATTGATTTGGGCTTTGGGATTTAATTTAGATTTGGTCCAAATTTTATTTCCTCTCTTTATTAACTTTTTTTTTCTTTTCTTCTTTTCCTTTCAAAAATTAAAACTCAAAAAATCTTAAATTAAATTATAAAACACCAAATTAATTTAAAAAATACTAATTAACTCTAACTAATAATTATCACAAATAATTAAATGCCAAATTAAAAGAAAATCACACAATTTAACTAAAATTACAAAAATATGTTATTATTATTATTATTATTATTTGAATTTTCATTTTTGTAAAATATCTAATTATGAATTAATTCCAAAAATATAAAAATCCAATCCTAAATGCAAATGCTATATTTTTTGTATTTTTAATGCATTAATAAAATTAAACATGCACACAGATCTATGCAAACAAACAGGAAAATCGCACAATATTTCCTAAAAATAACACATAATTAAAGAAAAGACCTAATTTTGGGAGTTATTTGGAGTAATTCGTATGAGGCAAAAATCACGTGCTCACAGGTGTCACAAGTACACGAGCTACTAGAAGTTCTACAAACAGAGTTTAAAATAAATATAACTGTTTCGAATGAAATGAACAGTAAATGAAGAAAGAGAAAGGGGACTTCAAGGTCTGCGGACGTCAGCATATCTACCTCAAGTCTCCAGCTGTGATAATCCGAGCTGATGCACCTCACAGACAGCTGAAACCAATACCAAAATCTGCACAAGAATTACAGAGTGCAGTATGAGTACAACCGATCCCATATATTCTATAAATGTCGAGCCTAACCTCGACGAAGTAGTAACGAGACTAAGATAGTCAATTATAATAACCTGTACGCAGTGTAAAATAACGGCAGTAAAGAAAATGCGGAAAACAAATTAAAGCAGTTGACACATGAAAATAACTCAACCTCCGAAGGAAAACTAGTAAATGTGCCAGAAATACCACTCCTTAGAGTCTCGTATGAAAATACCGAAGCCAACACAATGTAATAAGGAAATAGAAACACATAGACTATTGCGGTGTGAAACCCGATCCCACCGTACAACACAATCCTTTATTATTCCACCATTCAATAATAATAAATAAATATATGTTATGGCGCGCAACACGATCCCATCATATAATCAGAATCAATATCATAATTCACCCTTATTTCACCATATCATTCCACCATTATTTCACCTGTTGCGATGCGCAACCTGATCTCACTGTATCAATATAAATTTACCCTTATTTCATCATATCAATCCATCCTTAGTTTCTTTGTCGCGGCGCACACTTGATCCCACCGTATAGTATGAATAAATCAATAAGTGCATTTAATTTAACAACTTAAATCACAAGAATCCTCTATGATTAATGGATATGATGCAGAAACAAAAAGGAAATCTCATCTCAAATTAAGAATCCGCTATAATGAATACTAAACAACAAGAAAATTCAAATAAATAACAACTAAGGGTACACATAAGTCATTTAAGGCAATTATCATTAAGTCATGAAAACATGGGAGAATATAACATTTTTTAACACAAGAATAATAAGTGACAAGTAGCAAATAAAAGCACGGGAAGCATTTAAAATACGTAACAACTAAGGAATAGAAGGAAATAATTAATGAAATGCGGAAAATCAGGGAATCAAGTAATTTAGCGGCATATAAATACTTGTCACCTCGCATATACGCCGTAACACATGAATTTCTCATAGCACATAGTTCAAGGGTTCCTAATTCCCTCAAATCAAGGTTAAACCCAACACTTACCTCACTCCGCAATCAACTCAAAATTCAATCACGGCCTTGCCTTTTGAACAAGCATCGTAACCAACCAAATCTAACAAATTATTGACCAAGCAATTCAAAATAAGCTTTAGAAACTACTCATGAATGAAAAAGATTCAATTTAGGTCATTATTGAAAAAGTTAACCCCATCCCCGCTTGGTCAAAACTCAAAATTCGGACCAAAATTCGATTATCCATTTACCCCCGAGCCCGATTATGTAATTAGTTTTGAAATCCGACTTCAATTCGAGGTCTAAATTTTAATTTTACAAAACTTCCTAATTTTACCCAAATCCCTAATTTCTACTATGAAAACCATAGATTTAATATTGAAAACATAGGAAATATAATGGGTAATTGAATGAAAGTAGATTAAAGTCACTTACCAACGAATTGAGGAAGAAAAGCTCTTGAAAAAATCGCCTCTAAGGCGTTTAGAGTTGAGAATTTGAAAGAATGGGGTAAAATCCCTTCTATCTTAGCTTTTGACCAGACACAGATGTTGCAATTGCGAACCCTACAAATGGGAAAAAAGCCTTCGCAAATGCGAAGAAGCCTTCACAAATCTGATGCCTTCGCAAATGCGAACAATATGCTCGCAAATGCGAACCTGAGAAGATCACAATTGCAACCCAAATCTCGCAAATGCGAGAAATCGGCACATGCTCGCAAATGTGAAGTTTTCTTCGCAAATGCGAGACTCGCATTTGCGAAGTTAGCAGTCCGACATCATAACACACATGCACCAGCTATTTTCTAAGTCCAAAACCACTCCGAAAGCTATCCGAAACTCACCCAAACCCTCGGTGCTCCAAACCAAACATGCACACAAGTCCAAAAAAATCATACGAATTCACTCACGCGATCAAAATACCTATATAACATTTAGAACTACGAATCTGACACCAAAACAAATAAATTTTTCAAAGAAACTTTAAAACTTTTATTTTGAGAATCGGACGTCCGAATCACGTCAAATCAACTCCATTTTGCATCAAAATTTGCAAACAAGTCGTAAATACTGAAACAAACCTATACCAAGTTTTGGAACCGAAATCTGAACCCGGCAGCAACAAAGTGAAATTAAGGTCAAATTTATGAATTTTTTAAGCCTTTAAACCTATAATTTTTAACAAATTGCGATAAATCAAGCTAGGGACCTTCGAATTTGATTCTGGGCATATACCCAAGTCTCAAATCACGATATGGATCCATCGAGATCATCAAAATACGAATCTGGGTCTGTTTGCTCAAATCGTTGAGAAGTTAACTCTAATAGGGTCTAAAGAACTATTTTGTATTTAATCAACTATTCACATAAAACTTTCCAGAAGAAGACACAAATTGTGCACGTAAATCGAGGAAGGATAAACAGAGCTATTTAAGGTTTTGAAATACAAAATTAAGGGCTAAAACTCTAGATGACCTATCGGTTCATCACATTTTCCACCTCTAAAATAAAAGTTCATCCTCGAGCGGACATAGAAAAGTATCTGGACTGATGAAAAGGTGTGGATATCTACTCCGCATGTCCGACTCAGACTCCCAAGTGGCTGTCTCGATTGGCTGACCTCTCCACTACACTCGTACTGAAGGATATCTCTTAGACCTCAACTGCCGAACCCGCCAGGCTAGAATAGCCACCGACTCCTTCTCATAAGTCAAATCCTTGTCCAATTGGATTGAGCTGAAATTTAACATATGGGACGGATCACCGTGAAACTTTCGAAGCATTAACACATGGGATACCTGATGAACTGCTGATAAATTAGGTGGCAACGTGAGCTTGTAGGCCACCTCACCCACTGTCTCAAGAATATTAAAGGGTCTGATATACCTAGGGCTCAACTTGCCCTTCTTCCCGAACGTCATCACACCCTTTATGGGTGAAACATGGAGCAATCCCCTATTTCCAACCATAAATGCAACATCACAAACTCTACGGTCGGCATAACTCTTCTGCCTATACTGAGTTGTGGGAAGTCGATCCTGAATAATCATGACCATATCCAAGGCATCTTATACCAAATCTGTACCTAACAACCGAGCCTCCCTCGGCTCGAACCATCTAACTGGCGATCGGCACCGCCTCCCATATAATGCCTCATAAGGAGCCATCTAAATGCTCGATTGGTAGTTATTATTATAGGCAAACTCCGCAAGCGGCAAGAATTGATCCCAAGAACCCCGCAAAATCTATAAGCGCGAAGCATATCCTCCAATATCTGAATAGTGCGTTTTGACTGCCCGTCCGTCTAGGGATGAAATGTTGTGCTCAACTGAACTTGCATGCCCAACTCATGTTGTACGGACCTTTAAATGTGTGAGGTGAACTGTGTACCTCTATCAAAAATGATAGACATGAGCACATCATTAAGACAGGCGATGTCACAGATGTAGATCTCAGCCAACCGCTCTAAAGAATAGGTAAATATCACATGAATGAAATGTGATGACTTGGTTAACCTATCCACAATGACCCATACCGCGTGGAACTTCCTTTGAGTCTGTGGGAGTCCAACAACAAAATCCATAGTGATACGCTCCCACTTCCACTCAGGAATCTCTAACTTCTGAAGCAAACCACCAGCCATCTGATGCTCGTACTTAACTTGTTAACAATTTAGACACCGAGCTACATATGCAACTATGTCCTTCTTCATCATTCTCCACCAATAATGCTGCCACAAGTCCTAATACATCTTGGTGGTACCCGGATGAATAGAATACCGGGAACTATGGGCCTCCTCAAGAATCAACTCACGAAGCCCATCCACATTGGGCACACAAATACAGACCTTGCATCCTCAAAACTCCATCATCTCCAATAGTAACCTATTTGGCACCACCGTGCCGCACCGTATTCTTAAGGACTAGTAAATGAGGATCATCATACTGCCGCTCTCTGATACGCTCATACAAGGAAGACCGAGCGACTGTGCAAGCTAGAACACAACTGGATTCTGAAACATCTAACCTTACAAACTGATTGGCCAAAGCTTGAAGATCTACTAACAAACGGTCTCTTACCAACTAGGGTGTATGCAAGGCTACCCATACTCACTGCCTTTCTACTCGAGGCATCGACCACCATATTGGCATTCCCGGGATGATACAAAATGGTGATATCATAGTCTTTCAATAGCTCCAACCACCTCATCTACCTTAAATTGAGATCCTTTTACTTGAACAAATACTATAGACTCCGATGATCCGTGAATACCTCGTATGACACGCCGTAAAGATAGTGCCTCCAAATCTTCAGCGGATGAACAATGGCTGCTAACTCTAAGTCATGAACATGGTAATTCTTCTCATGAACCTTCAACTACCGCGATGCATATGCAATCACCCAGCCATCCCACATCAATACTACATCGAGCCCAATACGAGATACATCACAATACACCGTGTAAGATCTTGAATTTGTGGGCAACATCAACACTGGTGCCGTAGTCAAAGCTGTAAGCACGTGATTTTTGCTTCGCGGACAATCACTCCAAAAAGAAATCAAAAATAATGGCAAATGGCCTTGCTGTACAATTTTTCGATTTTTGCGTGACACGTGTTGGCAGTCATTTATGGTTCTGTCCATTTTTCGTTTAATCTTACCAAACAAAATACAAAATATGTATGTCATGTGTAATTAAACCATAATTCGGTCATTAAAAGAAAATTCAAAAAATATATATGCATCTTTTATTCTAGGTTGTGATTTAACCTACTTAAATATTTTCATATGTGTGTGATAATTGGGTTAAGTGATTAAATTAATGATGGTTTTTAATTTCATTTTTTATTTTTCTTTAAAATTAGAAAACAAAAAGAAAAGAGTAATGAAATTGGTTTGGGCCAAAAAAATGAATCAAAATCAGGCCCAAAACCAGGACACAGGTCCAGTTCAAACATAGGCTGCCCGGGTACGTCCCAAACGACGTCGTATCAGCGTCCCTGTGCTGAGCCGTTGATTTGATTCAAATGAACGGTCCCGATCAGGCCACTCATTTAACCCAAACGACGCCGTCTTAGGCAATTGATCTGAGCCGTCCAACCCCTTGATCCAACGGATCCAAGCCTTCCCCTAGGCCCGTCAAATTTGACCCGATCCAATCCCCTACCCGGTCTCAACCCACTATCAGCCCCCGAACGACGTCGTCTCTCTTCAATGAGTAGATCCTGGCCCTTGATCTCACATGATCCGACGGCCAGGATCTAAACATCAAAATCATATATAAAGCCCCAACTTGGTTACCCCGCCCCCTATCCAAAACACCCCCCGGCTTCATCGTCTCCCTGACCAACCCTAACACCCAAACCCTAGCCGCCACCCCACCCCTTCGCCTGAAAGGCGGCGACAACGGTGCCATTGGCCGTGAGTCTAACACCCCTGAACCACCATGACCCCCCCTCTCCAAATCCACACTCAGGTTACCTCGAATCTTCCCCGAACGTCTCGAATCTTCATTTGAAGATCCGAGACCAAACCTAGATCTACACCAAACCACCCCATATTCGCCCTAGTCACTCCCCTAACGTCCCTCAGGCCTTAATTAGCTTTGGTTCCGGTCGAATGCAAGCAGAACTTGTCGAATCCCAAATCCGAGTTCAAGAACCCTAAAAATTCAAACCTGTCTCGTGTTGAGGTAAGTTCCCGGTGTAATATTCTTTTCTTTCCTTTTGTTTGTGCATATGTTCGTATATTTGTTCTGAATCTTTTGATTATTTTCTGTCAGTTCTCCCCATCTTCAAAAGACCCTTTTTGTTTGGTCGATTTCTTTTCTTAAATGTTAAATGAGTGTTATAAGATGTTTGTTCGCTTCGACTGATGTCATCGACCAGTTAAGTTTCATAAACTTCATGTTAAATGCCCCGAGTGTTGAAATAAATTGGTGCCTTGTTTAGTCTGTGTTGTTTGACGATCAATTGTTACGTATAATAGTTTGTATAGTCGATTTGAGTAACGTCGTCAAGAATTCAGGGTCGTAAAGTTTTCCATTATTGTCCGAAAAATGCCTGAATCACTCAGTTGATTCTGTTTTGAGTTTAGTTGATTAGCGACTAATTAGTATACGTTATAACTCGCGAAGTCGACTCGACACCTGTTGTCGTTTAGTTTCACATTATTAGAATAACACACGACGTAACTCCTACTGGTTGATTTTTGTTGAATGGTTGTTTGTTAGCTGTGGGAGGGGGGTTTCGAACTTGTTCTCAAATGATTATAACCAGCAGATTCAATAGAGTGAAAGGGTGGGGCAGGACAATAATGACCAAGGGTCTGTGGGGTAACTTTGGTTGGGCAAAAGACTGTGTAAATGTTCAGGATTAAGGTGGGGGCTATCAGTTGTTTAATTAGAAATACTATTAAACTAGTATTAATAGGGACAAAACATAGGAGCATGGGAGTAAAATGAATACTTAACTAAGCCCATAACCTTGATTAGAGTAATAAGACAGAGCATGGGGGCTGATTAAGGATTCCGAGAAAGATGCCTTTAGGCATGGGGATTTAAGGGGTATGGGCAGACTGCGACTTGCAGGAATCAAAGCAGTTGGACTGACCTGGGGTTTGGCTTATAAATAAGCTGTTTTAGAACATAAAAGGGCTGGACTTTTGAGTCTTCAGAAAAAGAAAGAAAACATAAAGAAATTTTTAGAATATTGTAACCAAACACTGTCTGAAAGCTGCTTAGGAGTTCAGATTGGTCGAGCTGTCTTGGCCAATTGTTGTTGGTTATTTGCCGAGCTGTTTGTGATTGTTGAACTGTTAGTGCTGTTACATTGAATACTCTGGTTTTTTTGCTGGGTCACCATTCTGTTTTCTGGGATTGCTTGATTGTTGCTCGACCAACTATTGGGTTTCCCTTGTTGTTGAGACTACTGCTGTTTATCTGTGAACTATTGGTGACATTTGTTGCTGATTGTTGATTGCTGCTTACCTGCTGTTGCTGTATTTGCTGTATACTGCTCAGCTGATCATTCTCCTTCTTCTTTTGCTTTGCTATACCAGGTACACGATTAATAGTATCAATGTAACTTGAAAGTTGAGCATGAATACAAAAGAGAAGATCTGAAGATGTTTTTTATACATAGACTGTTATATAGAATATCATGTAATGTATAATAGTTTACATTTTTGTTTGGATACTGAAGGTAGCTTGCACGCCTAGTAGATATCAATGTATGGTGATTGAATGTTAGTTTGTATATGTAGGCTGGTAGATAAAAGTATTCCCAATGCAGTAGGTTGTATCTTAGACTTAGTCTAATTGTGTAGCATATTCTTTAATACATGCCAAGCATGAAAACTATCCATTACTAGTTAAGTTCTTTCCCTTTTTGATAAACTGTCTCGTATAACTGGTAAATCACAATTTAGAACAAGGAACACAAAGCTTACAATCTCAACCTCATGAAGGTCGAGCCCAAGTCGAAGCAAACTGAGTAGACCTTCATCGGAAAAACCGTGGCCCAGGCCTGGCCCATCCTGCATGAGCTGGGCTTGGGACCATAAGATTCGATCGCTTGCCCGCGGGCGCGACCCTGTTTCTGATTTTTGTAAAAAGGGTATTCTGAATCTTGCCATAAATAACTCGCAAGCATGTAATTAACTAGGCTATCTCTGCTTTCAATCAGTAGAGACGAACGCGACAAGAAACGTAGTTGCTATAGGATATCCTTTTAAAATAAAAATGAGACGAGCCTCGCTAAATAAATCACACATCGCCGGGGCCCTCAATAAATACATAACAATTGACTAGACTCTCGATTAGGCCGTTTAATGAACCTTCACGGCCTCTTCCTAAAATAACAATACGTTAGTCTCTTTAGGATACGCTTTAATAAATCCTACCTTCTTAAATCCGGGTGCGCATTTATGTGACTCAAATCCAAATCTCAACGGAGTCGAAATGTGTTTCTAATCACGGGTACATTGATTGTGACGTGATTCGAGATGCGTGTCCATGACGTTGCAAATTCCTTTAAAAAATAAGAATGAGATGAGCCTCGCCGAATAAAAATACAAAATTGCGAGGCCCTCAGTAAATATTTGCTTTCAAATTGCTTAGATTTCGGGATGGACCGTTTTTTTTGCAAAATTCCACGACCCTACCCAAAGTAAATGATACGCTAGTCGCTTTAGCCGCGCCTTTAATAATTTAATTTTCTTAAACTCGGGTGCGCATTTATGTGACCCAAATCCAAATCTCAACATAGTTGAAATACGCCAACAACCATGGGTGCATTGATGTGACGTGGTTCGAGATGTGTTTCCACGATGTTGCAATTCTTGATAAAAATAACAGTAAGTGATAAAAGCGGTTAAAAGTTAAAATTTGCACATAAGTTCATACTTGCATAAAATCAGATAACCAAGCCGAATATGACAGTTGAGCGACCGTGCTAGAACCACGGAACTCAGGAATGCCTAACACCTTCTCCCGGGTTAACAGAATTCCTTATCCGGATTTCTAGTACGCAGACTGTAATATGGAGTCATTCTTTTCCTCGATTCGGGATTAAAATTGGTGACTTGGGACACCCTAAATCTCCCAAGTGGCGACTCTGAAATAAATAAACAAATCCCGTTTCGATTGTCCTTTAATTGGAAAAAACTCCCTTGTACCCTCTCGGGTACGTAAAAAGGAGGTGTGACAAAAGCAGCCTTAAGCTTCTGAAAGCTCAACTCACACGCGTCCGACCATCTGAATGGGTTACCCTTCTAGGTCAATCTGGTCAATGAGGCTGCTAAAGATGAAAACCCATCCACGAACCGACAATAATAACCCGCCAAACCTAGGAAACTCCAGATTTCTGTAGTTGACGTAAGTCTAGGTCAGTTCTGAACTGCCTCAATCTTCTTAGGATCCACCTTGATGCCCTCAGCGATACAATGTGCCGCAAAAAGGCGACCGAGTCTAACCAAAACTCACACTTTGAAAACTTGGAATATAACTTGCCATCTCTCAGAGTCTGAAGTGTAATCCGAAGATGCTACTCCTGCTCCTCTCGACTGCGAGAATAGATCAGGATATCATTAATGAATACAGTCACAAAGGAATCAAAATAGGGCTTGAACACCCGGTTCATCAAATTCATAAATATTGTTAGGCTATTTGTCAACCCAAATGACATCACTAGGAACTCATAATGCCCATACGGAGTCCAAAAAGTTGTCTTAGGAACATCGAATGCCCTAATCTTTAATTGATGGTAGCTAGACCCCAAATCAATCTTTGAAAACACTTTGGCACCCTGAAGCTGATCAAATAAGTCATCACTCCTTGGCAACAGATACTTGTTCTTGACGGTGACTTTGTTCAACTGCCGATAATTTATGCACATCCTCATCGATCCATCTTTCTTCTTCACGAACAATACAGGCGCACCCTAGAGCGAGACACTAGGTCTAGTGAAGCCTTTATCAAGCAAGTCTTGCAACTGCTCCTTCAATTCTTTCAACTTTGGCGGGGCCATAGGGTATGGCAGAATAGAAATGGGCTGAGTGCCCGGAGCCAAGTCAATACTGGTATTCTCGACAGATTTGTAAGAAATACCCCTGGAAACTCGCGAACAACGGGTATAGAATCCATGGAAGAAACCTCCGCACTAGAATCGCGAACATAAGCCAAATAGGCTAGACACCCCTTCTCGACCATAGGTCGAGCCTTCACATAAGAGATAACCCTGCTGGTAGAATGGCCAAGAGTCCCCCTCTACTCTAGTCGAGGAAACCCCGGCAAGGCTAAGGTCACCATCTTGGTGTGATAATCCAATATAGCATGATAAGGTGACAACCAATCCATACCCAAGATGACATCAAAATCTATCATATCAAGAAGTAGGTGATCTAGCTAGTCTCAAGACTCCCAATTGTAACCACACACGAGCGATAGACGCGATCTACAATAATAGAATCTTCACAGATGTGGACACATACAGAAGAGCACTCAAGGAATCACGAGGCACTACCATATATGAAGCAAAATAGGATGACACATAGGAATAAGTAGATCCCGAATCATATAAAACTAAAGCATCTCTATGGAAAACTGGAACAATACCTGTGATAATAGCGTCAGATGACTTAACCTCAAGCCTAGTTGGGAAAGCATAAAATCAGGGCTGACCTCTACCTCTCTGAACTACGTCTCTGGGACGACATCTAGCTGGCTGGCCTCCACCTCTAACGGCCTCACCCCACTCTAGCTACCTAACCCTTGCCTCTAGCTAGCTAAGTGGGCTGTGGAGCAACCGATCTTGGAATCATGGCACGAGAACTGTGCTATGGCATGTCGCCCAATAATCTCGGACAAGACCTCCGAATATGCCCAATAACACCACACTCAAAACACACATCCTTCTGCTGTGGCTGCTGAAGTTGAATTTGACCCAAACGAGCCGGATAACCATGGTGATAACTCTGAATCAGAGGAGTATTGATAGGAGCTGATGGTGCACTGTAGGCTGGCTGCCCAGAATAAGGCACATAAGGACCACGACTCCCTGAAGCAATGTGAGATGCCTGAAGTGCTGAATGAAATGGCTTGGGAGGATGGCCTCTACTGAAAGTAACCCTGCCTCCAGATGAGGCACCACTGAAACCACCAGAATGACGAGGCCTCTTATTCGACACCTGCCCCCTCTCCTGAGTACAAACCATCTCGATCTGCCTAGCAATGTTTGTAGCCGTCTGGAAGGAAATATCACTCCCGGTCTCCTAGGCATCTGTAGCCTGATAGTATAAGTGATTATGTCAATAAATCTCCTTACTCTCTCCCTCTCAGTAGGAAGCAAGATAATGGCATGACGAGCCAGGTCCATAAAACGGGTCTCAAACTGCCTGTGGTACTCTTCTCTCAGGGTGACAAGGAGGAACTTTTCTAGAAATAGCTGTGAGAACTGATCCCAAGTAACTGCAAGTTACCCAGCTGGTCTGGTCAACATACAATCTCTCCACCACCTTTTGGCGGAACCCGTCATCTAATACAAAACAAAAATTTAACACATTGATCTCAACTATACCCATGTTCCACAACACCTCATGATAGTAGTCAAGATAATCATGTGGTTCCTTAGAAGGTGCACCACTGAAGTGAATTGGGAAGAGCTTGGTAAACTTGTCCAATATCAATAAAGTCTCAGAAGACACGGCGGGTCTGTCACCGACCTGTGCCGCAATAACTAGTTGAACTACCCCAACTGGCGAAGTTGTTGGAGTCTGATACTGGGAGACATCTGCTCCGTAGTGTGAGTAGAGGGAGTTTGTGCTCCTCCCCCAGCCTGAGAGACGGCTGGTGCCATTGGGAATGTACTGTCCTAGGCCACACTCTCTATAAGGCCCACTAAATGGACTAGAGCATTCTAAAGCACTGGAGTGGCGATGAACCCCTCCGGGACCTGAGCTTGTCAAACAGGTACAGTCTAAGCTGGAACCTCCTCATCAAAATCTACTTGAGGCTCCATTGTTGGTGCTACTACTCGAGCTCTAGGCTGAGCTCTACCTCTGCATCGGTCTCTAGTGCGACCTTGGCCTCGACCTCTGCCCCTAGAAAGAGATGCCACTAGGGGATCCAGCTGCTGTCCAGCTGTAGATGCAGTACGTGTTCTCACCATTTGTAAGAGAAAAAGAATAGAAGAGTTCAATCGTCAATGATAGAATAAAATCACATGACAGAGAAGAATAGATGTGAAATTGTTCTTAAACTCCATAGAATCTAGAATATAATTAGAGACATCTCTGTACCGATCCTCCAAACTCTACTAAGCCTACTCATGACTCGTGAGACCTAGGCAGCCTAGTGCATTGATATCAACTCGTCACGACTCGAAATTCCAACCTTCGGGATCGTGATGGGGCGTAATATTTCGCTCGCTAGGCAAGCCAACGTTAGAGTAAATCTTATGCCGTTTTAAAAAATTCAAGTAATTAAAACCAATTAAACTGAAATAAAATTGGAATACTATGTGAAAAGGTATAAAAACCAAAATATCTAAGTACAATCCCGTAGTTGGAGTCATAAGTGTCACACCTATTTTTTACCTACGCCCCCGTAAGGGGTAGTAAAAGAGTTTTTTCCAATTTAAAGTGACAATCAAAACGGGATCATTTTTTATTGAAATTTAGAGTCTCCACTTGGGATAATTATTGGTGTCCCAAGTCACCGGTTCAAATCCCGAATCGAGAAAAAGATTGACTCTGTATCTGCGAACACAGAAAGCCGGGTAAGGAATTCTGTTAACCCGAGAGAAGGTGTTAGGCATTCTCGAGTTCCGTGGTTCTAGCACGGTCGCTCAACTGTTATTATTGGCCTATTATCTGATTTTAATACACTTTTAAACCTATGTGCATTTTAACTTTAAACCGTTTTTAATTAATTTTAGGAAGATTCAACGTTTTTTAAAATACGCCTTGAACCACGCCACATGAAATGCACCCGCGGTCCACGACATATTTTATTTAACGTTGTTGAGAATTGGAGTTGGGTCATATAAAATCCACACCCGAATTTAGGAAGATAATTTTAAATTACGCGCCTAAAGCAACTACGCATTTTCAACTTTGCAAGGGCCATGGAAGTTCAACTAAATGGCGTGCCTCGATTTCGAAGGATTCAAGTATTAATTAAATGAGGGCCATGCATTTTGAGATTTTTATTCAGCACGGTACACCTCGATTCCATTTTTTAAAGGAAACTTGAACTAAATTTCGGAGGGCCATAAACTATATATTGCCTAATATAGAACGCCTCCGATCTGCTCAACTAAACGAATTAAAGATATTCATATTTAAAGCTGTACTTTTACTTTCAGCACCTTCCAAGAAATATAATACATTGCAGAACTTTTGACTAGGATCGATTGCAGAAGCGATTTATTAGAACCAAGAATCCTCCTTATATGTGTATGTATACAATATTGATTATAGCATGAAATAGACAAGGTAACGTATAACAATTACAACAAGATAGAAAAAAACTATCTGTAAACTTGTCGTATGAGAAGCAGATTCAAACTTTCAAAATGAACCAAATACACTGCTGAAACCGACCCCATTTGATTAACAAATTGTTCCATTTAGAAATGCAGAGAATGCAAATTGTTTCATTTTAACAACTTTAATCTGAATATTCAAAACTTTGAGAATACAAATTCATTCAAACCATAAACACTAAGATAGAACACCACAATTATTGAATTAATTAAATAAAGGAGGTAGAAATGGACCTCAATGTCTCAGAACCTCTAGATGCGTTACATGGCCGGAAAACAGAGTCTCAAATGGAAACCATCGGCAACGGCAAACATGAACCTTGACTCAGCCATGTCTCAATCAAATACATATTTGAACACCGAAATTCTGAAATTGAAACTAACGGCGCATAACATTTTTCTATAAAATAGAAGCCCAATTAACACAAAAACATAAGCAACCTTTTTTAGTATTTTTTTTATTCTCAATGAAAATGGAAGAATAGAAGAAGAAGATTAAAGAGTTCCGAAACACCAAATCCTCATTGTCTTTTTCAAAAAATGTGATTATTTTTCCCCCCTCTACGTGTGTGTGTGCGCCTGAATCTACTTTTTGTTCAAGGGAGGGAGATGGGGATTAAACTAGGCTCTGTTTTTTGTCGAGCTGCTGGAGGAGGAAGATGAAGAGAGCAGCATCTAGTGTTCAAGGTTTTGGCGAGTTTTGGTTAGCGGGAAGAAGCAGAAACAACGATGGTCATGGAGATGGAGTTTGGGTGCTAGGTTTTTTATTGAAGGAGAAGTTGATCAACGATGGGGGGTGGTCTGATTCTTTTTGTTCTTGTGGCTGTTTCTTGGTTGAAGCTCAAGCCATGGAAAACTTGTTGTTCTTCAATGAAGAAGAAGACAACCGAGCAGTGGGGGGGTCTCTATGGTGTTATGCGGCTGAAGGATCTCTTTTTGTGTATAGGCGTTCCCTCTCTGTATATTTTCGTGTGTGTATATTATATAGAAAGTGAAGGGAAAGGTCCCCCTACCCAAAACGTGAATGAGAGAGAGAGAAAGAATTTCTATTATTTTTTGGATTCCAATGTGCATGTGAGTTGGTTAGGAATAGATAAGGTGAGGTCCACATGCTTTAATGAATTGATTCTTCTTTGCAAATTTACTCTTCCGTTGCTTCATTACTCTTTTTGTTTTGCAAACTTTTCACGTTTTTTTTCTATTAAGGATAAGATAACACTAGTTACAAAAATACTATTTATCTAAAGTAGACAATATTAAAAAGAGAACTAATATAATCCTATTAGAGAAACTTAAATACTACTCGATATTTACTAAATACTTATAACTTAAAATTACATTAAACCAAGTAAAAATATTTTTTGAAACTTTTCTTTTATCCTTTGTAAAAATAAAATAAAATAAAACTAGCTATAAAAAAATATCAATAATCTAACATAAAGTTTTTTTTAGTCTTTGAAATAACATAAACCGAAGAAGTTTAAAAAATAGCAAAAAACGATATTAGACCTAAACCAAATATCTACATGCTAAAATGTGAAAAATCTTGGGGAGAGTCAAAAATCACATGTGTACAGCTGCCCCTCTTTGACTGGAAGCGCGAAGAGTTTTCAGACAAAGAACGACTAGACATGTTTTTTGACCCGACCCTTATTTGGATAGACTAAAACTAAGAGAAAGGGGGAATATGGCCGGGCCCTAGTATCTGAGCTGCCTACATATCCTTGGCTATAAAAGAATCAGGTCACGTGTAGTTCAGAAGTGAGTTAGACGATGGAGTATACTAAGGTGGAGAGCCGATCGAGGTGCCGTTCCGTTGAGGTTCCGGTCCGTGGTCCTGTTATTACATCAAAATCAAAAGAAATGAAAAAAAGACTAGCTAAGCCTGTTAACTACGAGTTACAAGATTCCTATCTATAAGCCTTCTGAAATTGATCTTGAGTCTTGAATGGTTCTTCATGCTGACTTTAGATTTGAATCTTCACGCTTGCTAGTTGCAGGTACTAGTTCATTCTTCTTCGGATCGAGACCGAACATGCAATGCTCGTGATTTCAGCCATGTCTTGAGTAGTTCACATCTTTCATCAACTTCTGCATTTGGATTCACTTCTTACCTTTTTTTTTGGATTGTGACTAACTTCCGTTGATCATCTCGGACTGTTGACTTGCATTCTTTCTACGAGTTTCTTTTGTTGCTGACTTGAATTGCATTCTAAAGTGAATTCCCTTATCCTCCAGGTGGCGCCTGATTGCCAACATTTGAATTGTATTCCCTTGTTCTCCAAAACTTGCCTTGTTTTCCCTTTGTTTTTTAGGTGGGCTCCTGATTGCTGAACTTGGACCTGTCTTCCTTGAAACTTGAACTGCTTTCCCTTTGTTCTCCAGGTGGGCTCCTGATTTCCGACACTTGAACTGCTTTTCCTTTGTTCTCCAGGCGGGCTCCTGATTTCCAGCACTTGGACTGCTTTCCATTTGTTCTCCAGGTGGGCTCCTGATTTCCGACACTTGAACTGCTTTCCTTTTGTTCTCCAGGTGGGTTCCTGATTTCCAACACTTGAATTGCTTTGTTCTCCAGGCGGGCTCCTGATTTCTAACACTTTAACTGTATTCCTGTGCTCTCCAGGTGGGCGCCTGATTGCTGAACTTGAACTATATTTCCGTGATCTCCAGGTGGGCGCCTGATTGCCAAAACTTTAACTGTATTCCCGTGCTCTCCAGGTGGGCGCCTGATTGCCAAACTTGAACTGTATTCCCGTGCTCTCTAGGTGGGCGCCTGATTTCCAAGACTTTAACTGTATTTCTGTGCTCTCCAGGTGGGCGCCTGATTGCCAAACTTGAATTGTATTCCCGTACTCTCCAGGTGGGCGCCTGATTGCCAAGACTTTAACTGTATTCCCATGCTCTCCAGGTGGGCGCCTGATTGCCAAGACTTTAATTGTATTCCTGTGCTCTCCAGGTGGGCGCCTGATTGCCAAAACTTTAACCGTATTCCCGTGCTCTCCAGGTGGGCGCCTAATTGCCAAGACTTTAACTGTATTCCCGTGCTCTCCAGGTGGGCACCTGATTGCCAAAACATTAACTGTATTCCCGTGCTCTCCAGGTGGGCGCTTGATTGCCGAACTTGAACTGTATTCCCGTGCTCTCCAGGTGGGCGCCTGATTGCTGAACTTGAACTGTATTCTCGTGCTCTCCAGGTGGGCGCCTGATTGCCAAGACTTTAACTATATTCCCGTGCTCTCCAGGTGGGCGCCTGATTGCCAAAACTTTAACTGTATTCCCGTGCTCTCCAAGTGGGCGCTTGATTGCCGAACTTGAACTGTATTCCTGTGCTCTCTAGGTGGGCGCCTGATTGATGAACTTTAACTGTATTCCCGTGCTCTCTAGGTGGGAGCTCGATTTCAACAAAATAGACAAAACAAAGAAAACTTTGTGCCCAAGTTTGGTAGCTGGGCACATATGTGAGTGTTAAACTGAATCATGTTACCAAATATTACTAAGAATTTGAAAGCTAAATCCCGTTATCCAGGAGGGTCCTGACAGCTCCTAGTTAAACAACAGTTTTAAATCTAAGTTATATCTCCTAAAGGTATTACTTTCACTACATCTTGTTATCTAAGCCGATCTTTAAACTACACCCCATTATCTAGGAGGGTCCGGACAACTCTTAATTAAACGACAATTTTAAATCTAAGTTATATCTTCTAAAGGTAAGAAAGTATTAAAGCTACATCCCATTATCCAGGACGGTCCTGAAAATCAAAAGTCAAGTTTTATCTTAAGAGTGACTATTTTACGGCTATATTATATCACCCTACACCAGAACTTACGCTAAAATTTATTATCCAATGGAAATTTTAAAGCTAGGTCCCATTATTCAGGAGGGTCCTGACAACTCTTAATTGAATACTATCTCAAACATGCAAACTTTGAAGCCAGCTTATATTCCTTGGGGTTACATTTATGCTAGATTATGCTACTCATGATTGTTTTGAATTTTAAACTAGGTCCCATTTTCTAGGAGGGTCCTGAAAATTTACGGTCAAACCTGTCTGGTGCTTGCCTTTCCTTGCAGAGGGTTTCTCCGAAACAAACGAGATTTTCTGCCCCTGTTTCAAATCAAAGAAAAATCTTGTCAGTTTAAAAATATGGTGGTTGGTTTGTGTCCTTGACTTTGAGAGCGATTGCTTCTTCACTTCCCATGATAACTTGATTTCCATTTCGAAGACCTTGCTTGTTTATTGACTAGCCACTTTCTCTGTCATCCTTATCACAAAAAGTACCTCCTCTCCGTTCAGACCCAATACCCTCTATCTATTGCATTGCTCATAAACCAACATTTACCAAACCTTTGTATCTCACATGAATCCCAAAGCGCGTCAATTACCACCCACTCAGTGCGTATGCTGTTCTTTCTTGACTTAAACCACTGGCCTTGGCCTTGAGGTCTATTGCTCCTTCACTTGCCATGATAACTTTGATTTCTGCTTGGAAGACCTTGCTTGTTCCTGGTTAACCACTTTCTTTGTCAATCTTATCATAGAAAATACCTTTGATCCGTTCACCTAATACCCTCCATCTGTTGCATTGTTCATGAATTGATGTATACCAAACCTTTGTATTTCACATAGATCCCAAAAGCATGTCGATTGTTAGTAACTCAGTGCGCTTGTTGTTCTTTCCTGATTTAAATCACCGGCCTTGACCTTGAGGTCTATTGCCCCATCGCTTTCCATGATAACTTTGATTTCTGCTTGGAAGATCTTGTTTGTCACTGGTTTACCACCCCTTTTTGTCAATCTTATCACAAAAAATACCTTTGATCCGTTCACACTAATCCTCCATCTGTTACATTGTTCATGAATTGATATATACCAAACCTTTATATTTCACATGGATCCCAAAGCATATCGATTGTTACCAATTCGATGCGCTTGTTGTTCTTTCTTGACTTATGACACTTTGATGTGCTAGCCATATCCCGTTTTGTGCAATTGGAAAGCTGGTGGCAAATTTTGAAGTCATTTCTCACTTATTTTGACCAAACAGACTCAGGAAGAGGAAGTAAACAAGACAAAAGGAACAAAGTAAAGGACAAAGGAAAGAGATGATTCCTAACAAGAAAACTACAAAGTAGAAACCTATCGGATGTGGATACCAACTCTAATGACCATGACATGCACCTGTGGCCTATTCTGTTGAGCAAGTCTGGTGTTCAACTCCTGTTATACCCGTAAACCATGAAACTAGGCTTCAATGCGTCGATTATCCAATCTGATTCATGATCCTTATTCGACTTGTAGTGCCCGAAGGGTTTTCACCATCAAGTCTCTCTCATTTTGTTCTTTCTCTCAACTCACCATCGCCTTATGTTGCCTGTGAAGGTTTTCACCAATAAGACTCTCTCATTTTGTTCTTCTCTTTTTTTCAGAACGAAGTGTTTCCCTTGATATGAATCACCTCTACTTGCTCGACGTGGCATCTCTCGAAGACTGGTCGGAAAGTCTTTCTTTGGACCATAATGTGGGCTTTTGGATAGGGTTAGAAAGAAAGGGTATCAAAAAGGCTCAAAACAATTAAGATGGGTTTAAAATTACAACTTTCGGAATCAGATTTCTTACAACAACCACAACTTCTGCCCTAGTTTCTTGCTTGGGGACTTTTGGATTTTATTTTGATGGGACCGAATCGTGAGACTACCTACATATCCTTAAAAGGAATCAAGTCGAACGTAGTTCATGTCATAGAAATTGCTTTGTTGTTGTGACTTTTCCTTTTTCTTTTCTTTTCTTTTCCCTTTCTTCTTCTTCTTCTTTGTTTTTCTTTTGTTGCTTTTTCTTCTTTTTCTCTTTTTCTTTTTCTCTTTTTTTCATTCTTTTCTTTCTCTTTTCATTCTTTTCCTTTACTTATCTTTTGCTCTCGCGTTTCTGAATTTTGCCACCGATTCCAAAAGAGGGGTATAAAAGGAAATAAATAAGGCTCGAAAGGGGTAACAAAGGATAAAATGTTTAGATAGCAGAACAAAATGCCTTCGTCATTCCAATCTTCAAGACATGCCAAGTACAAACAAACACTATTTAACCAAAGAAATCATGCATAATATCTTTTGACCGCATCAGAATTGATGGCCATTTCTACACATTTGCCTTCTATATCTGTTAAATACAAAGCACCATTGGACAACACTCTTGTTACGATGAACGACCCCTGCCAGTTTGGGGGTGAACTTACCTTTTGCTTCAGCCTGATGAGGAAGGATACGTTTCAATACTAACTGACCCACCTCAAACTTCCGTGGATGCACCTTCTTGTTATATGCTCTTGCCATTCTCTGTTGATACAACTGGCCATGACACACTGCTGCTAATCTTTTCTCATCAATCAAACTCAATTGCTCCAAGCGGGTTTTGGCCCACTTATCATCATCAATTCCGGCCTCAGCAACAATCCGAAGGGATGGGATTTCAACTTCCGCGGGTACCACTGCTCCCGTGCCATATACCAACAAATAAGGAGTTGCCCCTACCGAAGTACTAAAAGTAGTGCGATAACCCAACAATGCAAAAGGAAGCTTCTCATGCCATTGCCTGGAACCTTCCACCATTTTCCGAAGTATCTTCTTTATGTTCTTGTTGGCTGCCTCGACTGCTCCATTCGCCTTGGGGCGATATGGGGTGGAATTGCGATGTGTAATCTTAAACTGTTGACACACCTCTTTCATCAAATGACTATTGAGATTAGCACCATTATCTGCGATGATCATCTTTGGGATCCTGAACTGACAAACGATATTTGAGTGCACAAAATCGACCACTGCTTTCTTGGTCAAAGACTTGGTGAAATAATCAATGGCCACCAGAATAAACCTGTGCCCATTGGACGCTGCTGGCTCGATTGGTCCAATGACATCCATGCCCCAAGCAACAAAGGGCCATGGTGCAGACATTGTATGTCATTCAGATGGTGGAGAATGAATCAAATCTCCGTGCACCTGACATTAATGACACTTGCGCACAAAACTGATACAATCTCGCTCCATAGTGAGCAAATAATAACCTGCTCGGAGGATCTTCTTTGCCAGATTATACCCACTCATATGCGGTCCACAGACTCCGGAATGCACTTCGGTCATGATAGTTGTGGCCTGTCTAGCATCTATGCATCTTAACAATCCAAGATCTGGAGTTCTTTTGTACAACAACCCTCCACTGAAGAAAAATCCACTTGCCAACCGTCGAATTGTTCTTTTTTGATCACTTGTGGCTTGTGCTGGATATACCCCCATCTTGATATACTCTTTGCTATCATGGAACCACGGTTCACCATCAAGTTCTTCTTCCACCACGTTACAGTAAGCATGTTGATCGCAGACCTGAATTTGCAAAGGGTCCACATAACCCTTATCTAGATGATGTAACATTGACGCCAGAGTAGCCAAAGTATCGGCAACCTCATTATGAATCCTCGGAATATGCCGGAACTCTATTGATTGAAACCGTTGACAAAGATCATGCAAAAATTGTCGGTACGATATGAACTTTACATCCCGTGTCTCTCATTCTCCCTGAATCTGGTGCACCAGAAGGTCCGAGTCCCCCAAGATCAAGACTTCCTGGACACCCATGTCCACAACCAACCTCAAACCCAAGATACATGCCTCATACTCAGCCATGTTGTTAGTACAGTAGAAACGAAGCTGAGTTGTAATAGGGTAGTGATGCCCTGTTTCAGAAATAAGTACTACTCCTATCCCAACGCCTTTCATGTTAGCAGCCCCATCGAAGAAAAGTTTCCATCCTGGCTTTTCGACCTGTTCTACCTCACCAATGTGCATCACCTCTTCATCAGGGAAGTAAGTTTTCAAAGGTTCATATTCTTCATCCACCGGGTTCTCGGCCAAATGGTCAGCCAATGCTTGTGCTTTCATCGCAGTCCGAGTCACATAGATGATGTCAAATTCTGTCAGTAAGATCTGCCATTTTGCGAGCCTCCCTGTGGGCATAGGCTTCTAAAAGATATACTTCAGCGGATCCAAGCGAGAGATGAGGTAAGTAGTGTAAGATGACAAATAATGTTTCAACTTCTGTGCTACCTAAGTTAGGGCGCAACATGTCCTCTCAAGGTGAGTGTACTTAACCTCAAAAGATGTGAACTTCTTGCTGAGATAATATATGGCCTGCTCCTTCCTGCCGGTGATGTCATGCTGGCCCAATACGCAACCGAATGAATTGTCCAAAACTGTCAAATATAGAATCAAAGGTCTCCCCGGTTCTGGCGGGACCAACACAAGTAGGTTTGACAAGTACCCTTTTATCTTATCAAATGCTTCTTGACACTCATGTATCCACATAACCGCAATATCCTTCTTTAACAACTTGAAGATAGGCTCACAAGTCGTCGTAAGCTGAGCAATAAACCTGCTGATGTAATTCAACCTCCCCAATAGACTCATCACCTTAGTCTTGTTCCTCGGGGGTGGCAACTCTTGGATAGCTTTGATTTTTGACGGGTCCAATTCAATACCTTGACGGCTGACTATGAATCCCAACAACTTTCCAGACGGAACACCAAATGCGCACATTGCAGGATTGAGCTTAAGATTGTACCTGCGGAGCCTTTGGAAGAACTTCCTCAGATCTCTGACGTGGTCAGACTGCTTTTGGACTTTATGATTACATTATCCACATAAACCTCGATCTCCCTATGTATCATGTCGTGAAATATGGTCGTCATCATCCTCATGTAAGTTGCCCCAACATTTTTCAAACCGAATGGCATGACCCGATAGCAGTATGTACCCCATGGTGTAATGAATGCCGTCTTTTTTGCATTTTCCTCATCCATTGAGATTTGATGATAGCCCGTATAACAATCCACAAAAGACCCAATCTCATGTTTGGCGCAATTGTCAATCAGAATGTGGATATTTGGCAGTGGGAAGTTGTCCTTGGGACTCGCCTTGTTGAGATCACAGTAATCAACACACACCCTGGTCTTGCCATCCTTCTTTGGCACAGGTACTACATTGGCTAACCAAGTGAGATACCGAGTGACCCGAATGACTTTTGCATCGAACTGCTTGGTGACCTCTTCTTTGATCTTCACACTCATATTAGTTTTAAATTTCCTTAGTTTCTGTTTGATGGGAGGGAATGCCGGGTCAGTGGGAAATTTGTGGACCACCAAGTCAGTGCTTAGACCCGGCATGTCATCATATGATCATGCAAAAACATCTTTGTATTCAAACAGTGCTTTAACTATCTCCTCCCTGATTTGTGGTTCCAGATGGACACTTATCTTAGTTTCTCTAACATTATCTTGGTCCCCTAAATTGATTGCTTCTGTATCATTTAGGTTAGGCTTGGGTTTTTCTTCAAAATGACTTAATTCTTTACTAATATCTTCAAAGGCCTCATCATCATCATATTCCAATTCATCATCACACTCTATTTCTTGTATTATTATTTCAGAATTAGATTGACTTTTAGGACTGGGCCGGAGATTCCTCATGCATGTCATGTCATTGAAACCAGCACAAAAAGAACTGTACAAGGAAGAAAAGAAAAACAAAAATAAAACTGTCAGGAATGAAAAAAAGGAAATTGCATTTCATTGAAATTAAAGATAACAAGGTTTATACATCCAAATGAACGGAACATAGAATCTGAATTACAACCTTGGAATAATCCAGATAAACTGAAAGAAAAATAAAGCAAACTACCAAAACTCCCTCCGAGTAGGAAGAGGAGTAGCTTCCCAATTGTTAATCTTTGTACTAGGCCCAACAAACTGCACATCCGCTTTACTCGAACCCTCTCCAGCTTCCAGCATGTTCACATCGATGAATAACCTCTCGAACTTTTCAATCAAATCTCCATCCACATCAACCACTGAACTGGGAACCGTCGTCACTGGGCGCTTTCTGGTACCAGGCCTGACAAATGATCTGGAAAGACGCGGGACGGGCTTTGGAAGGGCCCATGCCCTCTGTTTCATTTTTCTGGCTCTTCTCACATCTACGGCCGTGGGCTTGAATCCCAGACCAAACGTATCCAAGTTTTTAGGAAGAGACACCGGCTGCACGATGTCTTACAGAGATGCACACAAACCCTTACCAGGTACAAAACCATTCTTCAACATTTCGAAAGCTACCATGACTGACGCGACAGTTACCTTTGGAACTAGAACGCATTTCCCCTCTGAAATTTTCTCAACTGACATTGTGTCAAAGACCTGATAGACCCATGGCCCCTTGTCGTCCTCCACCTCAATGAATGACACAATGGTATCACTATGAGCACACTGATTATCCTTACCGTGCACAACTATTTCTTGTCTATCCCATTCAAATTTGACCATCTGATGCAGGGTGGATGGGACCGCCTTGGCAGCATGGATCCAAGGTCGACCCAACAACAAATTGTAGGAAACAACCACATCTAGCACTTGGAATTCCATGGTAAATTCAACTGGCCCTATCGTCAGCTCCAGTATTATATCACTGACTGAATCTTTGCCTCTGCCATCAAATCCCCGAACGCAGATACTATTCTTGTGAATTCTCTCATCCTCCACTTTAAACTTGTTTAAGGTGGAGAGAGGGAAAATGTTGGCACTAGAAACATTGTCGATCAATACTCGAGTAACCACGGAATCTTCACACTTCACCGTAAGATAGAGGGCTGTATTGTGCTCAATGCCCTCCACGGGCAACTCATCATCAGAAAAAGTGACTCTGTTTACCTCAAATATCTTGTTAGCTATATTTTCCAAGTGGTTTACTGAGATTTTGTCAGGAACGTGGGCCTCATTCAGGATTTTCATCAAAGACCGACGGTGCTCGTTTGAATGGATCAATAATGACAATAGTGAAATCTGAGCAGGTGTCTTCCTCAACTGCTCCACAATGGAATAGTCCTGCACTTTCATCTTTCTCAAAAATTCCTCTACTTCTTCCTCGGTCACAACTTTCTTCACCAGCACTGGGTTATCTTTGGAGATCTTAGCTTTTCTCAACTTTTCGGGGGCAAAGCATCTCCCCGATCGAGTCAAACCATGGGTCTCACAAACTTCTTCTTTAACCTCTTTCCCTTTGTAAGTCACTGTCACTCGTTCATAATTCCACGGGACAGCCTTGCTATTGACTATTGGTAATTGGGTGATAGGTTTGATAATTACAGGATCTGTGCGAGCACCCTCCACAATTATGACAGGCTTGTTCGCCACCTCTAGAACCACCACTTTTGCTTTTTCTTGTTTCACTGCAACACCACTTGAAGACCCTTTCTTGACTACCGCATATGGTTCACTGTTTGCCCCGCTCAACCTGATCACTGATTTCTCACTTGTTGACTTTTCACCCAGTCTGACCTCGCTGGACCAAATCATCATGATAGTCTGTGAAGGCTTCTTGGGCTTCCCTCCCTTATGCACTATCTCGATCATATTTGTCTCATGATGGGTCAGCAACGGATTATGGTTGATATTGGGCGCCTCCAGAGCTTGGACCTCAATCCGATTGGTATCAATGAGCTCTTGAATAGCTGTTTTCAACTGCGAACATTTCTATGTGTCGTGCCCCGGAGCACCAGAACAATATTTGCAACTCACAGAGTGATCAAGATTTCTCAGGGGGAGGATTTGGTAGTTTTGGCTCAATTGGATTCAGCATACCCAATTGTCTCAGCCTGTGGAATAGACTAGTATAGGACTCTCCTAATAGAGTGAAGGTTTTCTTCTTCTGCAACCTCTCGTTCTTGAATGCTTGATTAGGTCGGAAACCTGTTCTAGGGGGATTTTGGTAGGCTCTTATGGGTGGATAGGCATTTTGTGGAGCTGGGTAGGTATTCTGTGGGGTTGGCACACGCCATTGCATGTGGGGAGGAGGTTGAGTGTATGTTTGGGCATGGTGGATAGAAAAATGGGGGTCTGGTGGTGGGTGGTAGTGTTGTGGTGGGCTATATGGGGTATGAGGGTAGGTTTGGTGGTGGCGTCGAGGTTTGTTATAGTAATGTGATGGGCCCCTGGGTTCGAACCAAGATCCTGACTCGATCGTTGCGATATCATCTTTCTTCTTCTTTCCAATTACTCCCCTAGTTCCACTTTGAATGGCCTGGGTGGTTGCCTTGATCGCCGAATAGCTCATGATTTTGTTTGTCTTGAGCCCTTCTTCTACCATACCGCCCATTTTTACCACTTCATTGAAGGACTTGCCTATAGCCAATACCAGATGTCCGTAATAAGTAGGCTCTAAGGCCTGCAGAAAATAATCCACCATTTCACTTTCTTTCATTAGAGGGTCAACCCTCGCTGTTTGCTCTCTCCAACGAAAACCATACTCTCTGAAACTTTCATTTTGCTTTTTCTCAAGTTTCGTCAAAGACAGACGATCCAGAATAATCTCGAGATTGTACTGGAAGTGACAAGAAAATGCCTGGGCTAGATCATCCCCTGTGTACCATCTTTCGTGATCCTGCCGAGTATACCATTCCAACACTGAACCACTCAGACTCTGGCTGAAATACGCTATTAGCAGCTCGACTTTCCCGCCATCTCCCCTCATTTTGCTACAAAAACCTCTCAAATGCACCACTGGATCACCGTGCCCATCATACAAATCAAACTTGGGCATCTTAAACCCTACCGGCAATTGCACATCTTGAAACAGACATAGGTCTTTGTAGGCCACACTTACTTGACCTCCCAACCCCCATATGTCTCTGAATGACTGTTCCAGACTTTTAACTTTCCTGAACATCTCCTCCTGTTCGGGATTTTTAGATGGTTTTTCGGTTTCCACAGGGAGATCAAAATGAGGAGTGTAGGAATAGGGTTCTGGAGCCTTGAAAGTGGGCTCCGAGGGGTAATATTGGTTATCATGGGCTTGGAATAAGGGCTCGCTGGAGGATCTATGGAGTGTAGCAGGTGGGGGTGCCACGAAGACAGGAGTGGCTGGTGGAGAAGGGTATGGAACTGGTTTGGGTGGTGGAGCTGGTGGTGTTTGGGAAGTGGTACTCTGGTAGTGTTGGTAAATGGGAAAGCTCAGGGACGAATCGGTAGCAGAAAGTTCCTAAGACTGAGCCAATGGCAGGATGAAGACAGGGTTGGCGGGGTAAGCTGGCGGTGGTTGCCCTTTTGCCCATGCCTGGTACATTTCGGCCAACTGCTGTTTCAGCTTATACATCTCTTCTTTCATCAAATTAACATCCAACTCTTCCACCTCTCTCGACGGATCGATGGCACTCGCATCAAGTTCCTGGTTATCCATGATCAATTTGTTTTTGGAACGGGTGTTGTATGGGTGAGTTGCCAGAATGCCACACAAACTAACCACCTGCATGTTACTTGATGACAACAACAAACTGGTTAGTGATCAGGGTTTAACAGATAGGCAACCGCACATTTGGAAAATGAATGCACCTAAGCAGTTAACCATTTCTATTATGCATTTGATCGGTTGCTTGTGTCATCTCGACTTCTCCTTATTTCCATTTGCAACGTCTCTTTTATCTTTTTTTTCCACTCATGCCTTTCTCTGCTTGATTTCTCTTTGTTTTTATTCTCTCATTTCTCTCTCTTGTTTTGCCATTTGTTTCCTTCTCATGGTTTCTTATTTTCTCTCTCTTTTCTTTTCTTTTTCTCTCTTGTTTTTCCTCTCTCTTTTTTTTTCTTCTTTTCTCTTTTTTTCTTTTCTTTCTTTTGGTTATGGTCGAATCCTATGGAGACTGCCTACGTATCATAACCCCGCATGAATCAAATCGAGCGTAGTTCTTGGGGATAAGTGTAAAAATAATCAATAAAATATTTTGGGATTTTCAAATTTTTATAAAAAAAAAGGAAAATGCTTTGATTACAACGACTCAAAAACTAACAGACTCAAAAGAAACTAACAGACTCTGATGAAAAGATGAAAATACAGACTTAAAAGCAAACTAACAGACTCTAAAAAAGACGAAAACACAGACTCGAAAACGGACTAACAAACTCTAATGAAAACTATGAATACATCAATGCCTCAACTGCTCCTGGGTCCGCGGGACATCATTCGGTCGCGCCACGGGCCTATGCGCTAAATCACCTTGGAGGTGGTAGAGATCTTCCATTATCTGGCAGACAAAGGTCATCACAGTGGAAAAGAACATGGATCTAGTCATATCCTCACAACTACTGCACTTCATCGCGATGTAGTTAGCGATCCTTCTGACTCTCTCTCTTATGACACCCTTTTCTTGCAACAAATGCCCAATCTGCTTGTCCCTGACTTCCAAAGTTTGTTCGGCTACTTGATTCTGTTCTTGGAGTTGTTGCAGGTCTCTTTCTAACTGTGCCATTGTTGTATAACAATGTTCTCTTTCAGCCTTAAAGTCTTTCGCCTGCTTGATCATTTTGTTCTCAACGGTGATGACCCTTTTCTTCAACCCCGCAACCTCATTGTCGTATTTCTCTTTAGACTGTTTAACCAGACGCGCTCGTTTTTCCGCATTCTTAGCCAATTTTGTTCGAGCCCTGGCTAGTTCACCCTCTGCTTTGTTCAAATCAAAACCATACTCATCCACCTTCTGCCTAGGGTTCTTTATAAGCTTTTCATCATTTGCACTTTTGACAGGATTTTCAGCTGATGTTTTCATTTCTCGAATCTGGGCTCGAAGGGCCTCATTTTTTTGGCTAGCTTTTTCTTTTCACCCTCATCCGTTGCAGCTTGCAAACCATTCTCGAATTGGAGATCCCTGACTTGCTTTTCCAGCTTTCCTATTGTGGCCATGTACTCATTCTCCTTGGCCAACCAAGCCCACTGTTCTTGCGATGCCTCAACGAGTTCCTGAATCTGAGGCTTTTTGGCTGGTCTTTCCGATTCGGCCCTTTTAGTGTTCTTCTTTCTATACCAGACAAGATAGGCGGGTGAGACCTCGCCTCTAGATAGGTCACGCACTCGAGTGTTTGCTGTCAAATACTGTCACTCATTCCAAATAGAACGATATGTTTCTTCATGAAATTGGTCGTCAGAGCTAACCTCGACCGCATAAACATTAAGATCTTCATCTGGGTGCATCACCTGACACTTCCCAACTGTCTCATCACCCGGTATGTAGCGTAAGGCTGAATGCCTCGAAGACCCATTAGGAGGAATTAAGGACCAGTGGCGGGCATATACACAATTTCTTCAACAGGAAGCCAACCAGTGTCCATTCTATTTGCCCCGCAGTGATGGAGCGAAGGAGGGATACCCAATCTCCAAACCCCTCTGGTAATTTGAACCCTGAAATCCTTGTGTCGAACTCTTCAATGCAACTTTTCTCTGCGGACCCATAACTCATATACTGAGGGCGGTGACACAGGTGTTTGATCATCCACATTTGTAGTAGCAAATTGCATCCCTCGAAGAAATCTGCCCCAACTTTACAAGCTGGGAGAGCTCAGTATATCTCAGATACTATCATAGGGGCAAGGGTGCTCTTAGCATTGGTAATCAAGACTTTGACGACTCCAGCCACCCGCAGATCGATATTCCCATCTTTCTGGGGAAACACCACGAGGCCTAAGAAAGCTACCATGAAAGCGAAATGCCTATGCTCATCCCAATTTGCTCGGTTCCCTTTGCTACAAACCCCGTTTTCCGGGTTGTTGAATCCTCCTATATGCTCGTGCCTCTGGTATATAAAACGTAGAGTGGAAAAACCATCCTCCAACTCGGAGTATGAGACTCCCTTGCTTATTTTTAGCAAATCCATGAATTTGTGAGAGTTAACAGCTCTTGGAGCGATCAGATACTTATGCCTCAGACCTTCAGTACTTCCCATATAACCTGATATCTCTTCCAAGGTGGGTGTCAGTTCAAAATTCGAGAAATGTAAGACGTTGTGAGCTGGGTCCCAAAATGTAACCAACTCCTTTATGATGTCTCCTCTAGGCCTTATCTTCAACAACCCGGTGAGGCCTCCCTAATGTAGATTGACCTTATCTTGCTCCGATTTACCCAAATCCTCCCACCACATATGCAACTCCAAAGGGATCTTGTTCATGACTGTTATTGGCAAACTTTGACTCGTGCTCATTCTGCACATTTATTAGGGTGATTAAGCAAAATCAAGACTCATTTGACTCAAAAAAAAAGTTAACACTATTTTTCTCTCTTTTCTTTTCAAATTTTCATTTCAAAATAAAACCCGGTTTTGCAAATACGGCCTTTCGGCACTTCCGGGGAGAAGATTTAAGGTTGTGCTTGCTAACCGGCCAAAAAGTCAAAAAAGAGACCAAAGGTGGCTGTTCTTGCAAAAACAGCCTTCCGACGTCCTTTTGGGGACATTCGGCTATTTTTGACAAGAATGGCTTCACCTTACTTATTTCCAACAAAGTAAGAAAATTTTGATGTCTTTTGGGCTATTTTTGCAAAAAGGAAGTTGGACCCTATGGGGATTGCCTACGTATCCCACATCTGGTGAGAATCAAACTGGTGTAGTTCGGGCAATTTAAAACAAAAACCAACCTTTTTTTTCTTTTCTCTTTTTTTCAAAATAAAACAAAATTTTTTCTTTTTTTTTCTTTCCAGAATTTCGGCAGATTTTCAGTACCATTTGGACATTGGTTTTTCAAAACAGGTGATTATCTCACTTAGCCCTCACACTGCTATTTTCTTTTTTCAACTTTCTCCTATTATTCAAAAGCCGGTCAGCATGCAAATCCGAAGCAAATAAATGCACAAGTAGCAAGTAAGATGCATCAGGATGGTCTTTTCATTTCAGGTACACCTGTCCTAGACAGACCCAACCCCTGTGTTGAGTCTCCAAAGTCAAATGCACGTGATGCAAACAAACGCTCCTACTAGGGATCCGACATGAGGTTAAGTTATTCTAAGTTTAAAACCCGGGTGTATTGTTCTAGACCTGGCTTACCCGAGCGGACAACTCAAGCCGAGGGGGGCTGCGTACCGATAACCAAAAGATCATCCGGCTTTGCAACTTGTCCGAAACTCGTTCTATTTGGGATATGACACTAACAAAAAGAAGTCACGACCAGCGTGCACTCCTTAGGAGAGAGAAGAGAGGGGTTTCGTAGCAGTTTATATATACAGTTCAGATAATATCAAAGCGATAAAAGCAACATTTAGCACATTAGGCCCAAACATGTAATAAAATCAGATAATAAATAAAGCCAAATATAACAATTTATCTAAACTCGAATCCTGAACCCTGAACCAGAGATTCTGGGTTCTTATCCCCAGCAGAGTCGCCAGAGCTATCACACCTCCTTTTTACCTACGCCCCCGTAAGGGGTAGTAAGGGAGTTTTTTCCAATTTAAAGTGACAATCGAAACGAGATCATTTTTTAATTAAAATTCAGGGTCGCCACTTGGGATAATTATTGGTATCCCAAGTCACCGGTTCAAATCCCGAATCGAGGAAAACATTGACTCTGTATTACAGTCCGCGAACACAGAAACTCGGGTAAGAAATTCTGTTAACCCGAGAGAAGGTGTTAGGCATTTCCGAGTTCTGTTTTTCTAGCACGGTCGCTCAACTATTATTATTGGCCTATTATCTGATTTTAATACACTTTTAAACCTATGTGCATTTTAACTTTAAACCGCTTTTAATTAATTTTAGGAAGATTCAACGTTATTTAAAACACGCCTTGAACCACGCCACATGAAATGCACCCGCGGTCCACGACATATTTTATTTAACGTTGTTGAGAATTGGAGTTGGGTCACATGAAATGCACACCTGAATTTAGGGAGGTAATTTTAAATTATGCGCCTAAAGCAACTACGCATTTTCAACTTTGCGAGGGCTATGTAAGTTCAACTAAATGGCGTGCCTCAATTTCTAAGGATTCAAGTATTAATTAAATGAGGGCCATGCAATTTGAGATTTTTCTTCGGCACGGCACACCTCGATTCCATTATTTAAAGGAAACTTGAACTAAATTTCGGAGGGCCATAAACTATGTATTGCCTAATATAGCACGCCTCCGATCTACTCAACTAAAGAAATTAAAGATATTCATATTTAAAGTTGTACTTTTACTTTCAGCACCTCCCAAGAAATATAATACATTGCAGAACTTTACATTGCAGAACTTTTGACTAGGGATCGATTGCAGAAGCGATTTATTAGAACCAAGAATCCTCCTTATACGTGTATGTATACAATATTGTTTATAGAATGAAATAGACAAGGTAACGTATAACAATTACAACAAGATAGAAAAAAAACAATCTGTAAACTTGTCATATGAGAAGCAGATTCAAACTTTCAAAATGAACCAAAATACACTGCTGAAATCGACTCCATTTGATTAACAAATTGTTCAATTTAGAAATGCAGAGAATGCAAATTGTTCCATTTTAACAACTTTAATCTGAATATTCAAAACTTCGAGAATAAAAATTCATTCAAACCATAAACACTAAGATAGAACATTACAATTCTTGAATTAATTAAATAAAGGAGGTAGAAATGGACCTCAATGTCTTAGAACCTCCAGATGTGTTACATGGCCGGAAAACAGAGTCTCGAACGGAAACCATCGGCAATGGCAAACATGAACCTCGACTCAGCCATGTCTCAATCAAATCCATATTTGAACACCAAAATTCTGAGATTGAAACTAACGACGCATAACATTTTTCTTTAAAATCGAAGCCCAATTAACACAAAAACATAAGCAACCTTTTTTAGTATTTTTTTATTCTCAATGAAAACGGAAGAATAGAAGAAGAAGATTAAAGAGTTCCGAAACACCAAATCCTCACTGCCTTTTTCCAAAAATGTGATTATCTTTTTCTCCCTCTACGTGTGTGTGCGCGCCTGAATCTACTTTTCGTTCAAGGGAGGGAGATGGGGATTCAACTAGGCTCTGTTTTTCGTCGAGCTGCTGGAGGAGGAAGATGAAGAGAGCAACAGCTGGTGTTCAAGGTTTTGGCGAGTTTTGGTTAATGGGAAGAAGCAGAAACAGCGATGGCCATAGAGATGGAGTTTGGGTGCTCGGTTTTTTTTTTGAAAGAGAAGATGATCAACGATGGGGGGTGGTCTGATTCTTTTTGTTCTTGCGACTGTTTCTTGGTTGAAGCTCAAGCCATGGAAAACTTTTGTTCTTCAATGAAGAAGAAAACAACCGAGCAGTGGGTGGGGGTCTCTATGGTGTTATGCGACTGAAGGATCTCTTTTTGTGTATAGGCGTTCACTTTCTGTATATTTTCGTGTGTGTGTATTATATAGAAAGTGAAGGGAAAGGTCCCCCTACCCAAAACGTGAATGAGAGAGAGAGAAAAAGAATTTCTGTTATTTTTTGGATTCCAATGTGCATGTGAGTTGGTTAGGAATAGATAAGGTGGGTTCCACATGATTTAATGAATTGATTCTTCTTTGCAAATTTACTCTTCTGTTGCTTCATTACTCTTTTTGTTTTGCAAACTTTTTTTTTCTTTCTATTAAGGATAAGATAACATTAGTTACAAAAATACTATTTATCTAAAGTAGACAATATTAAAAAGAGAACTAAACTAATCCTATTAGAGAAACTCAAATACTACTCGATATTTACTAAATACTTATAACTTAAAATTACACTAAACCAAGTAAAAATATTTTTTGAAACTTTTCTTTTATCCTTTGTAAAAATAAAATAAAATAAAACTAGCTATAAAAAAATATCTATAATCTAACATAAAGAACAAAAATATTTTTTTTGTTAGTTTTTCTTCTTTTTCTTTTAGTCTTTGAAATAAGATAAACTGAAGAAGTTTAAAAAATAGCCAAAATAGTGATTTTAGACCTAAACCAAATATCTACATGCTAAAATATAAAAAATCTTGGGGAGGGTAAAAAATCACATGTCTACAACAAGTACACGACCTACTAGAAGTTCTACAAATAGAGTATGAAATAAATACAACTGATTTGAATGAAATGAACAATAAATAAGGAAAGAGGAAGGGGACTCCAAGGTCTACGAACGTCAGCAGATTTACCTCAAGTCTCTAACAGTAATAATTCGAGTTGATGCACCTCACGGACAGCTGGGACCAATACAAAAATCTGCATAAGAAGTGCAGAGTGTCGTATGAGTACAACTGACCCTGTGTACTATGTAAGTGCCGAACCTAATCTCGACGAAGTAGTGACGAGGCTAAGGTAGTCACTTACAATAACCTTTACGCAGTGTAAAATAACAACATGAAAGAAAATGCAAAAAATGAATTAATGCAGTTAACAAATGAAAATAACTCAACCTCCGAAGGAAAATCAGTAAATACCAGAAATACCAATTGTTAGAGTCTCGCATGAAAATACCAAAGCCAACACAACACAATAAGGAAATAGAAATATATAGATTGTTGCAATGCGCAACTCGATCCCACCGTACAACACAATTCTCCCTTATTCCCCCATAATAATAAATAAATATATGTTGCGGCGTGCAACCCGATCCCACCATATAATTAGAATACAGATCATAATTCACCCTTATTTCAACATATCTATCCACCATTTTCACCTGTTACGGTGCACAACCTGTTCCCACCGTATCAATATAAATTTACCCATATTTTGCCATATCAATCCATTCTTATTTCCGATGTTGTAGCGCGCAATCCGATCCCACCGTACAGTATGCATAAATCAATAAGTGCATTTAATTTAACAATTTAAATCACAAGATTCCTCTATGATTAATGGATATGACGTAGAAACAGAAATGAAATCTCGTCTCAAATTAAGAATCCACTATAATGAATACTAAACAACAAGACAATTTAAATAAATGACAACTAAGGGTACAAGTAAGTCATTTAAGGCAAGTAATAGTAAGTCATGGAAGCATTGAAGAATCTAACATTTTTTAATACGAGAATAATAAGTGACAAGTAGAAAATAAAGACCTCTACGAACCCCGCAGATGCGAAGCCTTTACACCTCTTCTTCCTTCGCAAATGCGAACCTGAGAAGATCGCAATTGCGACCCAAATCTCGCAAATGCGAGAAACCAGCCCCGGACTCCTGCTTTGTAAATGTGAAGTATTCTTCGCAAATGAGAGGCCCGCATTTGCAAGCCAGACCTTGCATTTGAGAAATCTACAGTCCAGTACCAGAACACACATGCACCAGCTAGTTTCTAAGTCCAAAACCACTCCGAAGCCTATCCAAAACTTACCTGAGCCCTTGTGGCTCCAAACCGAATATGAACACAAGTCCAAATATATCATACCAACTCACTCGTGTGATCAAAACACTAAAATAACACCTAGAACTATGAATCAGACACCAAAACGGATGAAATTTTCAAAGAATCTTAAGAACTTTCATTTTAACAATCGGACGTCCGAATCACGTCAAATCAACTCCGTTTTGCATAAAATTTTACAGACAAGTCATAAATACTAAAATAGACCTATACCAAGTTTCGGAACCAATATTCAAATTCGGTAGCAACAACGTCAAACTACGGTCAAATTTATGAATTCTTTAAGCCTTTAAACCTATAATTTTTAACAAATTGCGATAAATCACGCTAGGGACCTCTGAATTAGATTTTGAGCATACGCACAAGTCCCAAATCACGATACAAATCCACATAGATCGTCAAAATATAGACCCGGGTCTGTTTGTTTTAAACATCGACCGAAGTCAACCCAAATAAGTTTTAAAGCACGCTTTTCACATTTTAATATACTTTTCAAAACATAGAATTAAGGGTTAAAACTCTAGATTACCTATTGGGTCATCACAACTATAGCAACCAAAAAATATTGGAATAAATGAGGCAATTATAGAGAGGTTTGATTATATATTAAAATCACAAAATGTAACAACTCGGCTGGTTATTTTGAGAGTTATAGCCATGTTCCCCTATTTACTACTCATTTTATGCTTTATAGCTGCTATGTGACTTGACAGGGTAGTTGGTTTGGGTCTGGAGAGGTTTTGGAATGAATTGAGACACTTAGTCTCAAGGTTGAAAACTTAAGTTAAAATGGTTGACCGGATGTTGACTTATGTGTAAACAACTCTAGATTGTAGTTTTGATGGTTCCGGAAGCTCCGTTGGGTATTTTGGACTTAGGAGTGTGTCCGGATTGTGATTTGGAGGTCCGTAGTTGAATTAGGCTTGAAATGACGAAAGTTGAAAATTTGGAAGTTTGACCGAGAGTGGACTTTATGGATACCAGGCTCGGATTGGGATTCTGGAGTTGTAGTGGGTCCGTGGTATCATTTTTTAACTTGTGCGCAAAATTTGAGGTCAATCAGACGTGATTTGATAGGTTTCAACATCGTTTGTAGAAGTTGGAATTCCTTAGTTTTTATTAGGCTTGAATTGGGGTGCGATTCATATTTTTGATATATTTTGATGTGGTTTGAGGGCTTGACTAAGTTTGTATCATGTTTTAGGACTTGTTGGTATATTTGGTGGAGGTCTCGGAGGCCTTGGGTGGAGTTCGGATGGTTAACGGATCAAATTTAGAGTTTGAAAGATTGTTGAAGCTGGGAGTCTTCTAGTGTAATCGCACCTGTGGAGCTTTGGTCATCGGTGTGAGTTCCCAGATGCGAGCTGGGGAATGCAGATGCGGCCAGAAGTGAGGAAGGCTATGGTCGCAGGTGCGAAGGATTGGAGAGGTGGCTTACAAGCTTTCTTTGCCACCTAGTTTGTCGAGTGTGTATCCAGTATTTCATGTTTTTATGCTCCTAAAGTATGTCGGTGATTCGTCTGATGTCTTGAATTTAAGCACGGTTCCGTTGGATGGTAGTTTGACTTATGATGTGTAGCTGATGGCCATTTTGGATCGGCATGTTCGAAAGTAAGGTCAAAGGGCATAGCTTGAGTGAAGGTGCATTGGAGAGGTCAGCCAGTTGAAGAGGCTACTTGGGAGATCGAAGGGAGATACAAAGCACATATCCACACCTATTTGTGAATCTATGTACGTTTCTAGACAAGTTCTAGGACGAACATTTGTTTAAGAAGGGGAGGATGTAATGACCCGACCGGTCATTTTGAGAGTTGTAGCCCTATTCCCTCATTTACAGCTCATTTTATGCTTTATAGCTTCTATGTGACTTGCTAGGGCAGTCGGTTCGAGTTCGGAGAGGTTTCTGAATGAATTGAGACACTGAGTCTCAAGGTTGAAAGCTTAAGTTGAAATGGTTGACCAGATGTTGACATATGTGTAAACGACTCCGGAACAGAGTTTTGATTGGTTTGTTAGCTTCGTTGGGTGATTTTAGACTTAAGAGTATGTCCGGATTGTGATTTGGAGGTCTGTAGTTGAATTAGGCTTGAAATGGCGAAAGTTGAAAATTTGGAAGTTTGACCGAGAGTGGACTTTGTGGATACTGGGCTCAGATTAGTGTTCTGAGAGTTGGAGTAGGTCTGTGTTGTCATTTGTGATCTGTGTGCAAAACTTGAGGTCAATCGGAAGTGATTTGATAGGTTTCGACATCGTTTGCATAAGTTGGAATTCCTTAGTTTTCATTAGGCTTGAATTGGGGTGCGATTCGTATTTTTGATGTTATTTGATGTGTTTTTAGGGATTGACTAAGTTTGTTCATTTTTTAGGACTTGTTGGTATGTTTAGTGAAGGTTCCAGGGGCCTTGGGTGGAGTTCGGATGGTTAATAGATCAAATTTAGAGTTTGAAAGATTGCTGAAGCTAGGAGTCTTCTGGTGCAATCACACTTGCGGAGCTTTGGTCGCAGGTACGAGCTGGGGAGCGCAAGTGCGGCTAGGAGTGAGGAAGGGTATGGTCGCAGGTGCAAAGGATTTTCCGCACCTATTGGTCACAAATGCGGAGAGGTTGGGCGCAGAAGCGGAGGCCAGCGCAGGAGCGGGAAACAGGGTCGCACCTGTGTTTGCACAGGAGTGGATCTTGGTCCATAGGTGCGAAGGCCCAATTTCAGCGGTTCACCATAGAAGCGGAAGGATTGTCGCTTTTGTGACACCGTAGATGCGGTTAAGTTTTCGTAGGAGCGAAAAGGATGGACAGAACTTTAAATTTGAGGGTTCCATGATTTTCTTCATTTTGAACATTCTAAGCTCGGCATTAGGCGATTTTTGAGGGGGGTTTCGAAGGGATTCTTGAGGTAAGTCACTTGTGGTTAAATTTACTCAATAATTATGTTTCCCTATTGAATTTTCCACCTAGTTTGTATGTTTTTGAGGTGAAATTTATGAGTTTGAGGCTAGGAATTTGGAGAGTTTGATTTGGGGATTTGAGAGGCAATTTGTTATCGGATTTTGGTAAATTTAGTATGATTAGACTCTTGGTGGAATAGGCTTCTCGATTTTTTGACTTTTATTGGATTCTGAGATGTGGGCTTCGGGTCAACTTTTGAGTTGACTTTTTGACTTTTGATTAATAACTTAGTATTTTCTTATGGAATTGATTTCTTTAGCTTGTATTGATTGTATCAAATTATTTGTGGCTAGATTCAAGACATTCGGAGGCCGATTCACAAGGCAAGGGCGTGTTTTTGTAGGGATTTGCGATTTGAGGTAAGAAACAGTTCTAAACTTGGTTCTGATATGAAAACCTGATTAACGTGTCATGTGATTGGTGTTTAGGTGACACACATGCTAGGTGACATGCGTGTGAGTGTGAGCCGTAGTAATTGTGACTTGGTCATTACTATGGAACTGTATAGTTGAATAATCTGTTGTTATCCGTATATTCTCCATGTGTTACAGAAATTGAACTACAAATCATGTTAGAAATCATGCTTAGGCTATGTGGTGATACTGTAGGGACCCACAGAGGGTGTGCTACATGTTGAATTATCTGCTAAATTTCCACTTTGTACTCGGTCACAAATTTTTACTTACATATTATATCTCACTCTTTATTGTTCTTTATTTATACATTATATCATTGTTGTTTGGGCCGATTATCATGATTATTGAGAGCCCGAGAGACTGGTGAGGTTGATGACTCAGTGAGGCCGATGGCCTGATTGTGTGAATATTTATTGGGATCGGGCTGCATGCCACAACATGTTTTACTGATTTATGCCACATTTGGCTTATTATAGCGTTTGGGCTGAAGGAGCCCCTCCGGAGTCTGCACACCTATAGTGAGCACAGGTACCTACTGAGTGCGAGTGCGAATGTCGAGCGATTGGGAGAATTGAGAGACTGTGATGAATGAGTGACTGTGAGGTTGGAGTGAATGGCAGGACTGAGTGATTGTTACTTTGAGAATATGCACTTGATTTCATTACTGTTGTATTTCAGCTGGCATATATCACTGTCATTTAGTCTCTGAGAGATACTATATCCTATTTCAATTGAACTTGACATGAATTAACTGTTTTTGTTTTAGAAGTCGAACTTGAAAGCATGCCTATTTTCCTGTATATATTTTATGTAATAGAATTGTATCTGTGAAGCTCGTCACTACTTTCAGTCCAATAGTTAGTCTTGTTACTTACTGAGTTAATTGTACTCATGCTACACCCTACATTTTGTGTGCTGATCCAGGTGTTTCCGAACACAGTGGGTGCTGATTATCTGAGCAACTTGATCATTCGGAGATTACGGGTAGCTGCCCGACATTGGCAGTCCTTGACTCTCCCTTCATATCTTTCAGCTTTATGTATATACTTTAAGCTTTTCATAGGCAGTATTTTCATACTTGTGTTGTATAGATGCTCATGTACTCAATGACACCCTGGTTTTGGGAACTTCCGTATTGAGTTTTGACTTTCTATCTAGTTTATGATAGCTTTAATTATTCAAACCTGTGTTACTTCATTTAAAAGTGTTGGAAATGTTTGAGGTGTCGTTGGCTTGCCTAGTACCACATTAGGCGCCATCACGACAGACTAAGTTTTGGGTCGTGACAAGTTGGTATCAGAGCCTAGGTTACATAGGTCTCCTGAGTCATGAACATGTTTAGTAGAGTCTTGCAAATCAATACGGAGACGTTAGTACTTATCTTCGAGAGGCTGTCGAACCCTTAGGAAACTTCACATTCTTGTATTCTTGTCGTACGGATTTGTTGATTCCGAAAACTAAGTTTCTGTTATTCTATTCTCTATGGATGGTGAGGACACGTGCTACTAGGCAGGATGGACAACCACTAGTACCACCAGCTAGAGTCACGAGAGGCTGAGGTCGCGGTAGGGGAAGAGGTGCATCTCGTACAACAGCTAGAGCAGCACGTGCAGATCCACCAGTTGCTCTAGCTCAGGAGCAGGTTCTAGATGTAGTTTAGCCAGTGGGGCCAACTCAGGCACCGGCTGTGCCCATTGTAATTCCAGGCCTTCAGGAGGCTTTGGCTTAGATTTTTACTATGTGCACTAGCCTCGCTCAAGCCGTTTCTATTCAGACCATGCCAGCCACTTCTTAAGACGAGGGAGGTACTCAAACTCCCACCACCCATACTCTAGAGTAGGTGAAGCAGGGACATTAGATGCTGGGGGTATTGCCATCCTAGCCGGTTGCAGCTGCTTAGGACCAGGTGGGTACCGTTATGAGTGAGGATGAGCAGAAGACACTTGAGAGGTTTGAGAGACTCCAGACTCTATCATTCAATGGGGCTGAGTCAGATGATGCTCAGGACTTCTTAGATAGGTGTCATCGGATTCTTTAACCGCGTGTATTCTGGAGAGCAGTGGGGTCTCGTTCACTACTTTTCCGTTTACTAGGGCTGCCTTCATATGGTGGGAGACCTATGAGAGGAGAAGGCTAGTCGGTGCTACACCACTTTCATGGTATGAGTTCTTTGTTCTCTTCTTGTAGAAGTTTATGTCACCGACCCGTAGGGAGGAGCTGCGTAGGCAGTTCGAGCAGCTACGCCAAGATGGCCTATCTGTGACCCAGTATGAGATGAGATTTTCAGAGTTGGCTCGTCACACAGTTTGATTGGTTCCTACTGAGAGGGAGAGGATTAGGAGGTTCATTGGTGGTCTCACCTATCAGTTGCATTTTGCTATGACTCAAGAGAGTGTATCTGGTGCTCGATTCAATGAGGTGGTTGATATTTCTCATCGGTTAGAGATGGTTTGTAGTCAGGGGTGCGAGGAAAGGGAGGCCAAGAGGCCTCATGGATTGGGTAGTTTCAACGGTGTTCCTTCAGGGGGTCAGTTCTACTACAACAGGGGTTGTCTGTCACGCCCCAAACTTGAAGAGGCGTGGCCGGTACCCGATGCTGTACTCAGCCCGAGCGTACCACTCTATAACTATGAACTCTGGAGGGGTAATTCTCAACTTAGGCCGAGGAGTCCATATTCTGAATCGTCTAAAAATAATGTTTCTCTTATGTGTGGGGTAAACATACCCAAAAGCTGATATATATATATAACTGTGCCAGTTGATTAAGCTGCTATGAACATCTACTGATATAAAAATATACAGGACTCATCTACAAGCCTTTAGAGATAACTGAACTGTACCATGGTCCGGACAGGACCTCGATCTACCCATCAAACCTGTATGTATAAAATGGACTCCAAGGTCTAGACCTGGTAACTCCGAGGAAGTGGAGCTTACCAACCAAGTTGATGTTTGACTCTGCCTGCTAGGAGGGTCTGTCCAACTGTCAATGAGGACCTGCAGGCATGAAATGCAGCATCCTTGGAAAAGGGGACGTCAGTACGAATAATGTACCGAGTATGTAAGGCAACAAAATAACTGAAAGCTGAAACTGAACTAATATATAATAACTGAAAGTAACTGGGAGTCAAAGATAATTTGAAGATATGCTTACTTGCTGATACTGACTCAACTCTCTCAATATAGTAAGTAAAATAGTTGTCCGGCCTTATAAGGCTCAGTATATGTAACTGATCTACCGTAGTAGGCTTGCTCATAGGCACTCGGCCATATTAGGCTCTATATCTCGGCCATTCTGGGCTCGCTCATAGGCTCTTGGCCAAAGTAGGCTCGGTATATAACTTACCATCTGATAAGAGGTTGCCCAATAGGGGCCTGCCCATCGATTATAGCTCGATAGTGGTGAAAATATTGTAATACTGTATATATATATATATATATATATATATATATATATATATATATATATATATATATATATATAGACTCTCTGCTCTCTTGGCTAACATAAGACAAAACTAAACTAAATAGTGGAGAGGTTCTCTAGATTATGTTCCCAGCAGAGTGATTTCATATTTGAAGACCCAATGGATGGTTGGGAAGCGTTGTTTATCTTATTTGACCTTTGTGAGGGATGTTGGTACTGATACCCCTACTATTGGTTCTGTCCCAATGGTGCAAGATGTCCCAGATGTATTTCCTGTAGACCTGTAGGGCATGCCACCCAACAGGAATATTGACTTGGTGCTGGGCACTCAGCCCATTTCTATTCCTCCGTATTGTATGGCACCAACTGAGTTGAAAGAATTGAAAGAGCAACTTCAAGAACTTTTTGATAAGGGGTTTATTAGGCCTAGTGTGTCATCTTGCAGTGTACCGGTTTTGTTTGTGAAGAAGAAGGATGGTACTATGCGGATATACATAGACCATAGGCAGTTGAACAAATTTACAATCAAGAACAAGTATCCTATGTCACGTGTTGATGATCTATTTGACCAGCTTCAAGGAGCGAGGGTGTTCTCTGAGATTGATTTGAGGTTTGGGTATCACCAGTTGAAGATTCGGGACTCAGATATTCTAAAGACAGCATTCAGGAACCGTTATAGTCATTATGAGTTCCTTGTGATGTCTTTTGGGCTGATCAATGCCCCAACAACATTCAGGCATCTAATGAACAATGTATTTCAGCCTTATCTCGACTCGTTTGTCATAGTATTCATTGATGATATCCTGGTGTACTCTCGTGGCCCGGAGGAACATGCCCAACATTTGAAGATTGTGTTGCAGCTGTTGAGGGAGGAGAAGCTTTATGTCTAGTTCTCCAAGTGTAAGTTTTGGCTTAGTTCGGTGGCGTTCTTGGGGAATGTGGTGTCCAGTGAGGGGATTCAGGTGGATCCAAAAATGATAGAGGCAGTTCAGAGTTGGCCCAGGCCGTCCTCAATTACTGAGATTCGGAGCTTTCTCGGCTTGGTCGGTTATTATCGTCGCTTCGTGGAGGGTTTCTCGTCTATTGCATCGCCTTTGACCAAATTGACCCAGAAGGGTGCTACTTTCAGGTGGTCGGATGAGTGTGATGAGAGCTTTTAAAAGCTCAAGACTACCTTGATCACAACTCCAATTCTAGTTCTACCTTCAGCTCTAGGCTCTTATATAGTGTGTTGTGATGCTTCTCGGATTGGTATTGGGTGTGTCTTGATGCAGGAGGGCAGAGTGATTGCTTATGCTTTACGTCAGTTAAAGCCTCATGAGAAGAACTACCTCTCCACGATTTGGAGTAGGTTGCCATCGTTCATGCATTGAAGATTTGGAGGCATTATCTCTATGGTGTATCTTTTGAGGTATTTACGAATCATCAGTGTCTCCAGCACTTGTTCAAACAAAATGATCTAAATTTGAGGCAGCAGAGATGGTTGGACTTGCTAAAGGACTATGATATTACTATTCTTTATCATCCCGAGAAGGCCAATATGGTGGCCGATGCCTTGAGTAAGAAGGCGGTGAGCATGGGTAGCCTTGCATTCATTCCTGTTGGTAAGAGACCACTTGCAGTTGATGCTCAGGCCTTGGCAAACTAGTTCATGAGATTAAATATTTCGGAGCCCAGTCAGGTTCTGGCTTCTGTGGTTTCTCGGCCTTCCTTATTTGATCGCATCAGAGAGCGCCATTATGATGATCCTCATTTGCTTGTCCTTAAGGATATGGTTCAGTATGGCGATGCCAAGGATGTTACTATCGGTGATGGTGGGTTATAAAGGATGCAGATTCGGATTTGTGTGCCTGATGTAGATGGGATACATGAGTTGATTCTTGAGGAGGCCTATAGTTTGCGGTATTCCATTAATCTGGGTGTCGCAAAGATGTACCAGGACTTGAGGCAACACTATTGGTGGAGGGGAATGAAAAAGGATATAGTGGAGTTTGTATCCCGGTGCCTTAACTGTCAGCATGTGAAGTATGAGCATCAAAGATCGAGTGGATTGCTTCAGAGGCATGAGATTCCTGGGTAGAAATGGGAGCGTATCACCATGGATTTTGTAGTTGGGCTCCCACTGACTTTGTGGAAGTTTCATGCTATTTGGATGATTGTGGATCGGCTAACCAAGTCCGCGCACTTCATTCTAGTTGGGACTACTTATTCTTTGGAGCAGTTGATTGAGATTTACATCCACGAGATTGTTTGCCTTTACCGTGTGCCCCTGTCCATCATTTCAGATCGGGGCACGCAGTTTACATCGCAATTTTAGAGAGCGGTACAACGAGAGTTGGGCACCTAGGTTGAGTTGAGTAAAACATTTCACCCTCGAATGGAAGGACAATCCAAGCGTACTACTCATATATTGGAGGACATGCTACACACTTTCATCATTGTTTTTGGGGGTTCTTGGGATCAGTTTCTGTCACTCGCAGAATTTGCCTACAACAACAGCTACTAGTCGAGCATTCAGATGGCTCCGTATGAGGCTTTGTATGGGAGACAATGTCGATATCTGGTGGGTTGGTTTGATCGCAGTGAGGCTAGGATATTGGGTATACTGACTTGGTTCAGGATGCTTTGGACAAGGATAAATTTATTCAGGATCGGATTCGCACAACGCAGTCTAGATAGAAGAGTTGCGTCGATCAGAAGGCTCGTGATGTTGCTTACATGGTTGGGGAGAAGGTTCTGCTCAAGGTTTCACCCATGAAGGGTGTTATGTGGTTCGGGTAAAAAAGCAAGTAGAGCCCTCGGTATATTGGGCCGTTTGAGGTACTTTAGAGGATTAGAGAGGTGGATTACAAGCATGCTTTGCCACCTAGCTTGTCGAGTGTGTATCCAATATTTTATGTTTCTAAGCTTCGAAAGTATGTCACTGATTCGTCTCATGTTTTAGAATTTAGTACGGTTCCGTTGGATGGTAATTTGACTTACGATGTGGAGCCGATGGCTATTTTGGATCGGCAGGTTCGAAAGTTGAGGTCAAAGGACATAGCTTGAGTGAAGGTGCAGTGGAGAGGTCAACCAGTTTAGGGGGGGATGTAACGACCTGACCGGTCGTTTTGAGAGTTGTAGCCCTATTCCCTCATTTACTGCTCATTTTATGCTTTATATCTGCTATGTGACTTGCCAGATTAGTCGGTTCGGGTCCGGAGAGGTTTCAGAATGAATTGAGACACTTAGTCTCAAGGTTGAAAGCTTAAGTTGAGATGGTTAACTGGACGTTGACATATGTGTAAATGACTCCGTAATGGAGTTTTGATGGGTTTGCTAGCTTCGTTGGGTGATTTTGGACTTAGAAGTGTGTCCGGATTGTGATTTGGAGGTCTGTAGTTGAATTAGGTTTGAAATGGTAAAAGTTGGAAATTTGGATGTTTGACCGAGAGTGGACTTTGTGGATACCGGGCTAAGATTAGGGTTCTAGGAGGTGGAGTAGGTCGGTGGTGTCATTTGTGACTTGTGTGCAAAATTTAAGGTTAATCGGAAGTGATTTGATAGGTTTCGGCATCGTTTGCGGAAGTTAGAATTCCTTAGTTTTCATTAGGCTTGAATTGGGGTGTGATTCATATTTTTTATGGTGATTGATGTGGTTTGAGGGTTTGACTAAGTTAGTATCATGTTTTAGGACTTGTTGGTATGATTAGTGGAGGTCCTGGGGCTCGGGTGGAGTTCGGATGGTTAATAGATCAAATTTAGAGTTTGAAAGATTGCTGAAGCAGGGAGTCTTCTGGTGCAATCGCACCTGCAGAGCTTTGGTTGTGGGTGTGAGCTCGCAGGTGCAAGCTGGGGAGTGCAGATGCGGCCTGGAGTGAGGAAGGCTATGGTCACATGTGCGAAGGACTTTCCGCACCTGCATGGTCGCAGATGCGGAGAGGTTGAGCGCAGAAGCGGAGGCTAGTGTAGGAGCGGGAAAGAAGGTCGCACCTGCGTTTGCGCAGGAGCGGAGCATGGTTCGCAGGTGCGAAGGCCCAATTTTAGTGGTTCACCGTAGAAGCGGAAGGATTGTCGCTTCTGCGACACCGCAGATGCAGTTAAGTTTCCGCATGAGTGAAAAGGCTAGACAGAACTTTAAATTAGAGGGTTTTGTGATTTTCTTCATTTTGAGCATTCTAAGCTCGGGATTAGGCAATTTTTGAGGGGGTTTCAAAGGGATTCTTGAGGTAAGTCACTTGTGGTTAAATTTACTCAATAATTATGTTTCCCATTGGATTTCCCACCCAGTTTGTGTGTTTTTGAGGTGAAATTTGGGAGTTTGAGGCTAGGGATTTGGAGAGTTTAATTTGGGGATTTGAGTGGCGATTTGATATCGCTTTTTGGTAAATTTGGTATGGTTAGACTCGTGGTGGAATAGGCTTCTAGATTTTGTGACTTTTATTGGATTCCGAGACATGGGCTCGAGGGCCCGCTTTTTAGTCGACTTTTTGACTTTTGATTAATAACTTAGTATTTTCTTATGGAATTGATTCCTTTAGCTCGTGTTGATTGTATCAAATTGTTTGTGGCTAGATTCAAGAGGTTCGGAGGCCGATTCGCGGGGCAAGGGCATTTTGGAGTAGGGATTTGCACGATTTGAGGTAAGTAACAGTTCTAAACTTGGATCTGAGGGTATGAAACCCTGAGTTACGTGTCATGTGATTGGTATTGCGGTGAGGTGACGGCCGTGTAGGCGTGCACCATAGTAATTGTGACTTGGTCAATTCCATGGAATTGTATAGTTGAATAATCTGTTGTCAACCGTATATTCTCCATGTGTTATAGAAATTGAACCACAAATCATGTTACAAATCATGCTTAGGTTAGGTGTTATATTGTAGGGATCCATAGATGTCGTGTTACATGTTGAATTATCTGCTAAATTACCACTTTGTACTCATTCACATTTTTCACTTGCATATTATATCTCACTTTCTGTTGTTCTTTATTGATACATTATATCATCACTGTTTGGGCTGATTATCATGATTATTGAAAGCCCGAGAGACTGGTCAGGTTGAGGATTGAGTGAGGCCGAGGGCTTGATTGTGTGGATGTTTATTAGGATCGAGCTGCACGTCGTATCATGTTTTATTGATTAATACCATGATTGGCTTATTATAGCGCTTGGGCTGAAGGTGCCCCTCCGGAGTCTGCACACCCATAGTAAGTGCAGGTACCTACTGACTGCGAGCGCGAGTGCCGAGCGATGGAGAATTAAGAGACTGTGAGGTTGGAGTGAATGGTAGGACTAAGTGACTGTTACTTTGAGAATATGCACTTGATTTCATTACTGTTGTATTTCAGTTGGCATATATCACTGTCATTTAGTTTTTGAGATATACTATATCCTGTTTTAATTGAACTTGACATGAATTAACTGTTTTGGCTTTAGATGTCGAACTTGAAAGCATGCCTATTTTCCTGTATTATATTTTCTGTAATAGAACTGTATCCGTGAATCTCGTCACTACTTTCAGTCGAATAGTTAGTCTTGTTACTTACTGAGTTGGTTCTACTCATGCTATACCCTGCACTTCGTGTGCAAATCCAAGTGTTACCGAACACGGTGTGTGCTGATTATCTGAGCAGCTTGATCATTCGGAGATTTCGAGGTAGCTGCCCGGTGTTCACAGACCTTGACTTTTCCTCCCTATTTTTCAGTTTTATGTATTTAGTTTCAGCTTTTTATAGGCAGTATTTTTAGACTTTTGCTGTATAGACGCTCATGTTCTTAGTGACACCCTGGTTTTGGGAACTTTCATATTGAGTTTTGACTTTCTATCCAGTTTATGAGAGCTTTAATCATTCAAACATGTGATACTTCATTCTTTATTTAAAATTGTTGGAAATGTTTGAGGCGTCGGCTTTCCTAGTACCATGTTAGGTGCCATCACGACAGGCTAAGTTTTGGGCCGTGACATACAAGCATGTGAAAAGTTTTGATTGCGTGAAAAAAGTTCTCATTATGTGTAAATCAAAATGATGATATAAAAATAATAACAAAATTGGTGCTCTTTCTCTCTCTCTCTTTATATATATATATATATATATATATATATATATATAGTTACATCCACTGTAATTAGATAAATGATTGTGAGAAATTATTAGCAAATAGAAATTCATAAATTTGAGTAAATTTCCTTTTTTTTTGTAACTAACGATTTTATTAATCACCAGTAACTTTACATATCAATAGCCTACTTATACCTCAACAACTATAACTCTTACAAACTTCTAAAGCACTGTCTCTATTAAAACATAAAATGTTGTACCATGCTACTAATCCCAGTGGTGGCTCTCACGTTACATATGTAGGCTAACTCTCGTGCAATACTATAAACTCCTCTGCTTCTCTTTTCAAACAGCCTCAGGTTCCTTTCAATCCAAATGAAGTGAGTTATCTCAGTATAAACCATCCTGTAGAGTTGAGATCGTTGTGTCATGTCCTTAACACATTGTATCACCCATTGCATATTTTGTTCCCAGTTATCTCTCGCAACATCCTGCCTTTGCATCCAATGTAGGATTCTTTGCTACAATTCCTTTGTAAATCGACAGTTAACAAACAAGTGTTCCTTGTTCTCATCATGAGCTTGGCATAATGACCACTTTGGATATACAACTAAACCCCATTGTATCAGCCTATCTGGAGTCAGTAATCTCCCATGTAGTTGCAACCACATGGTAAATATAGCTTTTGGCCTGGAATTGTTTTGGAATATCAAGCATTTCTAGTTAACTCTTGGTCTGTCACCCAACAACTGCAAGTAGAAACTATTGATCATACTCTTTCTTTGATGTTGTTGATGCTGCACCTGTTGAAGATTTGTTCTAGCATTTAGGATTTGTCTCACCATCCAGCTTGCTTGTTGGGGAATTGCCACCTCTTCAAACAGTTTGTCTTTGATGTAGAAAGCATGTATCCATCTTATCCATAGTCGATCTTGCTTGTGTGCTACTTCCAACATTTTTTTGCTAGAGCAGCCTTGTTCCATAGATGCAAATTAATCATGTTTAGGCCCCCGCTTGATTTAGGTGTACACATTTTGTCTTAGGCTACCAAAGCCTTTTTTGCGATCACATTTACCCCAGACTAGATGTAGCTTCTACAGAATGAGTCAATCATCTTCAAGAACATTGAAGGCGGAGTGAATAGCTGCGACCAATAAGATTGAATACCAAAGAGCACAGTTCAAACAAGCTGCACACGACCAGCATATGATAATTTCTTTGTTGTCCAGGAAGAAATCTTTGCAACTATCTTCTCTACCAAAGGGTGTTATTGTATCAATGAGAGCTTTTTGGTAGCAAGTGGGATACCAAGGTATTTGAAAGGCGGTTCTCCCACTGTGAAGCCTAACTGCTGCAGGATCTCTACTCTTATAGTCTGAGGGACTCCCTCAAAATACACTGAGCTTTTCCTCAGATTTTCTTGTAGTCCAGATACTTGGGAAAATTGACTAAAACTTCTATGCATAGTAGAGATTGTGTGATGACCCGACCAGTCGTCTCATGAGTCACCGCTCCATTTTTCCCATTTCTACTTCTTTATGCTTCATTATCCGTGTTATGTGGTATCGAGTTGGTCGGATAGAGTCTGAAGTGGTTTTGTTAAGGTTTGAGACACTTAGTCTCTTTTAAGGGGTGTTTGAGTTGGAAAAGTCAAACGGATATTGACTTATGTGTTAGAGGACTCGGATGCGAGTTCCAACAGTTCAGTTAGCTTCGGAAGGTGATTTATGGCTTAGGAGTGTGATCGGAATGAGTTTTGGAGGGTTGAAGTAGTTTTAGGCTTGAATTGGCAAAGTTGATATTTTGGCGATTTCCGGTTAATAGGTGAGATTTGATATAAGGGTCGGAATGAAATTCTGAGAGTTATTGTAGCTTCGTTGTGTCATTTGGGATGTGTGTGTAAAATTTCAGATCATTCGGACGTGGTTTGGTTGGATTTTTGATCAAAAACGTAGTTCGGAAGATTTTTGAAACTTGGGCTTGAATTCCATGTGATTTGGTAGATTTGATGTTGTTTGAGGTGTTTTGATGATTGGAACAAGTTTGAATAAGGTATCGGGTTATGTTTGTGCTTTTGGTTGAGGTCCCGGAGGCCTTGGGATCATTTCGGGTGGTTATCAGAGAAATTGGAACTTGGTTGCAACAGCTGATATTGCTGCTTCTGGTGTTTTCGCACCTGCGGTTTGGGGATTGCAAGTGCGGTGCCGCACGTGCGGAACGCGAGCCGCAGAAGCAGATTTGAGAGGATTAGTTAGTAACCGCAGATGCAGTAGACGGGCCGCACCTGCGGAGTCGCAAATGCGGAGTATGGACCGCAGATGCGAAATTTGGCCGTTAAGTGATATCCGCAGAAGTGGAGGGTAAACCGCAAATGTGGTACCGCAGATGCGGTTAAAGTGCCGCAGATGCGGAAAGGCCTCGGCAGAACATATAAGTTATTTCATTTCGCGAGTTTGAGTTATTCCACCATTTTTTACTTCGACTTGAGAGCCTTTGGACAATTTGGAAGGGAGATTTCAACGGAACTTCGTTAAGGTAAAGATTTTGGACCTAAAACACATTTCTATGGTAGTATTTCATGGATTAAGACTGAAATTAAATGAATTAAAGGGTTAAAATTGAAGAACTAAGGCTTGAGAAATTGGATTTTTGATTTGGGATTTGGAGGACCATATGGGGTCGGATTTGAGAACTTTTGATATGTATGAACTCGTGGAGAGATAAGGAATCTATTGATGTGAATTTTTTTCTGATTTTCGAGAAGTGGGCCCGGGGCTCGGGTTTTGCTAATTTTGGGATTTTAGGTGTTTTTCGATTGTTTTCGCTTGGGCTTTGTTCCTTTAGCATATTGTGGCGTATTCATTCTGATTTTGGATAGATTCGACGTGCATGGAGGCCGATTCGAAGGGCTAAGGCGTTGCGAGCTAGAGATTTAGCCGGTTTGAGGTGAGTAATGATTGTAAATGATGCTCTAAGGGTTTGAAACCCCGGATTGCACATCGTAGTGCTATATTGAGGTGAGAAACATGCTTGATGGCGAGCGTAGGGTCGTGCATTGTTGGGGATTGTGACTTGGTCCGTCCCGATTGATGATTTTACCGTGTATTTGACTGAAACTTATTTGCCATCATCATGATTTGGGCTGATTACCATATTTGGGCTTCGTGCCAATTATTTGAATCCTTCAGGGATTTTATTACTATTTCCTCACTGTTTTGACTTACTACTTGAACTCAGTCATGTTATTTTCTGATGTTTTACTGCTCAACCATTTTTACTTAGTTTTGAGACTTAAATGATATTTTAAATGATGTTTTGGGATGAGAAATATTGTTTTACTAATGCCCGAGGGGCTTGTGATAATTTTCGGACTGAGTAAGGCCGAGGGCCTAGTTGTGAGGATACACTGATACTGATATGAGGCTAAGGGCCTGAGATACATATATACGCCACGAGGTGGCTGATTGATATGAGGTCGAGGGTCTAGATTTGATGCCACGAGATGGCTTGTTTTTGCGCTTGGGCCGTACGGGGCCCCTCCCAGAGTCTGTACACCCCCAGTAAGCGCGAGTACCCATTGTGATGTGAGATTGAGCCAGAGGGGTTGGTATTGTTCTGAGATTGAGCCCGAGGGGCTGGTACTATTCTGAGATATTGTCCGAGGGGCGGATTTGTGGATACTGAGCCCGAGGGGCGAACTTCTATTGTTCACTTTATCTTAATTATCTGTCAATTTACCTATTTACTGGTTGAAAGAGGATTTTATTTGATTTTTACTAGCTTTACTGATTTTTATGTGATTTTACTACTTCATTATAGAATGCTTTGTGCCTTGTGTGATTTCTTACCTTCAGTTGTTATTTACATTTGTTACTCACTGAGTTGGAGTACTCACTTTACTCCCTGCACCCCTGTGTGCAGATTCAGGCGTTATTGGTTGCGCTCCTGAGTGCTGATTCCTCCAGTTCTAGGCGGTATTCGGAGACTACGAGGTAGCTGTTGGAGTCCGCAACCCTGCGTCTCTATTATCATTTCATTTCTATATCTATTAAACATCTGTATTAGTATTAGATTTAGCAGACTTATGTATGGTCTATAGATGCTCATGACTTGTGACACCTCGGTTAGGGCTGTGTTGGGTTGTACTTCCGCGCTTGATTGGCATTGTTCGCTACTTGGTATTGCTATATCATGTTTTAGATTGCTTTTCTGTTATTTAACTGTTTAAAAAGATGAATTGGGTTTAAGTGGCTGGCCTTGTCTTCATGAGAGGTGCCATCACGACCGGTTTTGGGTTTAGGGGCGTGACAAGTTGGTATCAGATCCTAGGTTACATAGGTCTCACGAGTCATGAACAGGTTTAATAGAGTCTCGCGGATCGGTACGAAGACGTCTGTATTTATTCTCGAGAGGCTACAGAACCCTTAGGAAAAGCTTTATATTCTTGAAATTCTTATCGTGCAAACTTGTTAATCCGAGTACTGAACTTCCGTTATTCTATTCTCTCACAGATGGTAAGGACACGCCTACTGGACAGGGTGGACAACCACCAGTGCCACCAACTATGGCCACCAGAGGCCGAGGATGTGGCCGTGGTCGTGGTAGAGGCAGAGCAGCAAGGGAAACATCTGTAGATCCACCAGCTGCCCCAACTCAGGATCAGGCTCCAGCCATGGACGCTCCTGCAGAGCCAGTTCAGGCACCAGCTGTGCCCATCGTGATTTTGGGTCTTCAAGAGGCCTTAGCACAAATCTTATCAGTTTGCACTGGCCTGGCTCAGGCAGTTTCAGCCACTACAGCCGTAGGTACTTCACAGGCCGGGGGAGGCAATCAGACTCTCACCGCTCGCATACCTGAGTAGGTAGTTCAAGACTTTAGACGCCGGGGGAACCTCCAGCCCAACCGGTTGCACCAGCTCAGGAGTTTGTTGTGCCAGTTATGCCGGATGATGAGCAGCGTCGACTTGAAAGGTTTGGTAGACTCCAACTTCCGACATTCAACGGAGTAGAGGGCGAGGATGCCCAGGGTTTCTTGGATAAGTGCCAGCGGATTCTTCATACAACAGGGATTCTTGAGCCTAGCGGTGTGGAATTTACTACCTTTCAGTTTCTTGGGGCTGCCTTCACTTGGTGGAAGGCATATGAGAGGCGTAGTCCTGTTGGTACAGCTCCCCTTACTTGGCAGCAATGCTCCGTTCTCTTCCTGGAGAAGTATGTGCCGCAGTCCCGCAGAGAGGAGCTGCGTAGACAGTTTGAGTGGTTGCGACAGGGGGATACGACTGTGTCACAATATGAGTTGAGGTTTTCTGAGTTGGCTCGTCATGCCATCTGGATAGTTTCGACAGATCGAGAGAGGATCAGGAGATTTGTTGATGGTCTTACTTATCAGCTCCGTATTCTTATGACCCGAGAGAGGGTATCTAGTGCTACGTTCGAGGAGGTGGTTGATATCGCCCGTGAGATTGAGTCGGTTCACCGGCAGGAGCGAGAGGAGGGGAAGGCCAATAGGCCTCGAGGATCGGGCAGTTATAGTGGTGCTCCTTCGAGGGGCCAGTTTCAGTATGGTAGAGGCCATTCATTCAGGCATGTTCAGTTAGCTCGCCCAGGTTATCGTGGGGCATCTTCAGGTCATGGTTATCATGGATCTCAGCAGGGACAATCATCACCCAGCGCCCTCCCAGCTCAGAGTTCATCTCGTGCCCTATTATCTCAGGGCTCTTTTATGCTGAGTACATATGCTAGTCACTTCGTTGCGAGGGGTTCCCTTCAGTCCCCTTCTCCAGCACCTAGGAGTTGTTATGAGTGTGGAGAGATGGGCCACATATGGAGGCAATGTCCTTATTGGGTTGTTGAAGAGGGGCCAGTCATCGGCTTCAGCGCTAGTCTCTTCATCACCACCCGCTCAGCCAGCTAGGGGTGGAGGTTAGTCATCCAGGGGTCACCCTAGAGGGGGAGGTCGATCAGGGGGCGGTCAGGCCTGTTTCTATGCACTCCCAGGTAGACCCGATACTATTGCTTCAGATGCTGTCATTACAGGTATTGTTTCAGTCTGTTACAGAGATGACTCAGTATTATTTGATCCCGGTTCCACCTTTCCTATGTGTCATCATACTTTGCTCGTTATTTGGGTACGCCCTATGAGTTTCTTGCTTTACCTGTTCATGTATCTACCCTGGTGGGCGATACTATTTTTGTAGACCGTGTGTACCGGTCGTGTATGGTGATTATTGGGGGTCTGGAGACCCGAATGGATCTATTGCTATTGAGCATGGTGGATTTTGATGTCATTTTGGGCATGGATTAGCTATCTCCATGTCGTGCTATTCTGGACTGTCATGCTAAGACAGTCACATTGGCTATGCCGGGTGTGCCACAAATTGAGTGGCAAGGTGTGACTGATTATGTTCCTAGTAAGGTGATCTCTTTCTTGAAGTCCCAGCGTATGGTTGGGAAGGGTTGTCTCTCGTATCTAGCATTTGTGAGGGATGTAGGAGCTGAGACTCCCAGTCTTGATTCTGTCCCAGTTGTGAGGGATTTTCCCGATGTGTTTCCTGCAGACCTGCCGGGCATGCCACCGGACAGGGACATTGATTTTGGTATTGACCTGGTGCCGGGCACTCAGCCCATTTCTATTCTGCCTTATAGTGTGGCACCAGCGGAGTTGAAGGAATTAAAGGAGCAGCTTCAGGAACTCCTAGATAAGGGGTTCATTCGGCCTAGTGTGTCACCTTGGGGGTGCGCCGATTCTTTTTGTGAAGAAGAAGGATGGCACAATGAGAATGTGCATTGATTATAGGCAATTGAACAAGGTAACAGTTAAGAACAAGTATCCTTTGCCTCGCATTGATGATTTATTTGACCAGCTTCAGGGAGAGAGAGTGTTTTCTAAGATTGATCTCCGTTCGGGTTATCACCAGTTGAAGATCAGGGATTCAGATATTCTTAAGACAGCTTTCAAGACCCGATATGGTCATTTTGAGTTCTTGGTGATGTCTTTTGGGCTGACCAATGCCCCAACAACATTCATGCATTTGATGAACAATGTGTTCCGGCCTTATCTCGACTCATTTGTCATAGTCTTTATTGATGATATTCTGGTGTACTTGCATAGTCAGGAGGAGCACGCAGAGCATTTGAGAGTCATGTTGCATAGATTATGGGAGAAGAAGCTTTATGCAAAATTCTCCAAGTGTGAGTTTTGGCTCAATTCAGTGGCTTTCTTGGGGAACGTGGTGTCCAGCAAGGGTATTCAGGTTGATCCGAAGAAGATAGAGGCGGTTCAAAGTTGTCCCAGACCATCCTCATCCATAAAGATTCGTAGCTTTCTCGGTTTGACAGGTTATTATCGTCGGTTTGTTCAAGGATTCTCATCTATCGCGTGGCCCTTGACCAAGTTGACTCAGAAGGGTGCTTCATTTGCATGGTCGGACGAGTGTGAGGAGAGCTTTCAGAAGCTCAAGACAGCTTTGACCACGGCTCCAGTATTGGTTTTACCAACAGCTTTAGGTTCATATACCGTGTATTGTGATGCTTTGAGAGTTGGGATTGGTTGTGTATTGATGCAGGAGGGTAGAGTTATTGCTTATGCTTCTCGTCAATTGAAGCCCCATGAGAAGAACTACCCCATTCATAATTTGGAGTTGGCTACCATAGTTCACGCTTTGAAGATTTGGAGGCATTACTTGTATGGCATATCTTGTGAGGTGTTCACTGATCATCGCAGTCTTCAGCATTTGTTCAAACAAAAGGATCTTAATTTGAGGCAGTGGAGATGGTTGGAGTTGCTTAAGGATTATGATATCACTATATTGTATCATCCGGGAAAGGCCAACATGGTGGCCGATGCTTTGAGCCGAAAGGCAGTGAGTATGGGGAGTTTGGCATATATCCCAGTTGGGGAGAGACCTCTTGTAGTTGATGTTCAGGCCTTGGCCAATCGGTTTGTGAGGTTGGATATTTCGGAGCCTAGTCGGGTATTGGCTTGTGTGGTTTCTCGGTCTTCCTTATAAGATCGCATCAGGGAATGACAGTATGATGATCCGCATTTGCTAGTCCTTAGGGACAGGGTTTAGCATGATGATGCTAGAGATTTGACCATCGGTGATGATGGGGTGTTGAGGATGCAGGGCCGGATTTGTGTGGCCAACGTAGATGGGCTTTGGGAGTTGATTCTGGAGGAAGCCCATAGCTCGCGGTATTCCATTCATCCGTGTGCCGCGAAGATGTATTAGGAATTGAGGCAGCACTATTGGTGGAGAAGAATGAAGAAAGATATTGTGGGATTTATAGCTTGATGTCTCAATTGTCAGCAGGTGAAATATGAGCATCAGAGACCGGGTGGTTTACTTCAGCAGATCGTTATTCCTGAGTGGAAGTGGGAAAGGATCACTATGGACTTTGTTGTTGGGCTTCCGCGGACTTTGAAGACGTTCGATGCTATTTGGGTGATTGTGGATCGAATGACCAAGTCCGTGCACTTTATTCCTCTGTGTACCACCTATTCTTCAGAGCGGTTGGCAGAGATCTATATCCGGGAGATTGTTCGTTTGCATGGTGTCCCAGTTTCCATCATTCCAGATAGAGGGACTCAGTTTACTTCGCAGTTTTGGAGAGCCGTGTAGAGAGAGTTAGGTACTCAGGTGGAGTTGAACACAACTTTTCATCCTCAGATGGACGGGCAGTCCTAGCGTACTATTCAGATATTGGAGGACATGTTGCGTTCTTATGTTATTGATTTTGGAGGGTCATGGGATAAGTTCTTACCGCTTATAGAGTTTGCTTATAACAATAGCTACCGGTCGAGTATTCAGATGGCTCCATATGAGGCTTAGTATGGGAGGCGGTGTAGATCTCCAGTTGGTTGGTTCGAGCCCGGTGAGGCTAGGTTATTAGGGACTGATTTTGTGCAGGATGCTTTGGAGAAAGTAAAGGTGATTCAGGAGAGGCTTCGTACAGCGCAGTCGAGGAAAAAGGGTTATGCTGATAGAAAAGTTCGAGATGTGTCCTACATGGTTGGCGAGAAGGTTCTGTTGAAGGTTTCGCCCATAAAGGGTGTTATGAGATTTGGGAAGAAAGGGAAATTGAGTTCGCAGTTCATTGGGGCTTTTGAGGTGCTTCGAAGGATTGGGGAGGTGGCTTATGAGCTTGCCTTGCCACCCAGCTTGTCGAGTGTGCATCCGGTATTTCATGTTTCTATGCTCTGGAAGTATATTGGGGATCCGTCTCATGTTCTGGATTTCAGCACGGTTCAGTTGGTTGATGATTTGACCTATGATGTAAAGCTAGTAGCTATTTTGGGTCGTCAGGTTTGGAAGTTGAGGTCAAAGGATATAGCTTCAGTGAAAGTGCAGTGGAGAGGTCGGCCTGTGGAGGAGGCTACTTAGGAGACCGAGCGGGATATGCGGAGCAGATACCCTCACCTGTTTGAGGCTTTAGGTATGTTTCTTGACTCGTTCGAGGACGAACATTTGTTTAAGTTGGGGAGGATGTGACGACCCGACCAGTCGTCTCATGAATCACGTCTCCATTTCCCCCATTTCTGCTTTTTTATGCTTCATTATCCGTGTTATGTGGTATTGGGTTGGTCGGATCGAGTCCGGAGTGATTTTGCTAAGGTTTGAGACACTTAGTCTCTTTCAAGGGGGGTTTGAGTTGGAAAAGTCAATCAGATGTTGAGTTATGTGTTAGAGGGCTTGGATGCGAGTTCCGATGGTTCGGTTAGCTTCGGAAGGTGATTTATGGCTTAGACGTGTGATCGAAATGAGTTTTGGAGGGTTGGAGTAGTTTTAGGCTTGAATTGGCAAAGTTGATATTTTGGCGATTTCCGGTTAATAGGTGAGATTTTGATATAAGGGCCGGAATGGAATTCTGAGAGTTGCTATAGCTTTGTTGTGTCATTTGGTATGTGTGTGTAAAATTTTAGGTCATTTGGACGGGGTTTGGTTGCATTTTTGATCAAAAACTTAGTTCAGAAGATTTTTGAAACTTGGGCTTGAATTCGATGTGATTTGGTAGATTTGATGTTGTTTGAGGCATTTTGATGATTGGAACAAGTTTGAATAAGGTATCGGGTTATGTTTGTGCTTTTGGTTGAGGTCCTGGGGGCCTCGGGATCATTTTGGGTGGTTATCAGAGAAATTGGAACTTGGTTGCAGTAGCTGATATTGCTGCTTCTGGTGTTTTCGCACCTGCGATTTGACCGCACGTGCGGAACGCGAGCCGCAGAAGCGGATTCGAGAGGATTGGTCAGTAACCGCAGATGCGGTGGACGGGCCACACCTGCGGAGTCGCAAATGCGGATTATGGACCTCAGATGTGAAATTTGGCCCTTAAGCGATTTCTGCAGAAGTGGAGGGTAAACCGCAGATACGGTACCGCAGATGCGGTTAAAGTGTCGCAGATGCGGAAAGGCCTGGGCAGAATATATAAGTTATTTCATTGCGCGAGTTTGAGTTATTCCACCATTTTTGACTTCGGCTTGAGAGCTTTTAGACGATTTGGAAGGGAGATTTCAAGAGAACTTCGTTAAGGTAAGGATTTTGGACCTAAAACACATTTCTATGGTAGTATTTCATGGATTAAGACTGAAATTAAAGGAATTAAAGGGCTAAAATTGAAGAACTAGGGCTTGAGAAATTGGACTTTTGATTTGGGATTTGGAGGACCATTTGGGGTCGGATTTGAGAACTTTTGATATGTATGAACTCGTGGAGAGATAAAGAATCTATTGATGTGAAAATTTCTGATTTTCGAGAAATGGGCCCGGGTTTTGCTACTTTCGGGATTTTATGTGTTTCTCGATTGTTTTCACTTGGGCTTTGTTCCCTTAGCATATTGTGACGTATTTGTTCTGATTTTGGATAGATTCGACGTACGTGGAGGCTGATTCGAGAGGCAAAGGCGTCGCGAGCTAGAGATTTAGCCGGTTCGAGGTGAGTAACGATTGTAAATGATGCTCTGAGGGTTTGAAACCCCGGATTGCACATCGTAGTGCTATATTGAGGTGAGACACATGCTTGATGGCGAGCATCGGGTCGTGCATTGTTGGGGATTGTGACTTGGTTCGTCCTGATTGATGATTTTACCGCATATTTGACTGAAACTTATTTGCTATCATCATGATTTGGGTGATTGCCATATTTGGGCTTCGTGCCAATTATTTAAACTTTTCGGGGATTTTTATTACCATTTCCTCACTGTTTTGACTTACTACTTGAACTCAGTCATGTTATTTTTCGATGTTTTACTACTCAGCCATTTTTACTCAGTTTTGAGACTTAAATGATATTTTAAATAATGTTTTTGGCTGAGAAATACTGTTTTACTAATGCCAGAGGGGCTTGTGATGATTTTCGGACTGAGTAAGGCCGAGGGCCTAGTTGTGAGGATACACCGATACTGATATGAGGCCGAGGGCCTGCGATAAATATATACGCCACGGGGTGGCTTGATTGATATGAGGTCGAGGGCCTAGATTTGATGCCACGAGATGGCTTGTTATTGTGCTTGGGCCGTAAGGGGCCCCTCCCGGAGTCTGTACACCCCCAGTGAGCACGAGTACCCATTGTGATGTGAGATTGAGATCGAGGGGCTGGTATTGTTCTGAGATTGAGCCCGAGGGGTTGGTACTGTTCTGAGATATTGCCCGAGGGGCGGATTTGTGGATACTGAGCCCAAGGGGCGAACTTCTATTATTCACTTTATCTTAATTATCTGTCAATTTACTTGTTATTGGTTGAAAGAGGATTTTAGTTGATTTTTACTGGCTTTACTGATTTTAAGTGATTTTTACTACTTTATTATAGAATGCTTTGTGCCTTGTGTGATTTCTTACCTTCAGTTGTTATTTATATTTGTTACTCACTGAGTTGGAGTACTCACTTTACTCCCTACACCGCTGTGTGCAGATTCAGGCATTGTTGGTTCCGCTCTTGAGTGCTGATTCCTCTAGTTCCAGGCGGTATTCGGAGACTAAGAGGTAGCTGTTGGCGTCCGCAGCCCCGCGTCTCTATTATCATTTCATTTCTATATCTATCAAACATCTGTATTAGTATAGGATTTAGCAGACTTGTGTATGGTCTATAGATGCTCGTGACTTGTGACACCCCGGTTAGGGCTGTGTTGGGTTGTACTTCCGCACTTGATTGACATTGTTCGCTACTTGGTATTGCTATATCATATTTTAGACCGCTTTTATGTTATTTAACTATTTAAAAAGATGAATTGGGTTTAAGTGGCTAACCTTGTCTTTCCGAGAGGCGCCATCATGACCGGGTTCGGGTTTAAGGTCGTGACAGATTGAGGGAAGGTCACCTCTGGCAAATAATAGGCATCTGCATAGCTTAGGTGTGTGATTCTTAGCTTTGCACATCTTGGATGAAATCTAAAACTTTTCACTTCTTTGAGACTATTGAGACTTCTACTGAGATACTACATAACTATGGAAAACAAGAAGAGGGAGATAGGATCTCCTTGCCTCAAATCTTTAACAACATCAAAAGGTGGGGTGGATTCACCATTTATCATGACCGTATAGTTAACAGTGGTAACATGCTCCATTATTCATGCTACAAATCTCATAGGAAATCCCAGCTCTATCAGAACTTGCTCCAAAAAACTCCACTCTACTGAGTCATAGGCTTTTTGAAGATCAATCTTGATCATACATCTGTCAGAAATATTTTTCCTTGTGCATGCCTTTACTAGCTCATGTGCTAGTATGATGTTATCAACTATTCTCCTGCCAGGAATGAAACCAGCATGTGCCTCACAGATGATAGAGGCAGTGACTTGTTGTATCCTGGCTGCTAGCACTTTTGGTATCAGTTTATATAGCATGGTACACCAAGCAATTGGTCGATAATCTTTGACTGTATTTGGACTGGGTATTTTAGGCACCAGTGTGAGAGTAGTACAGTTAACAGCTTTATACAATTTCCCAATAGTAAAGAAATCTTTGAAAGCTTGAGTAACTTCACCTTGAATGACCACCCATGCCTTCTTAAAGAAATAAGCATTGTATCCATCTATTCCTGGTGCTTTATCACTATCAATAGCACAAAGTCCAGCATAGATTTCTTTGCCAGTAACCTTAGCACAAAGAATAATATTTTGATGTTGTGACATTACTAGTCCATTCCTCATAACCAGTCTGTTTATAGCAGGGAGAGAATGGGCTGCTGATCCTATTAATGACTTGTAAAATTCCATGACTTCCTGCTTTATGCTGTTAGGGTGGGTAAGTTTATCACCTGCGAGGGACATAATTTTATTTAGTTGTTTCTTCTGACTTCTTTCCTTCATGACTGTTGCAAAATACTTGATGTTTGAATCACCAAGCCTAATCCATTTTGCTCTTGACATCTACTTCAATACACTCTCTTCTATGAGAGACCATTTTTTCAAATTCTGTAGTAGGCTCATTTCTTCTTCAAGCAGCGAATCATTACATGATGTATTGACCTTTCCTTGTATGTTTTCTAATTCTACTCTAGCATGCTCAATCTTCAAGCTAATAGTTCTAAATTGTTCATTATTTAGTGCTCTGAATATTGGTCTTAGAGCCTTCACGTTCATCCAAACATTCTTCATCTTGTAAGTAGCATATGATTGTCCCCAAATCCTTTCCACAATATCAATAAAACTATCATGCTCATCCCAAACATTAAAGAATCTAAATGATACTTTGCTATGTTTTGGAGCTAAGTGTAGGGTGAGTATCATGGGGTTATGATTAGAAATAAATGGCAGGCCATATTCAGTAGTCACGTGACCCCACTGCATCATCCATTCAAAGTTACCAAGTGCTCTGTCAAGCCTGTTGCATACCCTATCCGCACCATATTGTTCGTTTGACTATGTGTAATACTTCCCTATCCACGATAGTTTATTCAGAGATAGTGAAGTCATATAATCAACAAAATCCTGAACTTTTGTATAGGTAATAGGATTACCCATAAGTCTGTCATTAGAATACAATATAACAGTGAAATCACCACATAAGAGCCATAGCTTGGTAATTCTTACTGCTAGCTCCTTTATAGCTTCCCACAATTATTTTCTTTATTCTAGAGTATTATATCCATAGATAGTTGTAACTTCACAATCCACCACACCCAGCCTATCCTGTACCAAACAATGTTTAAGTTGAACTTCAGTTCTTAGCAATGTAACAGTGTACCATTGAGGATCCCATATAAGCCACACTCTTCCATTTGGAGCACGTTGATAGTTTGTAAAATAGTTCCACCCTGGGATTACTTTTAGCATTACCTTGCTTGCATTATGTTCTTTGACTCTAGTTTCAACTATAGCTGCTAACTTTATTTTTTGACTACTAATATACTTTTTAAACTCTTTTTGTTTGTATTTCTTATTTACACCTCTGATGTTTCAGAAGAGCCACTTCATTATCAAGTCATGTGACCCCTACCCTTATCAGGTGGTAAGGTGTTAGCATTCCAATTTTCCTTTTGTAATGGCTCGAAGGCATTTTTCACTGTTATAGCTGATAGTGTTGAGAAATTTACCAGATTCAGTTCAAGCATAGTACCTGCAGCTTTGCCCTTATCTACTGTTGCCTCCAAATTATCCTTGTGTTATTGTATAGGTGTTTGAAAATTGCCCTGTTGCTCTTGTGCATGAGTGTCAACGGTTGGTTGCACATTTCCTTTGCCCTGTGAACCTTCATTGCTCTGTTGAGGGGGAGTGTCTTGTGTCTGTTGCTGAGCTTAGTCTCCTGGTTGATTAATCTGATTGTCACCTCCATTTAATGGGCCTTTGAATCTCCATTCCATTGTGACCTTCTTAGGCTCTCTTCTCCTTATAGGTTGTTTCTCTTGCTGATTGTTTGGCCATTGCTCTATGCCACATTTGTGCCCCATCACTAGACATTTCTGGTAGTACTCAGGTTTCCAGTCATACCTGTCTAGCTGTGTGAATTTCCTGCCATTAGGATCCATAACCACTAACTCTAGAGGCAACTCTTTAGTGATGTTTACTTCTATCAGCATCATCACAAATGACACTCTAGTTTTCTTTGCAGTACACTCATCTGCATAGATAGGAGTCCCAATTGCACTAGCCATTCTACTTAACGAATCATGACCCCAATAGTTCATAGGCAGCTTAGGGAATTGAACCCACAAGGAATTTCTGTAGGAAACTCCTCATTGAAATCAAAATCTGGTATTCAAGGCTTTAGGATGATAGGTCTATTGTTTATCGTGTATGACCCAGAATAATAGATTTCCTTCATATGTGCTTCATTTTGAAACTTAATGATGTAGTAGCCCTCCACATGTAGATATAATTCATGTTCAGCAACATTTGCCCAATTCATCCTAATGTATCTCTTCATAGTGTTGTAACCTGGTACTTCCCAATGATATAAGCTATCGCAGCACTCTTCCACTTTTCCGTCTCTAGATCTATTTCAGCAATTAGGTAAATTTCCTTTCTTGGCCCACTTTTTTAGACTATTATTTATTGCAAGTAGAATTTAGCGTGACAAAAAAAAGGCAGTCCGATGCATTAAGCTCCTACTATGTGTGGGGTCCGGGAAAAGGTCGTAATAATAATAAATATTATCCGCACATCGCACAAGTACCGTATACTAGTTATGACTAAAAGGAGAAACATGAAAAAACTACAATCTTTCTTAGTTATGTCTCATACATACAAACACTTACACACACATACAGGGGAGAAATAGGAAGTTAAGAATATACAAAAGTAGTTATTACATAGCAGATGCCTGTATGAAAGAGTTATATCTCCTTGGAGTCGCTGGAGTTGTTGAAGTAATTCGTATTGTTTTGGATATATATATTGTATAAGAATGCTTCTGTTGTGATGTACATGTTTGATTTTATTTTTATTTTTTTGTTGAAATCTGAAGTTCATTCTATTAAGATCATTTTGTATTTACATAGTAGTTTGTGCGAGATTTATATTTTTGCTGGATAGTATGAGACAATTAAGTTGCTATTGGTATAATATAAAATACGAAGTTGATGGAATTATAATTTTCTTTGATCATTTTACTACATACTATAGTTAATCACTACAATGTGAAAGTTGAGACTAAAACAATATCGTGAGTCTTGCGTCAAATACTGTTTTTTTTGTGGCTGGGGATGGCGAGGGGGGAGGAAGGGGGAATGGGGGAGAGGTAGGGGGAGGGGGGTTAACGTCAAATTTATTGGAGTTGCATGTCCACCACATATTGCAATAAGGAGTTGTTGTAAAGTTATAAACGCCTCATTAGGGTATTAATACGATGTGCATCTTATAAGAAGAGTTACTAACATAGGCTGAATGAATAGCGATTGTTCAAATTTATTTCGAGTGATTGGGCAAAAAAAAAAAAAAAAATCGCAGTGATCGTTTAAATTTTAAAATTTTTCGCATAGCTAGTTACTAACACTCTAATTTTAATGATCTTATTCTATTAGTAGGTACCTTCAGAAGGTCAAATATGGTGGACAAATATGCATAAAGTTGACAAATATGCATAAAGTTTGTCCTCATATCATAATTCATGAATATAACAGTTGTATTTTACTCTATTTTTAGCTTATGAAGCATTGCATGTAAAGATCAAAAAGAAAAAGGAGAGTAGATTTTGTAGTTTCATACAAAAAAAAATTTATATGATGTGTGTTACACCTCCTTTTTACCATCTGGAGGGGATACAAGGGAGTTTTTCCAATTAAAGTGACATTATTCGAAATGAGATTATTTTATTTAATTTTTAGAGTCACCACTTGGGATATATTTATTTGGTGTCCCAAGTCACTAGTTTATTTTAAATCCCAAATCGAAGAAAATCTACTTTATTTAAAAGTCTGCGAAACCAGAAATTCTAGATAAGGAATTCAGTTAACCCGGGAGAAGGTGTTAGACATTCCCGAATTCTGTGGTTCGAGCACGGTCGCTTAAAATATTAAAATTGGCCTAGTTATCTGATTTACTACATGTTTTAAACCTAGTGTGCATTTTTAAACTTTAAACCGCTTTTAATTATTTTATAAAATTATTCTGGAACAAGTTACGATTGTCGTACACTTGTTTGTTTGATATACATTGCGAATCATATCACGGGAACCGTACTCACGATCTACAACATGTTTAATTTATTAAAGTTATTAGAAGTTGTGGCTGGATCACATAAATATACCCCCGAATTTGGAGATTATGTATCACAACTACGTCACTGGAACCGTACCCGTAGCTATGGTAATTTTATTATAAATGCGCCTAAAACAAACTACGAATGTTCAAAGTGTTTTCTACACTAGTTATGAATGTTCCAAGTCTTTTCCGTACTAGTTTTGTATTAATGTGAGGGCCATAGATTATGGAATTCATTTGTGGATGGCACGCCTCAATTTATTTCAAAAGGTTTTACTCAACTAAACAAACTATGGATGTTCATATTTAAAGCTAATTTGAAATTAGGTATCACAACTACGCCATGGGAACCGTACTCATAGTCGTGATAATTTAATTACGTGCCTAAAACAAACTACAGGTGTTCATATGATCATTTTTAAAAAAAAAAAAAAGGTTTGCAGGCAAGCATAAGGAGATCCATAGCTACAGAGTTATTTTGAAATGGAAATACATTAGACAAAGTGAATCTCGAATCCAACTTATATGGACTGTCAGAATATTGAACACTAAAAAAAATTTCAATTGGATCATATTAAGAAACGGGCTGCTTCCAGTTATTTAGTTTAAAATAAGAATTCATCTCATGATAGCATCATTGTAACGTAGTAGCTATCGGCCTCCAAAGAGTCTAAAACGCGTCTGCAAGTGGGCTCGCAGTGAAGCCCAATGCATTAAGTCGTAATTGGAACAATGCAATACTAAACAAAAATCTGCATTGATCCATTCAAGTTTTCAGATAAAACAAATGCTAAAAATAGAGAAGATGAATAGCTGAACTATTTATCTGATCTAAGATAAGACAAATTAATTACATTTCTAATACTTGCAAATCTGGTGAATCACAATACAATCATCAAGAAGGATAATAGACATGAATCCTTAAATATTTACATAGATTGTTCATAAGGCTAATTAAACTAAAAAAAACATAACCAATCTTGTGTTACACCCCTTCCATGGATGACTCCAAATCCACCTTTTAGACTTAGCTTCACCAATCTGATCCGACTGGTGGTCAGATCAGCAAGACATAGCCATGTAACCAGCATTAAGCCTTCTCAAACTCAACAAAAATCCATATACTTCAGCAAAACCACTTTATAATGAAACCCTTTTTGAATTAATATTGATTCTGCAAGGTTCAAACAGGGCTGAAACTATACAAAATTTAACAGTTGACACCACATGCTCCAACTGTTGTTAATAGCTATCTACATTCATATTTAGAATTAAACAATCTTGATCACTTTCCAGCTTACAATCCGTTAGTTTACACATGAAATATCAACTTTGACAAAACAGACCCAAATCACAACATAATCATGCTAAACATGAGATAGTTTGACAACTCTCAAGATAACCACACTAATTCAGATGACCAGACAGTAGCGCAAAAGTATTCTGATTGTTCTTTATTTTTATTTTAAAAAACAAAACTAAATAAATAGGAGAAACACATATGAACTTAACTAAGTCAAGGGCCACTAGTTTACATAAGAAGCATAAGAGAATGCTGATAAAAAGAACAAAAATTTTTATGGAACAAATTCAGTGGAACATAGTAAGGAAATCAAACACAAAACACTACTAGATAGTCCCAAATTTCATTCATAAATGCAACATGAAGCTACAGGTGAGTTTCTACATACCTAATGGCCAGAAACAAGAAGAACAGTAGAAAGAAGACCAAGTACAGATCAAAATAATGAAATTTGGAGCTCAACCCAAACTTAAACAACACAGCATGAGCAGCAGCAGTAAATCCCAGAAAAGAAAGCTTCGGATTCAATCCATTTTTTGACTTATGAAAACCAGAAAATCCCAAAGAAGTTCTTTAAGTTTTTTGCTAAAATTAGAGGAAAAGAGAGTCCGCTTCTATAGAAACAACAGCTGAATTTTTAGAGTGTATTTTTGAAATCTGATGAGTCTGAGAAAATGAGTGAATGACTTTCTTTTTATAGTGTATATCTAAAAATAACATCTAAGGAGTATTCTACCCTAAATTCCTTAGATAGTACATCATTTTTGACAGAGAATAATGGACAGCTGTCCATTTTTCAGCATCTTTTAAATAATTCTGGACAGCTGTATACTTCTAGAACCTTCCTTTTCCTAGATATTTGTTTTTCTAAAGTTCTGAAATCCTCCTAAGTTTCCCTTTTAGTTTAATTAAGCCCCTACAAGTTCTAGTGATTTACAAATCATGGCAAACAGAGACAAAATCAAAAGGGGTCCAAAAATTCAAATTGAAATGACAAAAGAAGCACGATGATGCAATTTAAACCTAAAAGTTAAACTAATCAATAAATGAAAATGCTTATCTAAACAAAAACTGAATTTAAACGAACACAGATAGCAGAACACAGTAACAAACAAAGAAACAAATATGGTAATGTAATGAAACCTAATAATTAACCTAATTAACCTCCACGGTGATTGAATTAACTAAACTATACAACTAAAAATAATTTTCCAACAATTAGACATGCTGTGAACTAAATAATTTGTACAGAAATAAACTAGATTACTTATAATTATTCACATGCATAAATTAAGCTAACAAAATAAAGAAACAAGGAAAAGAGTTAAGGAAAATACCAAAAGGAGTCTGGCAGTTCAACAGTCCTTCGATGCGACTAAAAAAATATGCTAACCAACCGTTCTTGTTGAGAATGATTGAGCAACATGGTCTTTCAACCACATCGAATCCGGAAGCAATCCAAAGAAAACTCGAAAAGGATGGACAAATGGAACTAGGTTTTTCTGGTTTTTCATAGATTTCAAATTCGAGGATTTTGGTGGGAATTTTTGGGGAATCAAGGGTAGGGTAGTGGTGAGGGAAGGTTGAGGGTCCTATGGTGTGAGTTTAGGGCCATTTGGGTGATTTAGAGTTTTTAGGGTCAGATTTCAGATATGAAATCGACGGAATTGGGTGGTGTTTTTGGGGAAGCTGATGGTGGGATGGTATAGAGGGGAGACTAAGGATTGTAGAGGGTGAATTTGGGGTGATTTGGTGAAGCTTCGCTGTCGTAAGGCGATTTCCGGGCGGCTGAGCGACGCGGAGCTGGCGGGGGAATGAGGGGGCGGCTAGGGTTTGCATCAGAGAGAGATAAGGGTGAAATGAAATAGGTCTCTAAGGTCTAGAGGGGTTTCAGATAGTTTTAAGGTTATTGGGTAACCAGTTCCAAGCCGTTGGATCAAATGAATCCAACGGCTGAGATGAAAGGCGGGGTTAAACAGGGTCATTTTGGGGGCTGGGGCATTGGACCGGGTATATTTGGGTTTTGGGCTTGGGTATGGACCGATTTGGATATAAGAATTAGCCCAATTTCAAATTAAACCCTTTTTTCTTTTCCAATTTCTTTTCTTATTTTTTTTTTCTTTGTTTTCTTTTTCTTTTCTTTAATTAAAATCCTAAATTAATCTAATTTTCAAAAATTAAGCTAATTATCTAATTATAACATTTACAAAAATTAGTTGATCCTAAATTAAAAAGAGAAAATTATTAATCTAAAATTAAAAGCTAAAAATATAAAAATGAGGAATACTTTATGATTTTTTTCATTTTAATAACGCAATTTATTAACTAATTTTATCCTAAAATGTGAACACAAAGTCTAATATGCAATGCATGATGTTTTTGACATTTTTGCGGTATTTTCATGATTTTAATAAAAATTAAACATGCACAAAATGCAAACAATTAATAAAATCCTACAAAAATCCTATAAAAATGTAAATAATTGGAAAAAATCTATTTTCTTTAATTTTGTAAGAGTATTTCACATAGGGCAAAAATCACATGCTCACAATATGGTGTTATGGACAAGTTTCATCTTGCTCTTAAGAAAGTTATATGTGAGTTTGCCTCTTGGCTCTTGCTTCTCTGTATTGTGAGCGTTTTTTTATTTAGCTAATCTCCTGTTCTATCAGATGCAAAAATTGTGAATTTGTTTCTTGAATCACTATATTATATTGAGGTTAGCAGGTTTAACAGGGTTGGTGTTATAAGCTTAATTGAAGAAGAATCTCATCATAGACTTAGAGGTAAAGAGAAATAAAGAAGGTGAAGTATCTCAAGTTCTCATATGTATTCTATAGAGATAGGCTCTCAAGTCTCATGTGCTAGATAATAATAATAATAATAATAATAATAATAATAATAATAATAATAATAATAATAATAATAATAATAATAATAATAATAATAATAATAACAAACCCAATATGATCCTATTAGGTGGGGTCTGGAGAGGGTAGTCTGTACGCAGACCTTACCCCTACCTAATGCAGGTAGAGAAGCTGTTTCCAGTAGACCCTCGGCTCAGGAAGGGTGAGAAGAAGAAGAGGAAAGCAAGGAAGGAAGAAAGAAAGAAGAGAAAAGAAAAAGAAAAAGGGAGAGATAAAGGATAAGTAGTACCAAATAATAGCAACAAGGAATACAATACTAGAGGCGAATAAAATCACATAACGTAATAAAAATCTTAAGATTATGAAGGGACATAATAATAATATTAAAATAATAGTAATAATAATAATAATAATAATAATATTATTATTATTTAATGTGGGTTACTACTAGGATGATATCGGTTCCTATGATAGGTATTAAATGGTTATTATGGGATCATTTTGTTCTATGCTAGTTCATATACTCCTCTATTGAGTTAATGCGTAAGAATTTTGGAGTTCTTTGGTGAGATTTTCTTGACAGTTTGTTGAATATAATGTAGCTACTCTTATAGATAAAAAGTTGAAAGATATTAATATTTTTTGACATATTTTTTTTTATGTATCTGACAATATACTCTAAAGGGGAAGAAGAAAAATATGGTTTTGACTAACAAACTTCAAGTGATGGGTATATAAAATGCAACGAAAAATTTCTCTATTAAGTAATATTTTAATTATAAGGTAACTAATATGTTTCACTTAAAAATAATATAAAGCATGAATGAACTTAAATAAGTATATTTGACTCAACAAAAACTTAATTATAAAAGATAGCGAAATATATATTATGATCATATTATTCACGTGGCAGATCTTAATGGATACATTTAGTTTTAAAAAAAAAAAAGGTCTATGGTACATTATAGAGGCCGAAGAGGATAGTCATTAGTTTGTAGCTTTATTGGAGCTAAAAAAAAATACAGACTAAGTACATTTTTATTTTGGTTAATTCCCACCAAGCAAAGTTTTATGTTCAATTGATTGTTGTTTTGGTTTTGAGAATGAACCTTCTACTTGTGATGACCCGAAAGGTCAACTCTTATTTTAGAAGTCGAATTTGTGTTCCAGGCCTTAAAAACCTCCTTTTATTTTTTTTCAATTTACGTGCACAATTCGGGCGCGATTCCGGAAGGTCTTTATGTGGAAATTAGAGAAAACAATAATTTTTGCCTTTAAAAGTTGATTTTAATTGACTTCGGTCAACATTTTGAGAAAACGGACCGGGACCCGTATTTTAACGGTCCCGGAGGATCCGTAATAAATATGGGACCTGGGCGTATACCCGGAATCGAATTCCGAGGTCCTTAGCCCGAGAAATGAATTTTTGATAAAAATTGTTAAACTAAAATTCCAAAGGTTTTGAGAAATTAGTAAATGTTTGATCTCGTTAGTATCAGGCTCGTATTTTGGTTCCGAAGCTCGATACAAGTTTAATATGGTAATTACATCATATCTGTGAAACTCAGGTCGCAAATGCGACTTCTGCAACTGTTCAAAACAAAAGTTAAACAGGATTTTCTCCTATTCTTCAGATTTTTCAAACCCTAGAACCCTTGAGGCGATTCTCCCAAGACCAATTCTTCCCCAAAACTTTGGTAAATGATTCTAACCCACTTTCTTTTAATTTCTCATCACATTTCATGAATTTCCAACCAAAAATCTAAGATTTGTATGGTAAAAATTAGGGGTTTGGGTAGAATTAGAGATTTTTTATAAATTGGGGATTTAGACCTCGATTTGTGTGACGACCCGGGCAGTCGTCTCATGAGTTACCGCTCCATTTTCCCCCCATTTTTGCTTCTTATTGCTTTGTTTATCGGTTCTATGTGTGATCGGGTTGGTTGGCTCGGGTTCGAAAAAGTTTCGGTAAGGTTTGAGACACTTAGTCTCTTTTGAGGAAACTTAAGTTGGAAAAGTCAACCGGATATTGACTTATGTGTTAAGGGGCTCGGTGTGAGTTTCGATGGTTCGGATAGCTTCGGGAGGTGATTTGAGACTTAGGAGCGTGATCGTAATGTGTTTTGGAGGTCCGGAGTAGATTTAGGCTTGAATTGGCGAAATTGGAATTTTGGCGCTTTCCGGTTGATAGGTGAGATTTTGATATATGGGTTGGAAAGGAATTCCGGGAGTTACAGTAGTTCCGTTGTGTCATTTGGGATGTGTGTGCAAAATTTCAGGTCATTCGAACGTGGTTTGGTAGATTTTTTGATCAAAAGCGGAATTGAGAAGATTTTGGAAACCTAGGCTTGAATCCGATGTGTTTTGGTTGATTCGATGTTGTTTGAGGTGTTTTTAAGATTGGTATAAGTTTGAATAGTGATATGTGACTTGTTTGTGCCTTTGGTTGAGGTCCTGGGGGCCACGAGGTGATTCCGGATGGTTGACGGAAGGATTGAATTTGGAAATGGTAGCTAAGGTGTTGGAACCGCTGTTATAATCGCATCTGCGGTTAGGAGGCCACAGGTGCGACCTCCGCAGATGCGGAAATGAGTGGCAGAAGCGGAAAGGGCCAAGGAAAGCTGGAGCTGTAGAAGCGGCTAGGTACCGCAAGTGCGGGGATTTGGTCTCAGATGCAGCACCTGGAATTTTAAGTGATGACCGCAGAAGCGGTTGCGCATGAGCGGGGAATTGACCGCAGGTGCGAAATCCCTGGGCCAGAAGGTATAAAAGCATTCCGTCGCGATTTTTGAGTTGTTCTTCACCATTTCAAGTCAGTTTTGGAACTTTTTGGGAGATTTTGAAGAGGCAATCAAGGGATATCGTCTGTAGGTAAGATTTTTGAGTCTAATAATTGATCCTATGGCATTATTTCACTGATTTGGCCTAAGATTAATGGAATTTAAGGGTTAAAAATTAGGAAACTGGGGCTTGGTATTGGAGACCTTGACTTGAGGATTTGAGGGGTCATTTGTGGTCGGATTTTGGAACTTTTGATATGTATGAACTCGTGGGGAGATAAGGAATCTATTGATGTAAATTTTATCGAATTCTGAGACGTGGTCCAGGGGGTCGGGTTTTGGTTAATTTCAGGATTTATGTTGTAAATTGATTATTTTTGCATGGGCGTCGTTTCCTTAGCATATTTTGACGTCATGATTCTGATTTTGAAAAGATTCGACATGAGTTGAGGCCGATTCGAGGGGCAAAGGCGTCGCGGGCTAGAGTTTGAACCGGATTGAGGTGAGTAATGATTTTAAATGTTGTCCTGAGGGTATGAAATCCCGGATTACACATCGTTGTGCTATATTGAGGTGACACACATGCTAGATGACAAGTGTGGGGTCATGCACCGTTAGGGATTGTGACTTAGTCCATCCCGAATTACTGTTTTACCGCGTATTTGATTGAAAACTATTTGCTATCATCATGTTTTTGGTTGAATGTCATATTTGGGCCTCGTGCCAACTATTTGGACCCTTAGGGGATTTTTACTGATATTTCCTCACTGTTTTGACTTTAGACTTGTACTCAGTCATGCTATATTCTACTATTTTCATAACTTAGCCATGTTTACTCCGTTTTAATACATTAAATAATATTCTGAATGATAATTTGGTTTGAGCATCATGTTTTACTGTTCGCCAGTGGCTTATGAGATGTTTCTGACTGAGTAAGGCCGAGGGCCTGTGTTGTGAGGATACACTGATTTATGATTGTGAGCCCGATGACCTGAGATTTGTATGCCACGAGGTGGCTTGTTGATATGAGACCGAGAGCCTATTGATTATACCACGAGATGTCTTGATATTGCGCTTGGGCCGTAAGGGGGCCCTCCCGGAGTCTGCACACCCCCAGTGAGCGCGGGTACCCATTATGATATGAGATATAGCCCGAAGGGCTGGTGTTGTTCCATGTGTTGCCCGAGGGGCTAATTCTGTTGGTATTGTGCCCGAGGGGCGGTTCTTTATGTGTTTATCTTTTCTAGCTGTCTGTCATTTACTTGCTTAACTGTTAAAAAGTTATTTTAAAGAAGCTTAAATTGAACTAAGGTGACTTTACATTTTTTCACTGTTTCATTGCTTTTACTGGATTTATACTCCTTCTTTATAGCATGTTGATGTGCCTTTACGTGATTTCTTATCGCTCAATCTTCATTTATTATTATTACTCATTGAGTTGGAGTACTCACTTTACTCCCTGCACCCTATGTGCAGAGTCAGGCGCTTCAGGTCCTACTTGCGAGGGTTGAGAGCTTCCAGCAAATTTCGGAGTTCACTAGGTAGATGCTCGGTGTTCGCAGCCCAGTGCTTCTCCCTCTATCTTAATTTCTCTTGTCTTAGTTCTGTAATAGATTATGTAGACTCTTCCTATTTTTAATCGGTTAGTAGATGTTCATGACTGGTGACACCCCGATGTCGGGCTATGTCTACTCTGAAATTGCACTGTTTCATCTTATTTTGGGATTCATTATTATGTTAAAGACTAAATTCGTATTATTTTTATTGCTTAAAATGAATTGGGAATGTGTCGACTGGCCTTGTCTTCACAAGAGGCGTCATCACGATCGGGTCTGGGTTTAGGGTCGTGACAATTTGGTGCCGAATTCCAAAATCAATTGTATATCCGAGCTGGGGGTGAATGGATAATCGGGTTTTGGTCCGAATTTCGAGTTTTGACCAAGCGGGCCCGTGGTCGGGTTTTAACTTTTTGGGAAAAATGTTGGAAAATCTATAATTATGCATTGGAATTGATTTCTTTGACATTTATTGATGTTATTAAGTTAATTATGACTAGATACGAGTGGATTGGTGGTGGAATCGAGAGGTAAAGCGGTAATTGAGCTTTGAAATACCCGGTGGCTTGACGTAAGAGTTTCGTCTAACATTGACTTGAGGGATTAGGGATCCTAGACTTATTTGCTATGTGATTTCATGTGTGTGCCATATAGGTGTGGTTACGAGTACCTATACGCCGCCAAATTAATTGTTTAGCCTGTTCCCTTCCCCGTTTTCTTATATATTGTTTTCCTATCTTAACTGCTACTTATTATTGATGCTTCCATGTCTACTTGCTTCTTGTTAAACATTGTTGTCTCTATTGAGGGTATTAATCGTTCCGTAGTTTCATTATATTATATTGTTGGTTTACGTTGGTTGATTGATGTTTCATAGTACACTTTGGTTGGTCTCACTGTGCATTATTAACTATTGAAGTTTCATAATGGTATAGACCTCCAATTGTGATTGTTGATACCCAATTTTTCCTCATATATTTTTGAAACATGTATATATGCTTTTAAAATAGTACATATGCAGTTATAAGCATGCATAAATATTTTTTATAATTTTCTACAGTTTTAAAAGCTCAAAATCAATTTATTTCCCCTCTTTTCATTATATAAATATTCAATAATTATCCTTCAAATTACTTTTGTGGTTTTTTAGCCATACAAATTCATTATTTATGCCAACATAGTGTTAAAATATTTTTTGTGCATTGTTCGTAATTATATTTACATGTTTAAGCTAAATTGCACATTTTTGCAATATTAGCCCTTACTAATGTATAATTACATTATTTATGCATAAAATAATTTTCTATATTTTTAAAATATTAAATAACTATTTTAAATCATTTTAATACCCAAAGATACTTTTGGTACTCATTTATTATTTTTTATAAATTATTTAGTTATAAAAAGTGGCTATTTAAAATTTGGCCTTATTTTAGCCTTAATTTTGACCCAATACCCATCCCAATCTCAATCTAAACCTACCCTAGGCCCAATACCCATCTTCCTGACCCAATACCTGGCCAAATCCTGATCGTTGATTATTTTGATCAACGGTCCGGATTCATCCTTTCCTAAATTAAACTAAACGACCCCCCTTAAACCCTCTCATTTCTCACCACAAAGCCGCCCTAAAATCCCTTTCCGCTCTCAAATGCTCTCAAACCTAACCCTAATCGGACCTCGCCGTCACTCATCATGGCTATCTACGGTGGTTTCTCACCACCCCCAGGCCTCTAATGGCCTCTCTTGTACTGGTATCACCATCTCCAGGGTCCTCAAGGGACCAGGGTTAGTTTGCTTGCATCTATGGTCCTTTCTGGTCTGTTTCAGGTTGTTCTAGTGTGATTCCGAGTAAGAGCTTTCTAAATTGCCTTAGATCTATGGGTTTCTGAGCTTGCTTCTTCTCCTCTATGTTGTTCTTCTCGAAACCCTAATTTCTTCTAAACTTCTTAGATCTGTACAGATCTGAGATGTTTGGATCTATTTCATATGCTTTTTACAAATAACCTTCTGATTTTTACAAGGATCTTCTAATTTTCAAATGGTTTACCATTTTCCTAAACTAGGATTTCAGAAAATTTCTTTTCCAAAATTTTTTGATAGTTTTGAGTGTTTGATCTTCTGCTTCTTATGTGTCTTGACTGATTTCGTAAGGTTTGCTTTAACCTTAACTCGTTTATACTAAAAGCCCTAATTTTTTTCAACATTCTTTGTTTGGTTTCTGAGTACTTGTGTACTGACTTTGTTCTTTCCTTGGTTCTTGTGATCTTTCTTTAGCCATTTAGATGTCTCGTGGTTTACTTATCCTAATATGCCTCTATTGAGTTCCTTAGTTCAACTTTCCTACTGATTCTATATGTTTATGTTCATTCTGACTATTCATGTTAAGACTATATTTTTCTCCTTAAATTAGTGTCGTTTTCTTGATTTACCAATTTTTTTCGTTAAAGTTATGTGTCGAATCATGACTATTCATTTCTTGCCTTATTTTGACTACGAGACTTACTGACTCTTTACGTGATTGTCTCTTTGATTGAACCCTTGACTATTCTGAAGTTCTTATTTCCTGGTTTGATTTGGACTCTTTTCCTTAACAAAACTTTTATTTCTTATTTCTCTACTCGGTTTGATTGAACTCCTTGCCTTAATTAGCTTTTTCCTTGCCTTATTTGTTATTTGCTGATTCTTATTGATTGTTTCCTTAATTGAAACTTCTATTCATTTACCCTTAATTACCTACTCTATACCCAAACCTTACTTGATTCGTTTCCTTAAATATCTATCATGCTTTAACCGTTGATTTGATTATCCCTTGATTAAGAGGGAGACTTACTGATTTTACTTATGTGACTGATTCTGTGAATTTCCCTAATTGCTACATAATTGATCCATTGCCTTATTTTGTTTAACTCTTGATTACTATATAAACTCCCTCTTATTTTAACTTCAAACAAACAATAGTTCAAAAGCTATCACTTTACACTCTAAAAGGCTATCTCCCTGCTCTCTTTGCTACTTGTGATCTCTGTTGTTCTAGCCAGCTGCAAGCCAAGGCTGGAAACTACACAATACCTTTCTCACATCTTGTGTTTTCATTCTTTAACTAGGTATGCTTCTGATTAATTTTTAAGAATCTAAACCTATGCGTTTTTTTACTGTCTTAGTTCATTTGGCCTGAGTCCATTCTTGCCTCTACTTACTGCTTACTCAGCATGCCCAACATTGCCTCTTCAAACCTGTGATTAGCATGCTTCCACTTTAGTTGCTTGTTTGCCATCTTGTTTAACATGTCTACATATGTAACTAGCATGTTTGACTGACTATTATTTATCTAAACTCTACTTCTATGTAACTAGCATGCCTACACTTCTTAACACTTGCCTAGCATGTCCATTTAAATCCTTGTTTGTTCTGCTTTATTCCTGCTAAGTTACTCTCTCCAGAGTGGCTTCAACATGTTTCTGTTGTGATCCTTTGCTGCATGACCTGGTTCTATCTAATCTACTAGTTCTATAGGACCCCCTTCAAACTCTATGTATCCTGTTGTTTGTATGCTCCATTAAGGTGCACTCTCTGTGTTCCCAATCCCTCTTTCCTTGTGTGAAAGTTGTTTGCCAAAGTGCTTTCTAAAGTTTATTTGTTCTATGACTTATGTTCTGACTACAAATTGCCTTTTTACACTTTCCTCAAACTATTTTATTAGTAATGGTTTTCAGAAATTCTTTTCAATCCTAAGACCTTTCTTTTAAACTCTTTCAAACCATTATGCACTTTCACTTACTCCTAGAATACTAGGTCCTACCCCTCTAGTATGTATGCTACTTAGAAACTCTTGAGATCTCTTTGAACTCTAGCGTATCAGGGCTGACATTTCCACACTGCATAATAATCAGTTGTTATTTGAGAATGGTCTAGGTGTGAGCACTGCCCGGGATCCTTGAGGTCCTTAGGGAACTCTGACACACCTAGACATGAAATTGGCTATGGAACTTTAGTATTTGAGATTACTGGAGGCTTGGAAATCATTTGGGCCTACTTCAGGCTCCCTATAGATTAATTTTTGCTTTATGTATGTTAATTTTAGTCAATTCATTAGTCTGTAATAATTATTGTAAACAAACAGTAGGGTGATTAGTGAAAAAGGAAGGGTAGTTATATATTGTAAAATTGGGTAGATACCATGCTTATAGGATCTATGTTGATTCAAATGTGTTTGTTAGATAACATATCTATATGATCTAAATAATCTTTTAATAACTAGATATCATGCCCATAGGAGTTTAAATTAGCTTTAATAGAAATCATGCCTATAGGGGTTTCACTTTGATTAAATGAATGTTGCTTGTTTAACCTTTATGTTCAATTAGTAATCATGCCTATAGGACTTAAAACCAGCTTAGTTAGAAAAACAGTTTAATTCGTGTCCGTTAATTCTAAATTGGTTTAATTGACTAATCTGTCCACTTCTGTAATAAATTTCAGCGCTGCCTTAAATAATATTACTAGAAAGCATGCCTATAAGATCCAAACTTCCGTCTAAAACTGTTTGTTGTTTAGTTACATTCTTAATCAATAATATATATCATGCTTCTAGGACATCACTGTTGTATGCCTAGGCAAGCCTGTATTGCGATTAAAATTCTGCAAACTATAAAACTGCACCTTGTTATTTACTACTCATATTCAACAGGTTTAAAAGAATCAATAGACAAGTAAGATTCAGTTCTTTGACACTTTGGTCCTAATTCCATATTATATAATCTATGCTCACCTAGATATCATGTTCTAAGGTTTTCTCTTAAATATTTGAAAATGTTGTTTGAAGACGTGCACTTACTTGTTATGTTTGTGGAGGCAAATGTGAGCCTTTAATTATTCCCTCTTTAAGTGCAGTCCTAATTGTTTTGATTGACGCTTAGACCTTTCTCCTTTAAATTTCCTAGGATGGTCTAGAACCACCTAAATTAGAGGTCCTAAATACTTCCAGGACCACAAGGAAGGGACGGGTAGTGCACGCATAGGATATCTTTCAAGGTTCCTAGAACGCTTTAGCCTATGACCAGGGGAGGGGATTGGGTAGTAAGGAATATGATGACCACGCGCTAATGTCATATGTAGCACCTCGTTGAGGAGTGTTTACCAGGCATTGTGTGGGTATGATCCTATAGGTTAACCATCCTAGGATCCCTCTTTCCCAACTCCCGGTGTTTAAGTAAATTTACCTTTCTTTACAAATGTGCAAATTGTTCAAACCGTTTTTTCCTTACTTTCATTACTTGAATCATACATGTCAAAAACATGCCTTTACTTGCAAGTACGTGTTAAAACTATTTATTTGTTAAAATGACTAATTCACATAGTTTAAGTTCAGTCGGGACCCACTGTTGTGGACCGCGAGGGGTGCCTAATACCTTTTCCTCAAGGTTATTTCGAGTCCTTACCCTAGATCTATGGTAATGCAAACTAGTCCATGAGTTAATCGCTCAAGGTACCCTAATGCACCATAATCCGTTAGATGGAGACTCTTCAAATACCCAATTCCCAAAAGGAAAACGAATTATTTCCCCCATGAATGTCAAAACCCGGACTTCCCCGTCAAAAAGGGAAAAAAGGGGGCGCGACAGCATGGCGACTCTGTTGGGGATATTTTAGGCTTTTATCATAACGAACTTATCTTTTGTGAATTAGCCCAAACATGCTCTATCCCACGTACCCTTTCCCCTTATTTGAATTTAACTGTCTATTTTTCTTAAGCATTTATGATTCTTTATTCCTAAAACTGAATTGTCTCCTTGTTTTCTTTTTCTGTAACTGTCTCTTCAATTATTTAAATACTGCATTTATTATTTTCTTACGTGCAAATACTTGACAACATGCTCTTTATTGCTTCATAAATTATGCTCAACATCATACTCCACTTGTTTTTAATTAATCTTATAGCAATGCTTGATGAGTGTTTGCACTCTTCCTATCTATCACCCTTTAAATTTGAAAAGGCGTATTTGTGGTAAAACTAGTCGATCAGCGGTGCGTTCGATAATTCCGTGTATTTCCCCCTCAAGTTGTCCGCTTGAGGGTCCCAGTCGAGACATCTATAACAACCCTACTGATTAAATTATACATGCATCATGGTCAAACCTAGCCGGGTTAATATGTTGTCCACATAATAACCCTTTAAGACAAGCCTTGTCCAAAAGTCCATCGGGTTTTCCATAATTCCAACAGACGTAACCACGATTATGTGCATTAATTTGGAGAAATAAGTGCCAATATGTTAATCATTACAGTATAAATATACGAACCTGGAGGGGGAAAAGGCCTAACTCTCTTTTTTTTGCAGAAAATGAGGCACGAGGTCCCCAGATTCGGTATGGTTAGCACACCCTAACTTTTGCTAGATTGGTGGAGGGATCTTCCTTCATGTGACCAAAACCATGTGAAACGAGTCCTAGGAAACTTGCCTTCTCTGATGGATCTTTAGCTCAACAAAATGATGGTCGAGGCTGCAACTATGTTTTGGGACAAGGAAAAGATTGTGTTCCATTTTGGGAACTTAGAAATGACACCCCTTCGCGAAGCGATAGGAGGATTTGCTGGGTTGCCTTGGGATAACCCTAATCTGTTAGCACCTAAAAATTGCACTGCTAGAGGATTTCTGAAAATGGTGGGGCTGAAGAAAAATGACAACTTGAAATGCCTAAAGGACTCCTACATACCTTTTGAGTTCCTTTATGAAAGATACGGTCACAGCAGTTCCTACCGTATTTTTGACGATGAATTCTCAATCACTTTTTTAGGTTGGATTCATCGTAGGGTCTTTTTGTTTATCATATGTTTCTTGGGCATGCTGGTGTTCCCAATCCAAGGGGATAAGATCCATATTAGGCTGGCCATGGTAACCAAAACTCTGATGGACGGGATCGAAAGGAAAAAATACATTATAATCCCTATGATCGTTGCAGACATGTACCGGGCTTTGGAGCGGTGTCAGAAGGGATTCAGGTTCTTTGAGGGTTACAACTTGCTACTACAGGTTTGGTTGTTGGAACATCTCCAAAAGAGGCAATACCGTCAAGAATTTCCACAAAGGTTGTGGAATGATCATATAGCTTTCCATCATCCCAAAATAATGAATTATATTCTAGACATGTTTGCTCCGCCATAGGACGCTGCAGGATGGGTACAACTTTTTGAAAATTTGACTGAGGATCAAGTCGAGTGGATATTCGAGTGGTTCCCTACCGATGAATTCATCATTAGATCCAGGGATTTTTCGCACTTGGTGTTGATCGGGTTGAGGGGCATATACCCTTATGCTCCTCTTAGGGTTATGAGACAAGCAGGTAGGAGACAAATCATACCACATGTCGCCAAAATGTGTCACTTCAGAGCCAATTTCCAGGGTGACGCCATCCCGTATAAAAATGAAGCACAACACATGTGGACCTTGAAGATTATTGTGGAGAAGGATACTATTTAGCCAAACCGATATTGCACAGGTCACTCATACCTTTACCCTTTGTGGTTGGAGGACAACATAACTGGGGTCGTTGAGCCAAGGGCTGGGCCAGGAAACAGGGTCATAGACGAGGTTGCTAAAGCCGAGGTGAAGTACAACAAGATGCGGAAAAGATTTCGAGAGTCTGAAGCCGAGTATATGGCACTACACAAGGATGATATGGAGATGATTAAAGAGTGGAAGAAAGAGATGTTAATCCAGCGATAGGCTGGAATACTTGGAGTACAGTTTAATGGAGTTGGAAGGGAAGATAAGAAAAAGTGTCACTGATTGCCAAAATGCTGAAGGAAACGAAGGAGGCCATCTCGCAAGGGCATTCCTGCTGCTGAACCTGCGTGAGTTAGGAGAGTTGATCGATAAGATCATCCAGTTTGGAGAGGGTCCTTCTGGGACCAAGTAGATTAGATTTATTTGCTTTCCTTTCAAATGTAATAAGGCCAAGAGCCATTAGTGACATTACCTTATTTAGTCTCGTTTTGGTTCGTTTACTTTTACTTTAGTGAAATGAGGCAATTATTGGCACTAAACTTCTCCAAATTTATTTGTCGCTAGGCCTACCTCGGGCACAACGAGGCTCCCAAATTAGGACACGAATTTACATTCCCGCAATATGTGTTAAATATTGAAAACATTTCAAAATCCTTACTGACTTGTTTACCTTTTGTTTTTCTTTATTTCTTTATTCTCATCCCCTAAGGTTGGTTCGCTCATACAGGCATCATCAGCATATCACACCAGATCTAGAGGACCTCCACTACCTCCGCCTCCAAGTAATACAATAGGCAAAGGAAAAGCAATAATGGACAATTTAAGTGGTATTCGAAAGGAGAATGCTGAAAACGCAGAAGCTTCAGATGGCCGTAGTACCCCGGCACCAAATGATTTAGTCTTGAGGTTGGAACAAAAGATATAGAGCTACAAGAAGAGCTTGAGCAGGTCCGCAACTTGGAAAACTTGTCACTCACCCTGAATGTCCCCAACATCAACCAATAAAACACAAAGAACCCAGCACCTCCCCAAAACACACCAAACCAACATCCACAAAACCCTCATGCACCGCATCAATACGCAACTCCACCCCAAAATCTCAATCCCCTACCAATACCAACTCTGCCACAACACCATCATCAACTAATTAATTACCCGCCAACCACCACTTATCATACTCCCCAGAATACACCACAACCAATTCCTGACCCTCAAAACTCTACTAATGACCATCACTACACCCAGGCACCGGGCACTCACCAAAACAACCACATATACGTGGAAACCATGCCTCACTCTATCCAACCAATCTCCAATACCCCATAATCCTCCGAGAAGGACATGCTCATTGAAAACATGGCTGAAGAACTCAAAAAGTTGACAAGCTGAGTTCAAGGTGTCGAAGGCGGCAAAAGAATAGAAGGTTTGAACTATGAAGACCTATGCATACAGCCAGATGTAGAACTGCCGAAGGGATACAAACCTCCAAGTTCGAGATGTTTGACGGCACAGGTGATCCCAGGGTCCATCTAAGAACCTATTGCGACAAGCTTGTCGGGGTCGGTAAAGACGAAAAGACTCAAATGAAACTCTTTATGAGGATTCTTACTGGAGATGCTTTGTCCTGGTACATCAGCCAAGATCCCAAGAAATGGTCCAATCGGGTGAGTATGGCATCAGATTTCATGGACTGGTTTAGGTTCAATACAGAGAATACACCAGATATTTTCTACATCCAGAATCTTAAGAAGAAACCCATGGAAACCTTCCGCGAGTATGCTACTCATTGGAGGTCAGAAGCGTCCAAGGTCAGACCATCTTTGGACGAGGAACAAATGAACAAGTTCTTCGTCAGAGCATAGGATCCGCAGTATTATGAAAGATTAATGGTCATTGAAAACCATAAGTTCTCTAATATCATCAAGCTTGGGGAAAGAATTAAGGAAGGCATCAAAAATGGGATGATAATGAATTTTGAGGCATTATAGGCCACAAATAAAGCATTGCAATCAGGCTACATATCAAAGAAAAGAGATTTTAGGACAGTAATGGTGGATCAAGGCCCGAAATCTCCACTTACATATCAAACACCTACACCCACATACCAAAAACCACCACCCACATATCAACCCTCATCTCCCAGATATTCCCAACTAGTCGCTGCCTATCATACTTATAATTCCCAACCATCTCATTTCCAATCACCTCCAGCTCGCCAAAATTTTCTAAGACCACGACCAAACTTTGACCGTAAGCCAGCCAGACAATACGTTGCTATTGCTGAACCCATCGACCAGCTATATAAAAGGTTGAAAGCCGCTGGTTATGTTACATCTATTCTTACTACGGCATTAGAAAACCCATCCCAATGGGTCAACCCAAACAAAACATGTACATTCCATTCTGGTATGAAAGGGCACACCATTGATGAGTGCCGAACATTGAAAGACAAGATCCAAACGCTGATTGACAACAAGGTTATACAGGCGAAGGAAGCCATACCCAATGTCCACAACAACCCTCTCCCTGATCATAGATGTGGTGGGGTACATGTGATAGAGATGAGCAAAGAATGGGACCCTGAGGGGTCGATTGGGCTTATTCGGGAAGGAAATGACTTTAAACCCTCGGTCACACTTACTCCTATTGTAGTACAGACTCAGTCACCAATCGAGATTGAGGTAACTGCATCAGTTCCATTTGAGGTAGAGGTGGCTCCGCCTACAGACACCCCTGCTCCGTTTGAAGTAGAAGTGGTCACTCCTTTTACAATGACAGTATCAACCACACCTCTTTTCCACTCAAAAGAAATACCTTGGGATTACGTTGCCGAAGCTCGGTAAAAAGGGAAGGCAAAGGTAGAAGAATCCGATGCTGCACAGGGAATGACCAGGACCAGAATAGTATATACACCTGAACATTTGGGAGGACCAAGTAAGGATGCCACTACCAAGCAGCCTGTCATTGAAACAGGGATAGATAACCTTTGGAGGAAAATACAAGCAAAGGAGTATTCCGTCATTGACCATTTGAACAAAACCCCAACTCAGATATCCATCCTATCACTACTGCAAAATTCAGAGGCGCATAAGAATGCTTTAATAAAGGTGTTGAGTGAAACCTACGTGCCCAAAAATATCACCTGCGGAGAGATGGCCAATATGGTAGGACAGGTGCTGGAAAGTCACAAGATAATCTTCCACGAAGATGAGTTGCCGCCTGAAGGGTTGAATCACAACAGAGCATTGTATAGCACAGTGCAGTTTGAAGACAAATTCATTGCCAAGGTCTTGGTTGACGGAGGTTTAAGCCTCAATATTTGTCTGTTGGACACTCTGAAAAGGTTGGACAAAGGTTTTCATGAAATACGAGCAGGAAGCATGAACATGAAAGCTTTTGATGGGTCTCAAAGGGCCACGATCATGGAAATTAACTTTTGCTTGCAGATGGGGCCAACTTGGTTCGATGTCGAGTTTTAAGTGCTCGACATACCAGCCTCGTACAATCTTCTGCTAAGCCGACTGTGGATCTATGTCGCTGGGGCCGTGGCTTCCACACTGCATCAAGCCATGAAATTCGAATGGAACTATCAGGAAGTGATCATTCACGGTGATGGAAGTAACCCTATATACACCAGCCAAACCATCCCGGTTATCGGAAATAGAAGAAGGCTAGGAGGGGAAACCTATCATCACATTTAACGTGTCAATGTCGTTGTGAAAGACAAATGGTGGAGCATCAAAATAGAGAGCATACTTGCATGGTCTAGGTATGAACTTGGCAAGGGGCTTGGAAAGAATCTCCAGGGTATCGCTAAACCGATACGACTGAAGGGTCATGGTACTATCTTTGGGCTCGGATATCAGTACACATGGCAAGAGTATAATGATTGGTCGCCTCTATAGTGCGGACTTTATTACCCTCTCGAGCAACTGGTGTCGCATCTGAATCAGACTTTTCACCAAGCTGACACAATATAGGGAACTGCAGAAGAAGAAGCGTTAGCAGGGCTGAGGAATCCGTTCTTGGAGGATGAAGACATAGACTATAGTGCAATAATTGAAGAGGAGGAGGAAGAAGGCCTCACTATTCAGACTATGGAAAAGGGACCTATTCTCAGGAACTGGACCGCCAGACCATCCCGAGGCCGCCTAGTCCCTGGGTAGCTTGGCAGATTTTATTCCTATAGCCATTCTAGGCATTTAAAATTTTCAATAATTCATTTTTAAGATTCATTTGTTTCAAAATAAAAACTCGATTCATCGATCCGTACTCGTTTGTATGTTTAAAGTATTAATCAAATACATTGCTCTTTATTATTTATTGTTATCTTTCATATTTTTCTTTCTACAGCATTATTGTTACTTTTCCTGATGAAGCGATGACTGTGACATGTAATGAGACAACTAAACATGAGAATAGTGACTCGGATGGTGAAGACGAGATACTTGAGGAAGTTGTGAGGGAAGTTGAAAATTTTGAGAATAAGCCTAAGTCCAACCTGGACGACACCGAAGCAATAAATTTGGGGGATGCCGAGACCATCAAGGAGACTCGCATCAGCATTCACTTGTCACCAATAGAGAAGGAAGAGTACATCCATTTATTAAAAGAATATGAGGACATTTTTGCATGGTCATATGATGACATGACCGGTTTAAGCATGTCCATAATGGCTCACAAGTTGCCTACTAATCCCATGTGCCCGCTAGTAAAGTAGAGACTCGGAAAATTCAAGCCAGATATGAGCCTAAAAATCAAGGAGGAGGTTACCAAGCAGATCAAAGTCAAAGTCCTCAGGGTCGTTGAGTACCCAACCTGGTTAGATAACATTGTGCCAGTACCGAAGAAAGATGGGAAAGTCAGAGTATGTGTTGACTATCGGGACTTAAACAGAGCAAGTCCTAAAGATGACTTCCCACTGCCAAATATATACATCCTGATCGATAACTGCACCAAGCGCGAACTCCAATCCTTTGTGGATTGTTTCGCATGCTACCACCAGATTTGGATGGACGAAGAAGATGCAGAGAAAACAGCCTTTATTACACCATGGGGGGTATACTGCTAAGATGATGCCATTTGGTCTAAAGAATGCTGGGGCTACCTACATGAGAGCCATGACGACCATTTTCCATGATATGATACACAAAGAAATAGAAATATATGTGGACGACGTCATTATCAAATCCAAAAGGGCCTCAGATAACATAGAAGACTTGAGAAAGTTCTTTAACAGGTTAAGAAGGTACAATTTGAAGCTGAACCCCGCAAAGTGTGCATTCGGGGTTTTAGCGGGAAAGTTATTGGGATTCATTGTCAGCCGTCGAGGGATCGAGCTAGATCCATCTAAAGTCAATGCTATTCAGGAGTTACCATCGTCTAGGAGCAAAAAGGACGTGATGAGCTTCCTGGGACGTCTCAACTATATCAGTCGCTTCATAGCACAGTCAACGGTCATATGTGAACCCATCTTCAAGATGCTACGGAAAGATGCCGAGACAAGCTGGACAGAGGACTGTCAGAAATCTTTTGACAAGATTAAGGAGTACTTGTCCCCACCACCAGTTCTGGTCCCGCTAGAACCAGGATGACCTTTGCTACTCTATCTATCTATATTTGATGAAGCCTTCGGATGCATTATGGGACAACATGACGAGACAGGAAGAAAAGAGCAAGCCGTATATTACTTGAGTAAGAAGTTCACGCCTTACGAAGCATGATACTCTCTGCTAGAGCGCACTTGTTGTGCCTTGACTTGGACGGTGCAGAAGTTGAGGCATTACTTCTGTGCCTATACTACATACCTCATATACAGGATGGACCCTTTGAAGTACATATTCCAGAAACACATGCCAATAGGGAAGCTAGCCAAGTGGCAGATACTGTTGAGTGAGTTTGATATCGTCTACGTAACTCAAAAGGCAGTCAAAGGGCAAGCATTGACAGATCATCTTGCTAAAAACCTAGTAGGAGGAGAATACGAACCCTTGAAAACGTATTTTCCTGATGAAGAAGTGTCGTCCATAGGGGAGGACATTACCGAAACATACGACGGTTGGAGGATGTTCTTTGACAGAGATACAAATTTCAAAGGAGTTGGCATTGGAGCAGTTTTGGTATTAGAAATAGGGCAACATTATCCGGTATTTGCTAAACTCAGATTTCCCTGCACCAACAACATGGCAGAATATGAAGCCTGCATACTAGGACTCAATATGGCAATCGACATGAATATTCAAGAGTTGCTGGTAATCAGTGATTCAGATTTGCTGGTGCACCAGGTATAAGGAGAATAGGCCACCAAAAATTCCAAGATATTGCCATATCTGCACCATGTGCAGGAACTGAGAAAGAGGTTCACAAAGATAGAATTCCGACATGTGCCCAGAATTCAGAATGAGTTTGTCGATGCATTGGCCACTTTGTCATCCATGATACAACATCCGGACAAGAATTACATTGATCTCATCCCAGTAAGAATCCATAATCAGCCGGCGTATTGTGCTCATATTAAAGAAGAAATAGATGGCAAACCTTGGTTCCATGACATCAAGGAGTATTTGGCGAAAGGGGAATATCCGGAGCATGCGAACCACATTCAGAAACGCACACTCCGGAGATTGTCCAATCACTTCTTCCACAACGGAGGAAACCTGTACATGAGAACTCCTGATTTGGGATTGCTAAGATGTGTAGACGCAAAAAACGCTTCTAAGCTACTTGAGGAGATACATGCTGGGACCTGTGGCCCACACATGAATGGTTTTGTCTTGGCTAAGAAGATACTTAGAGCCGGTTACTTTTGGATGACCATAGAGATGGATTGCGTCCAATATGTCCGCAAATGCGACCAATGTCAAGTGCACGCCGATATGATAAAAGTGCCGCCAAATGAGCTCAATGCCACAATATCACCTTGGCCATTCGCTGCCTGGGGAATAGATATCATCGGTCTGATAGAGCCAGCTGCTTCAAACGGACACTTGTTTATTCTGGTAGCTATTGATTACTTCACTAAATGGGTAAAGGCCGCATCTTACAAAGTTGTAACCAAGAAGGTCGTTGCAGACTTTGTCAAAGATCGTATCATTTTCCGATTCGGAGTACCCGAGTTCATTGTTACCGATAATGCTGCCAATCTCAAGAATGATCTAATGAAAGCCCTGTGTGAAACTTTCAAAATCAAGCACAAGAATTCCACAACCTATAGACCTCAGATGAATAGATCCGTATAAGCCGCCAACAAAAACATCAAGAAGATACTAAGGTAGATGGTAGAAAACCATAAACTATAGCACGAGAAGCTACCTTTTGCTTTGTTGGGATACTGCACTACAGTTCGCACATCAATCGGAGAAACTCCCTACATGATGGTTTATGGTATCGACATTGTCATCCCAGCCAAGGTAGAGATTCCTTCTTTAAGAATCATACAGGAAGTTGAACTCAGCGATGCATGATGGATAAGGAGCCGCTATGAACAATTGGCCCTCATAGATGGAAAAAGGATGAAAGCAGTATGTCACGGTCAGCTTTACCAGAACAGAATGTCTAGAGCTTTTAACAAAAGGGTCAAACCAAGGCAATTTACACCAGGACAGTTAGTGTTGAAGAAGATCTTCCCACATCAAGATAAAACCAAAGGGAAATTCTCTCCCAACTAGCAAGGTTCTCACATGGTTCATAGGGTGTTAAAAGAAGGAGCACTCTTACTCGTAGAGATGGATGGAGAAATCTAGCCAAAACCAATCAATTCAGACGCAGTAAAGAGATACTATGCTTAGATCTTTTGCATTTCCTCATTTGATGTAATTGAACTATGCTTGACCTGATTCCCGTTTAAGAGGGGATACGTAGGCAGCCTTATGGGTTCGGTCATATCATAATAAAATTTCCATTTCCCCCAAGATCAAAAACTGGGTCAGAATTTTGAGGAGGACCCTAAAAATTCCGGAGCAAATCTAGCCAATGCCAGCTTATGTTAGACAGTCAGAAATCGGTTAAGAAACAAGGGCAGAATTGTGAGAAGGATTCTCAAAATTTCGAGGAAGGATCAACGAGGCTCGTTACCCGCAAATAGCTGAAGGATCATCTACCAAACTGGGGTAGAATTTTGAGGAGGACCCTCAAAATTCTAACATGAGGAAGCGACAATGTCTCTGAAATATGTTACAGTCACTAGTTCATCTAAAATACTTGATATTTCACTATGTTTTCTAAAATAACTCTATTTTTATCAATAATTGCATATTTTTCAAAAACTCTATTTCTGTAACAGCCAGGGGTTACCCAGGGAAACCCGAAAAGGCCTCCAAAACGGACAAATCAAGGCCAGCATACAAAAGCACAAACCAACTTCCCCCTCACAAAACTCATAATTTTTCTTTGAACGCATGCACATTTGACGTAGCGATAGCATTCGCAAACATGTATACACAAAGCAAAATCACTATCAAATAGGTCATCAGACACCGAATATATCTCCAGCTAAGAAACTTCCTACTCTTATTTGCTACTCGCTCTTTGCATGGGACTAAGCCTTGTCCCGTATACTTGCATGAGGCTAATCCTTGCCTCTATATTTCAATGAGGCTAATCCTTGCCTACATACTTGCATGAGGCTAATCCTTGCCTCCATATTTGCATGAGGATAATCCCTGCCTCCATATTTGCATGAGGCTAATCCTTGCCTCCATATTTGCATGAAGTTAATCCTTGCCTCCATACTTGCATGAGGGTAATCCTTGCCTCCATATTTGCATGAGGGTAATCATTGCCTCCATACCTGCATGAGGCTAATCTCCGCCTCCATATTTGTATCAGGCTAATCCTTGCCTCCATATTTGCATGAGGCTAATCCTTGCCAATCCTTGCCTCCATATTTGCATGAGGCTAATCCTTGCCTCCATACTTGCATGAGGCTAATCCCAGTCTCCATATTTGCATGAGACTAATCCTTGCTCCATACCTGCATGAGGCTAATCCCTGCCTCCATACCTGCATGAGTCTAATCCTTGCCTCCATACTTGCATGAGGCTAATCCTTGCCTCCATATTTGCAAGAGGCTAATCCCTACCTCCATATCTGCACGACGCTAATCCCTGCCTCCATACCTACAAGAGGCTAATCCCTGCCTCCATACCTGCACGAGGCTATTCCCTGCCTCCATATCTGCATGAGGCTAATCCCTACCTTCATATCTACATGAGGTTATTCCCTGCCTCCATATCTGCATGAGGCTAATCCTTGCCTCCTTGTCTGCATGAGGCTAATCCCTGCCTCTATACCTGCATGAGGCTAATCCCTGCCTCCACATTTGCATGAGGCTAATCCCTACCTCCACATTTGCATGAAACTAAGCATTGTCTCTAATTGCATAAGTATTGTTCTATTCTAGTACTATCTATTTGCTTTTCAATCGGGCTAAGCTCTACCTTTCATTTCACAAGACTAAGCCTTGTCTTGTCAATATCATATTACTACATCTCATGGGCTGAAATATCACCAATCTATCCAAAGGCATCATAGTCTAAAAGGCATTATCCTCATAGTCGGAAGACACCATGCCATGGCCTGAGGATCCCTCAAATTTGCATATCATTATTCAAAGGCATCATGGTTCGGAGGAACCATCTACATGACCTGAGAACACCATTTCATGGCCTACGAATCCCTCACTAAACAATTCATGGCCCAGGACATCATGGTTCGAGGACGTTATCCTTAACCGTCTAAAGGGAATCTGCATCATGTTTAAATTTCCGCACAAATACATGTTGGTAGCATCTCTTCATCTACAGGTGACCAGCAAGCAACCGCTATCCTAATAGGAACGACCTCACTCCAGTTCTTTCAAACTATCTCAAACTTAACTGCTCACCATAACCGCTCTTGCATCTCGTGTCCGTTCTTGTAGTGACTTTATCGGCATATTTTGCCAATGAACCTAGAACTATACGTGGCTCGATTCCTGTAAAACCGGGGATATGTAGGCAGCATAAAGACCAGAGTATGTCCTGTGTCCTTCAAAACATCTCATCCGGTTAAAATTGGCCATCATTTCTTTACCCAAAAACTCTTTCATCTTTCTCGGGTAAAGAGGGGCAGCTGTTGATACTCAATCTTTCCTCATATATTTTTTTAAACATGTATATATGCTTTCAAAATAGTACATATGTAGTTATAAGCATGCATAAGTATTTTTTATAATTTTTCTACAGTTTTAAAAGCTCCAAAACAATTTATTTCTCCTCTTTTCATTATATAAATATCCAATAATTATCCTTCAAATTACTTTTGTGAGGATTTAGCCATCCAAATACATTATTTATGCCAACATAGTATTGAAATATTTTTGTGCATTTTTCGTAATTATATTTATATTTTTTAAGCTAAATTGCAAATCTTTGCAATAATAGCCTTACTAATGAATAATTACATTACTTATGCATAAAATGGTCTTTTATATTTTTAAAATTTTAAATAACTATTTTAAATCATTTTAGTGCCGAAAGATATTTTTGGTACTCATTTATTATTTTTTATAAATTATTTAGTTATTAAAAGTGGCTATTTAAAATCTGGCCTTATTTTATTTCAATTTTGGCCTTAATTTTGACCCAATACCCAGCCCGATCTGAACCTAAACCTACCACAAGCCCAATACTCATCCGCTTAAACCCAATACCCGGCCAAATCCTGGGCGTTGATCATTTTGATCAACGGTCCGGATTCATCCTTTCCTAAATTAAACTAAACGACCCCCCCCCCCCGAAACCCTCTCATTTCTTACCACACAGCCACCCTAAAATCCCTTCTCTCTCAAATTCTCACAAACCTAACCCTAATTGGACCTCGCTGTCACTCATCTATGGCTATATACGGTGGTTTCTCACTACCCCAGGCCTCTCTTGTACTGGTATCACCATCTCTAAGGTCCTCAAGGGACCAGGGTTAGTTTGCTTACATCTATGGTCCTTTCTCGCCTGTTTCAGGCTGTTCCAGTGTGATTTTGAGTAAGAGCTTTCTATATTGCCTTAGATCTATGGGTTTATGAGCTTACTTCTTCACCTCTATGTTGTTCTTCTCGAAATCCTAATTTCTTCTAAACTTCTTAGATCTGTACAGATCTGTGATGTTTGGACCTATTTCATATGATTTTTACAAATAACCTTCTGTTTTTTACAAGGATCTTCTAATTTTCAAATGGTTTTCCATTTCCCTAAACTAGGGTTTTCGAAAATTTCTTTTCCAAAAATGTTTATAGTTTTGAGTGTTTGATCTTCTGCTTCTTCTGTGTCTTGACTGATTTCGTAAGGTTTGCTTTAACCTTAACTCATTTATACTAAAAGCCCTAATTTGTTTCGACATTCTTTGTTTGGTTTTTGAGTAATTGTGTACTGACTTTGTTCTTGCCTTGGTTCTTGTGATCTTTCTTTAGCCATTTAGATGTCCCACGGTTTTCATATCCTAATATGCCTCTACTGAGTTCCTTAGTTCAATTTTCCTACTGATTCTATATGTTTATATTCATTCTGACTATTCATGTTAAGACGATATTTTTCTCCTTAAATCAGTGTCGTTTTCTTGATTTAGTAATTTGTTTCATTAAAGTTATGTGTCGAATCCTGACTATTCATTTCTTGCCTTATTTTGTCTACGAGACGTACTGACTCTTTACGTGATTTGCTCTTTGATTGAACCCTTGACTATTCTGAAGTTCTTATTTTCTGGTTTAATTTGGACTCTTTTCTTTAACAAAACTTTTGATTCTTATTTCTCTACTCAGTTTGATTGAACTCCTTACCTTAATTAGTTTTTCCCTTACCTTATTTGTTATTTGCTCATTCTTATTGATTGTTTTCTTAATTAAAACTTCTGTTCATTTACCCTAATTACCCACTCTATACCCAAACCTTACTTGATTCTTTTCCTTAAATATCTATCCTACTTTTATCGTTGATTTGATTATCCCTTGATTAAGGGAGAGACTTACTGATTTTACGTATGTAACTGATTCTTTGAATTTCCCTAATTGCTACATAATTGATCCCTTGCCTTATTTTATTTAGCTCTTGATTACTATATAAACCCCCTCTTATTTTAACTTCAAACAAACAATAGTTCAAAAACTATCACTTTACACTCTAAAAGGCTATCTCCCTGCTCTCTTTGCTACTTGTGATCTCAGTTGTTCTAGCCGGCTGCAAGCCAAGGCTGGAAACTGCACAATACCTTTCTCACATCTTGTGTTTTTCATTCTTTAACTAGGTATGCTTCTAATTAATTTTTAAGAATCTAAACCTATGCGTTTTTTTACTGTCTTAGTTCATATGGCCTGAGTCCATTTTTGCCTCTACTTACTGCTTACTCAGCATGCCAAACACTACCTCTTCAAACCTGTGATTAGCATGTTTTCACTTTACTTGTTTGTTTGCCATCTTGTTTAACATGTCTACATATGTAACTAGCCTGTTTGACTGACTATTATTTATCTAAACTCTGCTTCTATGTAACTAGCAAGCCTACACTTCTTAACACTTGCCTGCATGTCCATTTAAATCCTTGTTTGTTCTGCCTTATTCCTGCTAAGTTACTCTCTCCAGAGTGGCTTCAACATGTTTTTGCTGTGATCCTTTGTTGCATGACCTGGTTCTATCTAATCTACTAGTTCTATAGAACCTCCTTCAAACTCTATGTATCTTGTTGTTTGTATGCTCCATTAAGGTGCACTCTCTGTATTCCCAATCCCTCTTCTCTTGTGTGAAAGTTGTTTGCCAAAGTTCTTCCTAAAGTTTGCTTATTCTATGACTTATGTTCTGACTACAAATTGCTTCTTTACACTTTCCTCAAACTGTTTTATCACTAATGGTTTTCAGAAATTCTTTTCAATCCTAAGACCTTTCTTTTAAACTCTTTCAAACCATTATGCACTATTACTTACTCTTAGAATACTAGGTCCTTCCCCTCTAGTATGTGTACTGCTTAGAAACCCTTGAGATCTCTTTGAACTCTGGTATATCAGGGCTGGCATTTCCACAATACACAATAACCAGTTGTTATTTGAGAAAGGTCTAGGTATGAGCACCGCCCTGGATCCTTGGGGTCCTTAGGGAACTCTGACACACCTAAATATGAAATTGGCTATGGAACTTTGGTATTTGAGATTATTGGAGGCTTGGAAATCATTTGGGCCTACTTCAGGCTCCTATAGATTAATTTTTGATCTATCTATGTATTTTTATTTAATTTATTGGTCTATAATAATTATTGTAAACAAACAGTGGGGTAATTAGTTAAAAGGGGAGGGTAGTTATATATTGTAAAATTGGGTAGATACCATGCCTATAGGATCTATGTTACACATTTACTGCTCATATTCAACAGGTTTAAAAGAATCAGTAGACAAGTAGGATTCAGTTCTTTGACACTTTGGTCCTAATTCCATACTGTATAATATCTGCTCATCTAGATTTCATGTTCTAAGGTTTTCTCTTAAATATTTGAAAATGTTGTTTAAAAACGTCCACTTACTTGTTATGTTTGTGGAGGTAAATGTGAGCCTTTAATTGTTCCCTCTTTAAGTGCAGTCCTAATTGTTTTGATTGACGCTTAGACTTTTCTCCTTTAAATTTCCTAGGATGGTCTAGAACCACCTAAATTAGAGGTCCTAAATACCTCCAGGGCCACAAGGAAGGGACGGGTAGTGCACGCATAGGATATCTTTCAAGGTTGCTAGAACGCTTTAGGCTATGACCAGGGAAGGGGATTGGGTAGTAAGGAATATGATGACCACACGCTAATGTCACGTGTAGCCCCTCGTTGAAGAGTGTTTACCGGGCATTGTGCGGGTATGATCCTATAGGTTAACCAACCTAGGACCCCTCTTTCCCAACTCCCGGTGTTTAAATAAATTTACTTCTCCTTACAAATGTGCAAATTGTTCAAACCCATTTTCCTTACTTGAATAATACATGTCCAAAACTTGCCTTTACTTGAAAGTACGTGTTAAAACTGTTTATTTGTTAAAATGATTAATTCACATAGTTTAAATTCGATCGAGACCCACTGTTGTGGACTGCGAGAGGTGCCTAACACCTTCCCCTCAAGGTTATTTCGAGCCCTTACCTTAGATCTCTGGTAATGCAACTAGTCCATGAGTTAATCTCTCAAGGTGCCCTAACGCACCATAATCCATTAGGTGACGACTCTTCAAATACCCAATTATCAAAAGGAAAATGAGTTATTTCCCCCATGAATGTCAATACTCGGACTTCCCCATCAAAAAGGGGAAAAATGAGGCATGACAGTGATGATCTGAGGTAAAATATTGTAGGGGTTTGAGCTAAACTAGGAAATTCTTGTTTTATTTGTATGATTGGTACTAATGTGATGGGACTAGGTTGCACGCCGTAATAGGAGAAATAAGGGTGAAATGTGATTATCTGGTGGGATCAGGTTGCACGCCGCAACAATGAGTAATAAGGGTGGACAAGTAGGACCGGGTTGCTTGCCGCAACAGGAGGAATAAAAGTGGTATATTGAGGAGTAATAAGGGTGGACAGGTGTGATCGGGTTGCACACCACAACAAGGAGTAATAAGGGTGAATGTTCATATTGTTATTAATTATATGGTGGGATCGGGATGCGTGCCGCATCAGTTGTTGTTTATGTATTCTTCTTCTGTTGAGGTTCATTATTGTAGTGTTGAAACTCTTTTAAGTACTGGTTATAGCTGAGTATTGATAGAACGACTGGGTTCCGTGTTTATTTAATGCAATTTGCTGTCATATTTCATTCTATATCTTCTTTTTGCTCTATTATAAACTGTTGCAGGATATATATATTATTTATGACACGTCGTAGCTTCGTCACTACTTTATCAAGGTTAGGCTCGGCACTTACCAGGACATGAGGTCGGTTGTACTAATATTGTACTCTGTACTTTCTGTGCAGATTTCAGATATGGTAGTGGCTGGTCGAGAGGTCGATTGTTGATACCTTACTCAAGAGACCCAAGGTAGTCATGTATGCGTCCATAGACCCTGGCGTCACCTTCTATCTTTACTTTATTTCTATTTTACTTTCTTCGAGACAGATGTATTTTCTTTCAAATCATTACTTGTAGTATTCATAGAATGTTCGTGAGTTGTTACACCAGTTTCTGGGTGGTATCTATTTCGGCTTTCGTTAATAGTATATGAGTAATCAGTTAAATTATGTACTTCCATTTCTATTTTCGCTGATTTAGTTTTGTTAAAATTTAATCATAAAAGGGTAAAGGAAAAAGGTGAAATGTTCTACAACGTTGGCTTGCCTAGCGAGTGCAATGTTAGGCGCCATCATAGTCCCGAAGGTGGAAAATTCGGGTCGTGACAAGTTAATATCAGAGCACTAGGTTGCCTAGGTCTCACAATTCACGGACAAGCTTGATAAAGTCTGAGGGATCGGTATGGAGACATCTGTGCTTATCCCTAGAGGCTACAGAGTTAGGAACAATTTCACTTCTATTCATCCCTATCGTGCGGTTTGATCTCTCAATGCTAATTGAATTCTCTACTCTATTCTTTCGCAGATGGTAAGAACACGTACCACTTCATTAGCTGGTTAGCAGCCCGAGCCCCCAGTGGTAGCTCCTTCGAAGGGCATAAGACAAGATCGAGGTCGTGCTAGAGGCCGAGGCAGGGGTAGGGCACAGCCTAGAGCTCGAGCAGTAGCACTAGTGGCGGAGCTTTAGGTAGAGTTCGATGAGGAGTCCCCGGCCCAGACTGTTCCAGCAGGGCCAACTCATGTTCCATAGGGATTCATAGCTACCCCAGTATTTCTAGATGCTTTGGTTCGGCTAGTGGCCCTTATGGAGAGTGTTACCCAGGCTGGGCTGGGGGAGGAGCACAGATTCCTGCTACTCACACTCCGGAGTAGATGGCTCCCTAGTTTCAAACTCCAGCATCTCATTCAGTTGGGGTAGTTCCACCAAGTGTTGTAGCACAGACCGGTGATGGATCAGCTATGTCTTCTGATGCCTTGTGGATATTGGACAAGTTTACCAAGCTTTTCACTACTACCTATGGCGGTACATCTTCAAAGGATCCCCAAGACTATTTGGACAGTTGTCACGAGGTTCTACGGAACATGGGGATAGTGGAGACCAATGGAGTCGACTTTATTGCTTTTTGTCTATCAGGTTCCACTAAGAAAAGGTGGAGGAATTATTATTTGGCCAGACCAGCTGGGTTGCCATCTCTCACTTGGGACCCATTCTCTCAGCTATTTTTGGAGAAGTATCTTTCTATCACTTAGAGAGAAGACAATCGGAGGTAGTTTGAGCACCTTAAGTAGGGTTTTATGACCGTCACTCAGTACGAGATCAGATTTGTTGATTTGGCTCATCATGCTCTTATTATACTTCCTACAGAGAGAGAGAGAGAGAGAGAGAGAGAGAGAGAGAGAGGGTGAGGAGGTTTATTGAGGGACTTGCTTAGCCTATCAGATTGCAGATGGCAAAAGAGGCAGGGAGTGAGATTTCTTTTCAGGATACAGCCAATATGGCCAGACGCGTTGAGATGGTTTTAGCTTAGCGGAGTGGTCAGGGGTCTGACAAGAGGCCTCATCACTCTGGTGGATTTAGTGGGGCCTCATCTGGAGGCCGAGGTACTTTTAGTAGAGGCCATCATCCCAGGCCATTTCATTCAGCAATTCAGACAACCCATGGAGCTTCAGAGGGTCGTGGTCCTTATGTACCTCCTTCAGGGCAGCCAGCTTATAATGCACCATCAGCTCCCATCCGAGCATCCCTTCTTCAGAGTTATTATCGCAGTCAGCCAACCCATCAAGTTCAGTCTCAGTTTCCTTAGCCGCAATATTCAGATGGATGTTTTGAGTGTGGTGAGTATAGACATGTTCAGAGGACTTGTCCGAGATTATTGGGTCTTCAGTCATAGTAGTAGGGTTCTTGAGCCATGATTACGGCATCGTCTGCCCAGCCAGCTAGAGGTAGGGGTCAGGGAGCCAGAGGTAGGGGTCATCCGCTAGAGGTGGAGGCCAGGCCGTTAGAGGTGGAGGTCAGGCTGTTAGAGGTGGAGGCCATCCAGTAGGAGGTCGTCCCAAGGATATGGTTCAGGGTGGTAGGGCTCATCCCCGATGTTATGTTTTCCTAGCCAAGCCTGAGGCTGAGTCCTCCGATGCAGTTATCACAGGTACTGTTTTGGTTTGTAGTAGAGATCCTTCAGTTCTATTTGATCCAGTGTTTATATACTCCTATGTATCATCTTATTTTGCTTCATATTTAGTTGTGCCTCATGATTCTTTGAGTGCTCCTGTATATGTGTCCACACCGGTAGGGGATTCCATTGTTGTAGATCGTGTCTATCGCTCGTGTGTGGTTAATATTGGAGGTCTTGAGACTAGTGTAGATCTCCTACTTCTCAATATGGTTGATTTCGATGTCATTTTGGGGATGGATTAGCCGTCTCCTTATCATGCTATATTGGACTGTCACGCCAAGACCGAGACCTTAGCATTGCCAAGGTTGCCTTGATTGAAGTAGAGAGGGAATCCTGGTCATTCTACCAGTAGGGTTATCTCTTATATGAAGGCTCAGCGTATGGTCGAGAAGGGATGTTTGGCTTATTTGGTTTATGTTCGTGATTCTAGTACTGGAGTTCCTTCTATGGATTCTTTACTAGTTGTTTGGGAGTTTCCAGAGGTATTTCCTGCAGACCTGTTGGGGATCCACCCGATAGGGATATTGACTTCTGCATCGATTTGGCTCCTGACACTCAGCCCATTTCTATTATGTGGTACCGCATGGCCCCGCCAGAGTTGAAGGAATTGATAGTTGCAAGACTTGCTTGATAAGGGCTTCATTAGACCTAGTGTCTCACCCTGGGGTGCGCCGGTGTTGTTTGTTAAGAAGAAGGATGGGTCGATGAGGATGAGCATAGACTATCGATAGTTAAACAAAGTCACCATCAAGAACAAGTATCCATTGCCGAGGATTGATGATTTATTTGATCAGCTTCAGGGTGTCAAAGTATTTTCGAAGATTGATTTGAGATCTGGCTACCATCAGTTGAGGATTAGGGCATCCAATGTCCCTAAGACAGCTTTTCGCACTCGGTATGGGTATTATGAGTTTCTAGTGATGTCATTTGGGTTGACGAATGCCCCAACAGTATTTATGGATTTGATGAACCGGGTGTTCAAGCCCTATCTGGATTCCTTTGTGATCATTTTCATTGATGATATCTTGATCTACTCTTGTAGTCGAGAGGAGCATGAGCAGCATCTTCGAGTCGTTCTCCAGACTCTGAGAGATATCCAGTTGTATGCTAAGTTTTCAAAATGGGAGTTTTGGTTGAGTTCAGTTGCATTCTTGGGTCACGTTGTATTAGCAGAGGGTATTCAGGTGGATCCTAAGAAGACTGAGGCAGTCAAGGGCTGGCCTAGACCCACATCAGCTACAGAGATCCGGAGCTTCTTGGGTTTGGCGGGTTATTACTATCGGTTTGTAGAGGGGTTTTCATCTATAGCAACCCCGATGACCAGATTGACCCAGAAGGGTGCCCCGTTCAAGTGGTCAGATGAGTTTGAGGCAAGCTTTCAGAAGCTCAAGACAGCTTTGACTACAACGCTAGTATTGGTATTGCCCACAGGCTCAGGGCCCTATAGTATATTGTGACGCATCTCGTATTAGACTTGGTGCGGTGTTGATGCAAAATGCCAAGGTTATTGTATATGCTTCGCGGCAGTTGAAGATTCACGAGAAGAATTATCCAGTTCATGACTTGGAGCTAGCAGCCATTGTTCACGCGCTGAAGATTTGGAGGCACTATTTATATGGCGTGTTGTGTGAGGTATTCACGGATTATAAGAGTTTGCAGTATTTGTTCAAGTAGAAGGAGCTAAATTTGAGGCAGAGAAGGTGGTTGGAGCTATTGAAAGACTATGATATCATCATCAAGTATCATCCCGGGAAGGCAGATGTGGTGGCCGATGCTATGAGTAGGAAGTCAGCCAGTATGGCAGTCTTGCGTACATTCTAGTCGGTGAGAGACCGCTTGCATTAGATGTTCAGGATTTGGCCAATCAGTTCGTGAGGTTGGATGTTTATGAGCCCAGCCGTGTTCTAGCTTGTACAGTCACTCAGTCTTCATTATTTGAGCATATCAGAGATCGGCAGTATGATGACCCTCATTTACTTGTTCTTAGGGACACAGTATGGTACGGAGATGCCAAGCAGGTTATAGTTGGAGATCATGGAGTTTTGAGAATGCAGGGTCGTGTTTGTGTGCCTAATATGGATGGGTTTTGTGAGTTGATTCTAGAGGAGGCCCATAGTTCCCCGGTATTTCGTTCATCCGGGCACTGCCAAGATGTATCAGAATTTGCGGCAACATTATTGGTGAAGGAGAATGAAGAAGGATATTGTTGCATATGTAGCTCGGTGTTTTAATTGTCAGCAGGTAAAGTACAAGCATCAGAGACCTGGTAGTTTGCTTCAGCAGATTGAGATTCTTGAGTGGAAGTGAGGGCGTATCACTATGGACTTCACTATTGGACTCCCACGGACTCAGAGGAAGTTTGATGCAGTATGGGTAATTTTGGATAGGCTGACTAAGTCAGCGCATTTCATTCATGTGGCAGTTTCCTATTCTTTGAAGCGGTTGGCAGAGATCTATATCCGTGAGATCGTTTGTCTTTATGGTGTGCCTGTGTCTATCATTTCTGATTGAGGTACACATTTTACTTCGCATTTCTAGAGGGCAGTACAACGTGAGTTGGGTATGCGGGTCGAGTTGAGTATAACATTTCATCCTTAGATAGACGGACAGCCCGAGTGTACTATTCAAATTTTGGAGGATATGCTCCGCGCCTGTGTTATTGACTTTGGAGGTTTTTGGGATCAGTTCTTGCTATTAGAGGAGTTTGCCTACAACAACAGTTATCAGTCGAGTATCTAGATGGCCCCCTATGAGGCATTATATGGTAGATGGTGCTGATCGCCGGTTGGGTGGTTTGAGCCCGGGGAGGCTCGGTTACTGGGTACAAATTTAGTACAAGATGCCTTGGATAAGGTTAAGATCATTTAGGATAGACTTCGAACAGCACAGTCCAGGCAAAAGAGTTATGTCGATCGTAAGGTTTGTGATGTGGCATTCACGGTCGGAGAGAGAGTGTTGCTTCAAGTGTCGCCCATGAAGGGCGTGATGAGATTTGGGAAGAAGGGCAAGCTAAGCCCTAGGTTCATCGGGCCTTTTGAGATCCTTGATCGAGTGGAAGAAGTGGATTACAGACTTACATTACCGCCAGGTTTATCAGCAGTGCATCCAGTGTTTCATGTGTTCATGCTTTGGAAGTATCACGGCAATCCATCCCACGTGTTAGATTTCAGCACTGTCCAGTTGGACAAGGATTTGACTTACGAGGAGGAGCCGGTAGCTATTCTAGACCGGCAGGTTCGTTAGTTGAGATCGAAGAGTTACCCTTCAGTTCATATGCAGTGGAGAGGTCAGCCTATTGAGGTAGCTACCTGGGAGTTCGAGCCCGATATAAGGAGCAGATATCCCCATCTTTTCATCGACTCGGGTACTTTTCTATGTCCGTTCGAGGACAAATGATTGTTTTAGAGGTAGAGAATGTAATGACCCAAAAGGTCATCTATTATTTTAGAAGTCGAATCCGTGTTTCGAGGCCTTTAAAACCTTATTTTATTTCTCCTCGATTTGCGTGTGCAGTTCACGCGCGATTCCGGAAGGCCTTTATGTGGAAATTTGAGAAAACAATAATTTTGCCTTTAAAAGTTAATTTTAATTGACTTTGGTTAACAGTTTGAGTAAACGGATCCAAACCCGTATTTTGATGGTCCCGGAGGGTCTGTAGCAATTATGGGACCTGGGTGTATGCCCGGAATCGAATTCTGAGGTCCCTAGCCCGAGAAATGAATTTTTGATAAAAATTGTTAAACTGAAATTCTAAAGATTTTGAGAAATTAGTAAATGTTTGATCTCGTTAATATCGGGCCCATATTTTAGTTCCGGAGCCCGGTACAAGCTTAATATGGTAATTACATCATGTCTATGAAATTTGGTAAAAAACAAAATTTATTTGACGTGATTCGGATATTTAGTTGAGAAAATAGAAGTTTGGAAACTATCTTGAAAATTTTGTGTCTTGTTTAATTCGTAGTTCTAGGTGTTATTTTGGCGATTTGATCGCATGAGCAAGTTCGTATGATATTTAAGACTTGTGTGCATATTTGGTTTGGAGCCCCAAGGGCTCGGGTGAGTTTCGGATAGGCTACAGAGTGATTTGGACTTAGGAAAATATTGTTGGTATGCTTCAGCTGTTGCAGACCCTGATCTCGCAATTACGAGCCCTGCAGGGTCCGCATTTGCGAGCCTTTCATCGCAATTGCGATTAAAAGGCTGGGCCAGCAGAGTTCGCAAATGCGATCAAACCTTCGCAAATGCGATCTTTTGTTCACATTTGCGAGGAACAGTGTTCGCAAATGCGACACTTTCTTCGCATTTGCGAAGGCAACATGATTGTGAAGGGCTTCGCATTTGCGATGGCTCCTCCGATTTACGAAGCTCAGGTCGCAAATGCAACATCTGCAGCTATTCAAAACATAAGTTAGACGGGATTTTCTCCCATTCTTCACATTTTTCAAATCCTAGAACCCTAGAGGCGATTCCTCCAAGACCAATTCTTCCTCAAAACTTTGGTAAGTGATTCTAACCCACTTTCTTTCAATTTCCCATCACATTTCATGAATTTCCTACTAAAAATCTAAAATTTCTATGGTAAAAACCCCGGGGTTTGTGTAGAATTAGGAATTTTTATAAATTGGGGATTTAGACCTCGATTTAGGGTCAGATTCCAAAACTAATTGATATCCATGCTCGGGGGTAAATGGGTAATCGAGTTTTAGTCCGAATTTTGAGTTTTGACCAAGCGGGCCCAGGGTCGGGTTTTGACTTTTTGGGAAAAATATTGGAAAACCTATAATTATGCATTGGAATTGATTTCTTTGGCATCTATTGATGTTATTAAGTTAATTATGACTAGATACGAGTGGATTGGTAGTTGAATCGAGAGGTAAAGCGGTAATTGAGCTTTGAAATACCCGTTGGCTTGAGGTAAGTGTTTGGTCTAACTTTGACTTGAGGGATTAGGGATCCCCGACTTATTTGCTATGTGAAATTTCATGTGTGCGGCATATAGGTGTGGTGACGAGTACCTATACGCCACCAAATTATCTGTTTAGCCTGTTCCCTTCCCCATTTTCTTATATATTGCTTCTGTATCTTAACTGCTACTTGTTATTGATGCTTCCATGTCTACTTGCTTCTTGTTAAACGTTGTTGTCTCTATTGAGGGTATTAATTGTTCCGTAGTTTCATTATATTATATCGTTGGTTTATATTGGTTGATTGATGTTTCATGGTACACTTTGGTTGGTCTCGTTGTGTAGTATTAACTATTGAAGTTTCATAATGGTATAGATCTCCTGTTGTGATGATTTGAGGTATAAATGTTGCGGGGGTTTGAGCTAAACTGTGAAATACTTATTTTATTTTTGTGATTGGTAATGATCTGATGGGATCAGGTTGCACGCCGCAATAGGAGGAATAAAGGTGAAATGTGATTGTCTGGTGGGATCGGGTTGCACGCCGCAACAAGGAGTAATAAGGGTGGACATGTAGGATCGGGTTGCACGCCGCAATAGGAGGAATAAGGATGATATATTGAGGAGTAATAAGGGTGGACTGGTGGGATCAGGTTGCACGCCGCAACAAGGAGTAATAAGGGTGAATGTTCATATTGTTATTGATTATATGGTGGGATCGGGATGCGCACAACATCAATTATTGTTTATGTATTCTTCTTCTGCTGAGGTTCATTATTGTGGTGTTAAAACTCTTTTAAGCATTCGTTATAGCTGAGTATTGGTAGAACGATGGGTTTCATGTTTATTTAATGCAAGTTATTGTCATATTTCATTCTGTATCTTCTTTTTGCTCTATTATATATATATATATATATTTAGTTTATGCCCCGTCGTAGCCTCGTTACTACTTCCTCGAGGTTAGGCTCGGCACTTACCAGTACATGGGGTCGGTTGTACTGATATTGCACTCTGCACTTTCTGTGCAGATTTCAGAGCTGGTAGTGGCTGATCGAGAGGTCGGTTGCTGATACTTTACTTAGGAGACCCAAGGTAGTCCTTTAGGCGTCCACAAGCCCTGGCATCCCTTCCTATCTTTACTTTATTTTTGTTTTACTTTCTTCGAGACAGGTGTATTTTCTTTCAAATAATTACTTGTAGTATTCATAGAATGTTCGTGAGTTGTGACACCAGTTTCTGGGTGGTACATATTTCGGCTTTCGTTAATAGTATATGAATAATCAGTTAAATCATGTACTTCCGTTTCTATTTCCGCTGATTTAGTTTTGTTAAATTTTAATTATAAAAAGGATAAAGGAAAAAGGTCAAAAATTCGGTAACATTGGCTTGCCTAGTGAGTGTAATGTTAGGCGTCATTACGGTCCCGAAGGTTGGAAATTCGGATCGTGACACTAATGTACTTTTGTATTTAGGTGGATAGGTTGCTGCAAAAATTTGAAAAATGACCCTGATATTGGATTCGTGGAACTGAAGGTCTTGAGTATTGAACTTTTATATGGATTCCCTTATTAGCGTCCTTCTGGATTTTTTAAGGTAAAGCTACATATGTTAATCTACTGAGTAGTAGCTGAGTTATTTTTTAATTTTTAAAGAAAGTGGCACGGTATTTTCTGTTGGCGGTTACAATTTTCTAAAACAAGGGATGATGCATCATTTTGACTGTTATATTTCACAGTAAATTTGTTCATATTCTGCTAATTTTCAAGTGATACACAGAGAAATTTTAGATATTTAAACACTATCGATAATCGAATAATTGGATTGTGAAGATATTGTATAAATTAGAGTTATCTCAATTAAGCCATTTATGCGGTCACTTGATTTTACGTTGTTTTTAGTGAGTAGGCCATTGATATCTATTTATGCAAGGAAACAAATTAAGATATTTCTACATTGATTTAATAACTACAATAGGTGTTTGCTCTATTGCTACAAAATTGTTTACTTTGATCTACTGTAATTTCTGCAATATTGTTTGTATTGGATGGATACATGAAAATCTTCAAGACTCTTAAAGATTTTTGTTGGAAGTTGTATAACTTTATCTATATTCTCAGCATATACTTGAAGCCACATGTAAATATCATTATTCTTCAAACATCAAATACTTATAGAATGTTATGAATAGAATTCTATTTAGAGTGAATGTCTATCTTGTAGAGAGTTTTACTTTGTGACTAAGTCATTTTTCCCCTATAAATAGAGGGGTCTTACCCCATTGTAAATCATCCCAAAATTCAATAAGAATTTCCTCTCTCTTTCTCTCCAATATTGTTCTTCTACTTTTATTGTTTTATAACACGTTATCATCACGAGACTCTACCATCTCAAGAAGCTCTTTGAGAAGATTAAGGTATAACTTTTCTCCTCTTTTTAATTATGACTGACATTATGAAAAGAAAGTTCGTTGCCCTTGAAATTTCGGCAAGAACTATATGACATGGGTGTTGGATGCTGAAATCCATTTAGATGCAATGGGTCTTGGAGACGCCATTAAAGACAAAACTAAAGCATCCACCCAAAACTGTGCTAAGGCCTTGATTTTCTTGCGCCATCACCTTGATGAAGGATTGAAAATAGAATATCTCACAGTCAAAGATCCACTTGTTTTGTGGAATGGCTTAAAGGAAAGATATAACAACTTAAAGTTGGTCACTCTTCCACAAGCACGATATGATTGGGCTCATCTGAGGCTCCAAGACTTTAAGTCTGTTTCTGAATATAATTCTGCAGTGTTCAGAATTACTTCTAAATTGAAACTTTGTGGAGATACTATCACTGATTATGATATGCTTGAAAAAACGTTCACAACGTTTCATACCTCCAATATGGTCTTGCAACAGCAATACAGAGAGAAAGGTTTCAAGAAGTACTCTGAGTTGATTTCTCTTCTCCTTGTGGCTGAGAGAAATAACGACTTGCTCATGAGAAATCACGAAAATCGACCCACTGGGTCTACACCATTGCCTGAAATGGATGAGGTGTATTCCCATTATGCTAAGCGTGGAAAAGTCCGTGGCTCTATTCGTGGTCATGGTCGTGGTCGTGGTCGTAGACAAGGAAGAAATTTTCCTGGTGTTAATCATCCCCCAAAGAGAAATAACCACCAAAAGTGGAAAGGGAAAGATGAGGAGCCAAAAGCAAATGGTTTAGAAACTGAATGCTATTGTTGCGGTGGAAAAGGGCATTGGGCAAATATTTGTCGTATACCAAGACATTTGGTTGAGCTTTATCAAGCATCTCTAAAGAATAAAGGCCCTGAAGCCAATTTTGTCTCTGACAATGATTTTGACATCACCCACTTGGATGTGGCAGACTTCTTTGAGCGCCCTGATGGAAAAATAGACCACTTGATCGGTGATGGATCCGTGGTTAAAGATGATTGAGTAGTTTAATTTTTATTTGTGCCTGTTCGTAGTAGTTAATGAATAAAAATCATGTAATTATAGTTCTTTACATGAGTAGTAGTCATTAGTATCAGTTAGTATTATTTAATTTTTGAAATGTATTAGTTTGTTTTGATTAAATATAGTTCTAATATTTGTTTTATAGAATCAATTGAGTGTTTTAAAGTATTTACTCTTATATGTAGTCTCCCTTTAACAAACTCTTTTCATGAAAATTTGCTTCTGCTGCACATCTATCGATTTCTTAACGTGGAGTTAAAATAGAAAGTAAAATTCAGAGTTGAATTGGACAATGTATGTATATGATTGAAGTCACGAGCGATCACGCCCATGTGGTCAGAATAATGGACAGGCAAATATGGTTATCCTTGTTTCCATGTTATTGTATAATGACAGTTAGCTTATCCAATTCTCTCTTTGTTTAATATTTGTTTTATACAATTTGTGCTCGGAAAACTAATTTTTAAATTAGTTTATTTTCTTTTCTTCCACAATTGCAATTTCACACTGTGTTAATCGTATTATTTAGATGTATGGTATTTAATTCTAATAAATGTCCTTATCTTTCTCATTATTAGCTCCCTTGTTAAATGCTCGAACAAATTCATGAATATATTTAATCGACAAGAATATACTAATGTTTATTCGTATATTTCTTTTGTATGTCAAACCATGGGAAGCAAATATGGATATCTCACAAAGCAAACTTGGATCAATGCCCAATTGTAAAAATATTTGTTTAGTTGATTCATGTACGACACATACAATATTCAAAGAGAAGAAATATTTCTCTCATTTAAGTATGTGTAAGGCAGATGTTACTACAATTTCTGGTAGTAGTAAATTAATTGAAGGCTCTGGAAGAGCTACTATAACTCTTCCTAAGGGAACAATACTTATCATAGAGAATGCAATGTTCTCCTCCAAGTCCAAGAGGAACTTGTTGAGTTTTAAAGATATCCGTCGAAATGGATATCATATTGAGACAATAGATGAGAATAATCTTGAATATCTCATAATTACCAAGAATGTCTCTAGCCAAAAGTGGGTTATTGAGAAGTTCCAATCTTTATCTTGTGGCCTGTATTGGACAAGAATTAGTGCAATTGAGGCACATTCTACCATAAACCAAAAGGTTACTGATTCCAATACTTTTGTACTTTGGCATGATCGATTGGGACACCCTGGATCAATTATGATGAGACGAATTATTGAAAACTCAAATGGGCATTCATTAAAGAATTTAAAGATTCTTTTAAATAATGAATTTTCTTGCACTTCTTGTTATCAAGGCAAGTTAATTATTAGACCATCACCAACAAAGGTTGGAATTGAGTCCCCTGCGTTTTTGGAACGTATACAAGGGGACATTTGTGGACCTATTCACCCACCTAGTGGGTCGTTTAGATATTTTATGGTCTTAATAGACGCATCTTCTAGATGGTCCCATGTGTGCCTATTGTCATCTCGCAACCTCGTGTTTGCAAAATTAATGGCACAAATAATTCGATTACGGGCACAATTTCCCGATAATCCAATTAAGTCTATTAGACTTGATAATGCTGCTAAGTTTTCATCCCAAGCATTTAATGATTATTGCTTATCAATTGGGATAAAAGTGGAACATCCTGTAGCTCATGTTCATACTCAAAATGGTCTTGCAGAGTCTTTAATTAAACATCTGCAATTGATAGCAAGATTGTTAATCATGAAAACGAGGCTGCCCACTTCTATTTGGGGTCACACCATTTTGTATGCAGCAATGCTAGTTCGTCTCAGACCGACAAATTATCATAAATATTCCCCGCTGCAACTAGTTTTGGGTCAAGAACCTAATATATCCCATTTAAGAATTTTTGGATGCGCAGTATATGTGCCTGTAACACCGCCATATCGCACCAAAATGGGTCCGCAAAGAAGGTTAGGAATATATGTTGGGTTTGAATCGCCCTCCATTATTCGCTATCTTGAAACATTAATGGGGGATTTATTCACTGCTCGATTTGCAAACTGTCGATTCAATGAGACACTTTTCCCAAAATTAGGGGGAGAAGTTGGTGAAACCAAACGGGAAATTTTGTGGAAAATCCATCATTATCTCATCTTGATCCACGTGCCTCTATTTGTGAAAAAGAGGTGCAAAAGATTATCCATTTGCAGAGAATAGCAAATCAAATGCCAGATGCATTTATGGATTTGAAAAGGATAACAAAATCACATATCCCTGCAGAGAATGTTCCAATCCGTATTGATGTTCCTGTTGGACAATCTTCTAGTGTCATAGCTAATGAGTCAAAAGCACGCCTAAAACGTGGTAGACCATTAGGTTCTAAGGATCGAAATCCTAGAAAAAGGAAAACAAATGATCAAAATGACACTACGAAAGAATCTTACGAAGAAATCCACGATTTAATAAATTCTAAGATTCATGAGGAAACCACTGAGCCCGAGACTCAAGAAAATAAGGAACTATCAATAAATCCAATCGATATTGAGACAAATTTGAATCAAGTGGATATAGTGGTGGATTATGTCTTTGCATATAATGTTGCATCTAGAATTATGCAAAAAAGTGAGGATCTTGAACCTCAATCTGTTGGAGAATGTCGACAAAGGGTTGATTGGCCAAAATGGTAAGAAGCAATCCAATCAGAATTGAATTCACTTGCAAAACGTGAAATTTTTGGTCCTATAGTCCAAACACCTAATAGTGTTAAGCCTATTGGCTATAAATGAGTCTTTGTATGCAAGAGAAATGAGAAAAATAAGGTACAAAGATATAAGGCACGCCTTGTTGCAAGAGGATTTTCACAAAGTCCCGGTGTCGATTATGAAGAGACATATTCATCCATTATGGATGCTATAACGTTTCGTTATCTCATTAGTTTTGTTGTCCATGAAAAGCTTGACATGCATTTAATTGGTTACCGCCTACCTTTATGGCTCACTTGATAATGAGATATACATGAAAATTCCCGAGGGATTCAAAATGCCTAAAGCAAATAATTCAAAGTCCCGGAAAATGTTTTCAATCAAATTGCAAAGATCGTTGTATGGTCTAAAGCAATCAGGACGAATGTGGTATAATTGTCTTAGTGAGTATTTATTAAAGGAAGGCTATATATATGATGTCATTTGCCCATGTGTTTTTATAAAGAAAACAACATCGGAATTTGTTGTACTTGCCGTATATGTTGATGACATAAACCTTATTGGAACTCCTATAGAACTCCAAAAGGCAATTGATTATTTAAAGAAGGAATTCGAGATGAAAGATCTCGGAAAGACAAAATTATGTCTTGGTTTGCAAATCGAACATTTGGCAAACGGAATTTTTGTTCATCAATCTGCCTATATAGAAAAGGTATTGAAACGGTTTTACATGGATGGAGCACATCCATTAAGTACTCCGATGGTTGTTCGATCACTTGATGTGAATAAGGATCCATTCCGACCTCAAGAAGAGAATGAAGAGCTACTTGGTCCTGAAGTACCATATCTTAGTGCAATTGGTGGACTAATGTATCTTGCTAACACTACAAGGCCTGACATAACTTTTTCAGTTAATGTCTTAGCAATATATAGCTCTGCTCCCACAAGGAGACACTGGAATGGAATCAAACACATATTGTGGTATCTAGAAGGGACTACCGATATGGGCTTATTTTATGGCAATAATTGCAGTCCTGATCTTGTTGGTTATGCCGATGCTGGGTATTTATCCGATCCACACAAGGCTCGATCTCAAACAGGTTATGTATTTACCTGTGGAGGCACTGTCATATCTTGGCGATCGACTAAGCAATCAATTGTGGATACTTCATCTAATCATGCCGAGATAATTGCTATTCATGAAGCAAGTCGAGAGTGTGTGTGGTTGAGATCTATAATACATCTTATTCGAGACAAATGTGGTTTGAAATGTGACAAACTACCCACGATTTTGTATGAAGACAATGCAGCATGTATAGCTCAATTGAAGGGAAGATTCATAAAAGGAGATAGGACAAAGCACATTTCACCAAAGTTATTTTTCACACATGATCTTCAAAAGAATGGTGATATCAATGTGCAACAGATTTGTTCAAGTGATAATATGGCTGATTTGTTCACCAAGTCTCCACCAACGTCAGCCTTCAAGAAGCTAATACACAAGATTGGGATGCGAAGGCTCAAGGATGTGAAATGATGCTCTCATCAGGGGGAGTTTAATGCGCGTTGCACTCTTTTTCCCTTACAAGGTTTTGTCCCACTAGGTTTTCTTTGCAAGGTTTTTAACGAGGCAACCAAAGGGCGTATAGTTAGATATGTGTACTCTTTTTCCTATTCTAGAATTTTTTCCCATTGGGTTTTATTTTAGTTAAGGTTTTAACGAGGCACATTACTTATCGAGTAGACATTCAAGGGGGAGTATTATCAATAGAATTCTATTTAGAGTGAATGTCTATCTTGTAGAAAGTTTTACTTTGTGGCTAAGTCATTTTTCCCTTATAAATAGAGGGGTCTTACCCCATTGTAAATCATCCCAAAATTCAATAAGAATTTCCTCTCTCTCTTTCTCTGCAATATTGTTCTTCTACTTTTATTATTTATAACATAGAAGTTGTTTGTCTTGAATTTTCTATTAATTTATACCCCTTAGTTTATCGTTCTTCTAATAGAGAAAGTAAAATAATTGATAGTAAATGCTAGTTGAATTTAGTAAATGACCCCATTCTAACGTACTAATTTATTTTTCTTGCACAGACACTTTCATATAAATCTTTGCTTCCATAATTATTTGCTATGACAAGTTTCCTTTAAAATAAATCGTGCATTATGTGGGTCTTAATACAAATTTTCATAAATATTAATTATTTGAGTATCACAATTTAGTTATACACTGGCTTCCACCCCTCTGCCACCAGACCATACTCCGACGTCTTAGCTGGAGACAACACTCCACGATCAGGGCATGTGCTACAATTTTTAGCTGGAAAATCAGCCAATCACACTCATCATTCAAAACTCGGCTCATCTAGCAAGGGTTACAACGGAGGCCCTAAATAGGGGTTTGGCGACATTTGGAACCCAACTTTGGCAATCGATTATTCTATAGAGCAGTTTCAACCCTTTGCAGCCAACCAACGATGCTCCATCAATGCACAACCTCATGCAACAAATCTTCAACTCGATCTCCTTCTTCCTAGACCCAGCGACACCAGACCCAGCAGCGACATCACAATTCTCAGTGATGGAACAATGGCCTCAGCAGGACCCTTCGTCTTCAACATCGGAGAAACAACAATCACCGCCACTAAGGAATATCTCGAAAGAGATAATGAAAGAACTAGAGATACTCAAGGGACAGAAAATTAACAAGGAGGTGGCAAATCAGATCTCCTACTGTCCACTGAGAACAGACTCCCTATGGCTGGAGGCAGTAAGTGCAGTGGAATTCAGTATGGACTACAATGAGACCCTAATACTATTATGCCCCAAAACACTTGCTAGATGTGGACTAAGCCCGAGTTCTCATCAGAGTCAGGGAGTGCTGAAACTACTGCTAACATTGACTCCAGTCATGAGATCTCAGACATCAGCAGCAAGGAGGAAGGAAATGATTCCTACCTAGGGGAAGGAAAAGGCACAGGCAATGGCTCCCCAAACAAACCACAACCCTTTAATGAATTCTATCATATGGAATGTTAGAGGGGCAAACAATGTGGAGTTCATGAGATACTGCTCAGAGATGATCAAAATGCACAAGCCGACCATGCTGGTGTTTCTTGAGACCAAGATGACAGACCATAAGAAGCTCACAGAGGAACTGCAATATGACTTCCCAGCAGTGGATCACTCTGGGGGCATCGTCATCATGTGGAAAGAGAATGTCCTCCAGGTAGATAAAGTATTAGTCACACCCCCAAGGTATTCATGCAATGGTCAAGGTATTATCCTCTAACCCCCTTGGTTATTCTCCGCTATTTATGCAAGTAACTATCTAGAGGATAGGAAAACCCTTTGAAAAAATCTGATAGATATTTCTAATCGCATAAATGATAGTTGGTTTATTGGTGGGATTTTAATGAAGTTTTAAAAGCAAGACACAAGTTTGATGGAAACTGCATTAACACAAACAGAAGTAACTTATTTTGGAACTGCATCAACCAGTGTAGATTAGTTGACCTAGGCAACAAAGGTAGTAAATACACCTGAACAAACAAGAGATATATGAACATGACTAGCCTAATCCTAGAAAGAATTGATAGGTGTTTTGCTAATAATTGTTGGATCAATAAATTCCCTGAAGCCTCTGTAACCCACTTACTAGGACTCACTCTGATCACTGCCCCCTTCTAATTAAGTTAAAAAATGGCCACGAAAATGTTAATACTAGGCCTTTCAAATTTGAGTCCATGTGGTGTAGTCACCCTGCGTTCCCTAGCCTCATTCAGGACTCCTTCCCGCCATACTCCACCTTACTCCCCTCGTCTTAAAGGTTCAAAACTAATGTCATTTATTGGAACAAACACACCTTTGGCAACATATTTGACAAAAAGAATAGATTGTTGTCCAGAATTGTTGGCATCCAAAATCTCCAAACTACCAATTTAGTCAATTCCTCCTGAATTTAGAAAATACTTTAATCGAGGAATTAGACTCAATCCTAAAACTAAAGAGTATTTCTAGACGTTGAAAGCTAGAATTAACTGGCTCTTTCATGGTGATGCTAATACCAGATTTTTTCACACTTCTACTCCAAATAAAAGGAGGAAAAATAGGATCCTCTCGCTCAAAGATGAGCTGGGAACTGCCAAAATGAGCCACATGAAATCAAAGAATCCATTACTAGTTTTTTCAATACTCTGTACACCTCTTCACACACCTAACCCCCTATCTCTACCTCTAGTCCAATCTCCCAGAGTCATACATTGTCTACAATTCAAAAGGCCAACCTGAATCTTCCTCCCAGAGACAGTGAGATCAAAAGAGCAATCTTTTCCTTCAAAACCTTCAAAGCTCCAGGGCCTGATGAATTGCACCCATTATTTTACCAAAAATACTGGAACATTGTGGGGAAAGATATTATCCAGTTCTACAAAGATTGTTTATCATCCAAAATAATGCACCCCAAAATGAATGAGATCCTCTGATGCCTCATACCAAAATGCCCCCAGGACTCCATGCTAAAACCTTCTGCCAATAGGTCTCTGCAACATTGTCTACAAAACTGTGACAAAAATCCTAGTCAATAGAATCAAGTCTTACCTGACCCATATAATTGGTCCCGGTTAGACTAGCTTCCTGTCAAACAGGAAAGATTCTGACAATACTATTATTGTCATGGAATACATCACACATTAGAATGAGAGGCAAAAGACCTCACATGATCCTAAAGATTGGCCATATAAAAGGCTTTTGATAGGATTGAGTGGTCCTTTATCGGAGACACTTCCATTCTTTCAACTTCCCCACTGTCATTACTAATCTCATCCTGTCTTGTGTAAGCTTCTCCTCCATCTCAATTCTGGTGAATAGGGACCAAATCCCCCTTTTAAACCATCAAGAGAAATAAGACAAGGTGACCCATTTCCCTCTTATTTGTTCAGCATGTGAATGGAAAGACTTTCTAGACAAATTGATGAAGCTGTTCAGAATAAGGAGTGGTGCCTTATCAACATCGGCAAGTTTGGACCAAAGATCTCTCATCTGTTCTTTGCTGACGACCTAAATTTATTTGCCAGAGCTGACCAAACAAATTGCTCCACAATCATCAACATTTTAAACTCTTTTAATCAGGCTTTAGGCCAAAAAATCAACCTCACAAAGTCAAGAATCTTCTTTTCTTCCAATTGCCAACCCCACCAGATGGAGACTAACTCTAATAGCTTATCCATATAAGGCTTACCTACCTTTGGCAAATATCTGGGTTTTCCTATATTCCATAAAAGGACAGTTAACAGTAACTTCCAATTCATCATTGACAACATGCACTCAAAAATGACTGGTTGGAATACAAGTTTTCTAAACATGACTGGGATAACTACCCTAACAAAAGCCTCTCTTAATAGCATACCAAGTCCTGTCATGCAATTCATCAAACTCTCCTTAAAAACCACAAAAGAAATTGATAAAATTCATAGAAATTTCATCTGGGGTACTACACCCAATAAGAAAAAAAAAATGCATCTAGTAGATTGGGACATTGTTAACAAGCCTAAAAACCGGGGGGGTTGGGAATACAAAGAGTTGAGTTTAAAAACAAAGCTATTCACTCGGGCCTTTCATTGAGACTCTTTCATAACACCGACGAGCGCAAGACATAATACGAAATTGATGCTCTCTAATCAAAGATAGTATAGTATAATATCATCTCCATGGGGATTGGATTTAAACAATATTCAAGTAATTCCTGGTTTAATTTATATTCAGGAGGATCAACACTTGAGTTAAATGATTATGATCTAAGTTTACCACTAAAATAACGCAATTGACAACAAGGAATTGGAGATTCGCAGAGTGGTTTCTTATCAATATGAGGAATAAGGATTTGACAGGGCAAGTGCGAGATAACTATTTGGGATTTAACTCTAGTTTAGCTCACTCTAATGTTCTAATGATTCTCACGGAATTCACTATATGATTAGTTCAAACGTGTAGTAAATACTCCTCTCTCGATTAAATCTTAACTCTACGAGGTAAGCTAATATAAATATTGTGAAGTATGCAAGCATGCGTTAATGGATTGGTTTATAGGAAAATATCTCTCGAATATTCTCCTAACTTGATTTAATCAACAATTCAACTAGCTCTTCCGATTACTTAAGAGAATCGATGAATTAAATCAAACAAAATAATGCAAAGATAATCACCAAGGTATTCCTATTTCGATTAAATAAATTGATGAATAATGTTGCAACAATTCAAAACTCTACAAACGAATTCAAGAACGAACTAGAGTTAAAATCCACAAATATTTATTAACCATATCCGTCAAACCCTAAGGTAAACTACTCCATAATCATGGAGGAAGTCATCACAAATGCAATTAAAGAACGAGAAAACATCAATCTAACATTACGGTCCAGACTCTCGTATTGAATTGATGGAGGGATGATGAAATCCCGTGTCTTGTAGCCGCCAATGCTCTCCCAAAGCTTCCAAGGTCAAAAGTCCCTTCAAAAATATCTTTTCATTGTATTTATACCCTGTAGGAGTGGGCCCAAGCGAAATTACCTTTCCCAAGCTAAAATAGGAAAGTACTCTGAGAAAATTACAGAGGTGCGCTACCTCATACGAGGCGCTTGTGGGGAAGTTCAGAGAGAAAATTCTGACAGACAACAACAAAATGTACTGCTGCGCCACCCCATGTGGCATGGCAGTACAAGTTTTCCAGTGTGTTTCCGTTTTGCCAATTTTTGATATCGAGACTCGGCTCCTGACCCCCGAACGTGATCCCGTTTTAATCCCTTAGGCTTTTACTCAGACTTCAAAGCTCCAACTTGTCAATTTAGCTCCCGAATATCTTTTTAGCTTGAAATCACTTCCTATAAGGCATAAAACATATAATAAGTGTAATACATTGACATTCAAGCTCAAACACAAGTAAAATGCAGTAAATAGAGTGCAAACTATGACTAAAAATGTGATTCTAGCCTACCATCATCACCCCACACTTAAACCATTACTCGTCCTCGAGCAATCAAAATGCACTTCATATAGAGAAGACCTTCTTATCAGACAACTAAGCTAACGCATCATGCCAAGAATAATTAAAATAGACTAAGCACCCTATCATAACATCCTAGCCTCAAGACTCGACTCATGAGCACCAAGCAACTTTCACAACATGCTCACTTACTCTAACATAGAGTTCAAAGAATTCACCTTACCTTCGCAAATCATGTGCCCTCACACAAACATTAGAGAGTAGTTCCACACACGATAACTTCAAGAACAAGTAGGAACTCAAGATAGAAACAATTAACTCACTCTCAGAAATAGTATTCATATGCCATAGAAGATGTACCATAGGCTTGCCCGTAATATAATACTCTACTAATTGAGGTCATTCAGTCAAGGATCAAGTAAGACTTAATTTGGTTGTAACGTAGGCTGCGGGACATGTAGGATAGATTTGAATATAGTGACTACACCTCCCTAAGAACTTTAATACATATACATTAGCAATTAAAACCTCACACTTATGTTGAATCAAACCCCAACCTTCATTTATAATAGCATCAATCTCTCCATATCTTTAAGCACAAACACGATGAGAACTACCACTAGCATGGAATCCATTTTTTCCTTTCTAAGTTCTGATTTTTCCCAATCACACTCTTTTTTTTCAATTCTCTACAAGTGGATCTCACAATTTTTCAAACAGTGTACCTTTCTCCTTTATTTATAGTTCCACTCAAAACCCGGCCATACCTCACTTAGCTTTTACAAGCTCATAACAAAATAAAGTACTCAAGATCGGTAAAAAGGTTCAAATAGATAGACAATTCAATAAAGGGGTCAAGCTTGTAGTGTGGTTGCCAAAGAAATAAAATTACAGGCTCAACGGGGCTAACTAAGATACACATTAAATTGGTGGGTAAAATCATATATCCGGCTCAACAAAGAAATGCCTATATCACTTCCTAGACTGAACAAGACTACTATTTCGCTTTGCAAACACACGGGGCAAGTTCTAAACATCAACCGACATGCACGGAATATCAAAAAAAAACTCTCACACACATTGGCACATACCTCACTTAGGGTCGGATCTATCCTGATTCTCTAGTCAAAGCAGTCAAGCAAAGTAATAATCAAATACTTTAAGGTACTTATCCATGAGTCAAGAACTGAGCCTAGACGTCACAAATAAGGCACTCACTGATGCTCAGACGTCCACTCCGGAATCACTAACTTCTGAAGCAACCCACCCGGTCGCTGATGCTCATACTTTACCTGCTAGCAATTTAGGCACCGAGCAACATTCTCCACTTTGTCCTTCTTCATCCTACGCCACTAATAATGTTGTCTCAAGTCCTGATACATCTTCGCGACACCCGGATAAATAGAGTACCACGAGCTATAAGCCTCCTAAAGAATCAACTCACACAAACCATCCACATTAGTCACACATAGCCTGCCCTGCATCCTCAAAACACCATCATCCCAATAGTGACCTCTTTAGCATCACCGTCTGGACCGTGTCCCTAAGGACAAGCATATGGGGGTCATCATACTAACGCTCCCTGATACGATCATAAAGAGAAGACCGAGAGACCACACAAACCAATACTTAACTAGGCTCAGAAATATCCAATCTCACAAACTGGCTAGCTAAGGCCTGAACATCCAACGCCATGGGCCTCTCTACTGCTGGAAGATAAGCTAAACTCCCCAAACTCTATACCCAGCGACTCAAAGCATTGTCCACAACATTGTCCTTTCCCAGGTGGTACAAAATGGTGATATCATAATCCTTAAGCAGCTCTAATCACCTCATCTAACGCAAATTAAGATACTTCTGCTTGAACAGATGCTGCAAACTCCGTTGATTAGTGTAGATCTTACAAGGGACACCGTACAAATAGTGCCTCCAAATCCTCAAGACATAAACAATAGCAGCTAACTCAAGGTCGTGGACATGATAGTTCTTTTCATGCACCTTCATCTGTCTGGACGCGTAGGTAATCACCCTACAGTCCTGCATCAACACCGTGCCAAGGCTAACTCGCGACGCATTACAATAAATTGTGTAAGACCCCGAGCATGAAGGCAATACCAGTACTGGCACTGTAGTCAAAGCTACCTTGAGCTTCTAAAAGCTCTCATCGCACTCCTCTGTCCATCTAAATGGAGCACCCTTCTGGGTCAGCCTGGTCATAGGCACTGCAATAGATGAAAACCCCTCAACAAATCGACGGTAATATCCCGCCAAACCTAGGAAGCTCAGGATCTCTGTGGCTGAGGACGGTCTAGGCCAACTCTGCACTGCCTCTACCTTCTTCGGATCCACCTTGATCCCTTCACTTGATTCCACATAACCAAAATGACACTGAATCCAACCAGAATTCACATTTTGAGAACTTTGCTTATAATTTCTTCTCTCCCAAAGTCTAAAGCACAGTCCTCAGGTGTTTCTCATGATCTTACCGACTCTGGGAGTACACTAGAATGTCATCAATAAAGACAATGACGAATGAGTCAAGATAAGGCTGAAATACACTATGCATCGAATGCATAAATGCTGCTGGGGCATTAGTCAGCCCAAATGATACGACAAGGAACTCGTAATGAATATACCGAGTCCTGAAAGTAGTCTTTGGGATATCTGGCTCCCGAATCTTCAATTGATGATAACCCGAGTGTAGATCATTCTTGGAAAACACTCGGGCACCCTACAACTGATCAAATAGGTCATCAATACGAGGCAAATGATACCAGTTCTTCACTGTAACTTTGTTCAACTGACAATACTCAATGCACATATGCATGGAACCATTCTTTTTCTTCGCAAACAAGACAAGAGCACCCCAAGGTGACAAATTGGGCCGAATGAATCCCTTATCAAGCAATTCCTGTAACTGATCCTTCAACTCGGGAGGGGCCATACGATAAGGAGGAATAGAGATGGGCTGAGTGACCGGCAACAAATTAATGCCAAAATCAATATCTCTATCGGGCGACATACCTGGAAGATCAGCTGGAAACACATCAGGATAATCTCTCACTACCGGGACGGAATCAACTTTAGGGGTATCAATACTGATATCTCTTACATAAGCTAGGTGTGTGTTACACCCCTTCTCAACCATTTGTTGAGCTTTAAGAAATGAAATGACTCTGCTGGGGTTGTAATCTAAGGTACCCCTCCACTCTAATCGCAGTATACCTAGCATAGCCAGCATAACGGTCTTGGCGTGAGATTCAAGAATAGCATAATGGGGCGTCAACCAGTCCATTCCCAAGATAACATCAAAATCTACCATGCTGAGCAATAATAAATCGGCTCTGGTCTCAAAACCACTAGAGTAATAAAACACGACCGATATATGCGGTCCACAATAAGAGAATCTCCCACAAAAGTAGACACATAAACATGAGAACTCAAAGAATCCCAAGATACACCTAAATGGGGGGGGGAATAAGATGATACATAAGAATAAGTGGAGCCTGGATCGAATAGAACCAATGCATCTCTATGACAGACCAGAACGATATGTGTAATAATGGAATCGGAAGCAACAGTCTCTATACGAGCAGGAAGGGCATAGTATCTGGCCTGGCCTTCCCCTCTAAGGCAATCTCTACCTCGAGTTGGCTGAGCAGGTGGGGTGGTAGATAGTGCTGTAATCATAGCATGAGACCCCTGTAGAGCACGTTGTGGTTGGGAAGTCTGTGGAGGTGCACCCCTCCTAAGTCTAAGGCAATTCCTCACCATATGATGAGTGTCACCACACTCAAAACAAGCTCTGGTAGGATGTGGCAGTTGTGACTGGCTCGGGCCAGGTCTGCTGTATTGATCGCTGATAGTACCCCATACAGGATGCACACTAGATACTGGAGGTGCATAATAAGGCACATGAGGTCTAGGAGGAGCTGGAATGCCACTGGCGGCTGGAAGAGCTAAATGAACGGGGTGACTCACATAACCCCTACCATGACGAACAGCAACTGGGGCACGGTCACCAAAATAATGGTTCGACTCTCAAGACCTCTTGGCATCTCTCTTATCCCTATCCTAAGAAAGCATGGCCTCCACGCTCCTAGCAATACTCACCACCTACTGATATGTGATATCCATCTCTAACTTCTGGACCATGCTAGTCCGGATGTTGGGAATGAGTCCCTCAATAAACCGACGGACCCTCTCTCGAACTGTAGAAGCCAAGGCTGGTGTATGTCTAGCCAAGTCATTGAAATGGGATGCATACTCTGAAAATATCATAGCACCCTAGCACAACTGCTCAAACTCCGCGTGTCATGTGTCCCTAAGGCTCTGAAGGACATACTCTCTCAAAAACATGTCTGAGAACTGAGTCCATGTAAGGGAAGTTGCCTCAGCTGGACTATCCAACTCATAAGTACGCCACCACTGATAGGCTGCCCCTCGAAGCTGGAAAGCAATGAAAGAAAATCCACTCGACTCTACTATACCCATAGTGCGGAGGATACGGTGGCACTCCTCCAGAAATCCCTGCGCATACTCTGATGCTAGACCACTAAATATAAGAGGGTCATACTTCTTGTACCTCTCGAGCCTCCGTTGCTCATCCTCTGAAGCTACTGCCCTACCCTTGAGCTAAGCTGGGGCTACATGTGGTACCGGTATAACCTCTAGGATCTGATCAACCTGGACCCGCTACTCTGGGTACGAGCAGTAGGAGTCTATGCTCTTCCCACAACTTGAGATGTGGCTGCAGCAAGGGGAATCAACCCTGCCTGAGCTAGAATGATATATATGCTCATGAACTGTGCAAGGGTCTCCTGAAGAGCTGGAGTAATAGTAGTAGGCGTATCAGGTGCCTGTCTCCAATTAAAGCTACTGGTGGCTCCTCTACAGCAGCTCGCGCGGGTATTCTGGCTGCACCACGCGTGTGTCCTCGGCCTCTACCCCGATGCCGGGCTCTGGCGGCTTTAGCAGGGGGTGCGTGTGCCTAGTCATCTCCAGTAGCACATGTCCTCACCATCTGTGATAGAACAGAAGACAGAAGTTTAGAATTTCGAAGTCAATAATCTCGTACGACAAGGAATCAAATGAAGTGAAATTTTCCTAACAGTTATATAGCCTCCCAAAGATAAGTACAGATGTCTCCATACTGATCCGCAAGACTCTAATAAACCGGCTTGTGACTCACGACTTCTATGAACCTAGAGCTCTGATACCAACTTGTCACGACCCAATTTCTCCCTCCGTGAAGTGTCATGACGGCACCTAGTCTCTACGACTATGTAAGCCTAATATTGCGGCAATGAAATGAAAACACAAAGATAATAGCTAACAAATATAATTAATAAGCGAAAATGGTGCCACTCGGCATATACAATAATCATCTTTCCCAAAATCCAGAATGTCACAATGTCACAAGCTTCTAAGAGTTTCTAACTGCTCTATACATTCATGACTGAAGAAGACAAAAGGGAAATTAACACGAGGGGATAGAAGGGGACTTCGAGGTCTGCGGACGCGGGCAGATGTACCTTGAAGTCTCTTGAGGCAGCAACCATGCAACTAGACTCAAGGCTGATAGTTAGTACCTGGATCTGCACACAGAAAACATGTACAGAAAATGGCATAAGTACACCACAACGGTACAAGTAAGTTCCAAGACTAACCTCGATCGAGTAGTGACGAGATCAGGTTAGGGCCCTACTGGTATAAATATAATGAAATAATATAGAAAGAAATATTACAGTAAAATAAATACAAAAATCTAACAGGAATAAAATTCAATGAAACCAACAGCTCAGAACATAGTAATAGCAACAGGGGATCTCACGGGATACCGTCGGATAGTCCCAAATGTAAATGTTCGGGGGATCTCCCGAAATACCGTTTTGTAGTCCCAAAGTAAATATGCAGTGTTGGGTGATCTCCCAGAATACTGTTCTGTAGTCCCAAAGTAAATATGCAGTATATGGGGATCTCCTAGAATACCGTTCCGTAGTCTTAAGTAAATATGCAGCTCAACCAATATAAATAACAATCACAACAAGAAAATCTACAGTTTAGATTAAGTTCAAATCAAAGAAAACCAGGTAATTTCACTAAACATGCTACACAGAGTTCAAATAGGTAGTTAAAACACGTTGGCATGCTTTTCTAATCTAAACAGGATAGTGCATATGCTAGTGTAATTCAAACAAGGAGAAAACATGTTATGACTTAGTGAAAAATGGAGTTTTACAATAAATAGCCCGTGTACGTCCTCATCACCTCACGTACACGGCTCATATATCAATCAGTACCAAATCTTAAGGGAAGTTCCTCCACCAAGGTTAACGTTATACAAGCCACTTACCTCGAATCAAGCTCAAATCAATCCGTAATAATGCTCCTTCTACAAATATCCGGCTCCGGATGTCCCGAATCTAGCCAAAACCAATTACATAACATAAACATAGCTATAATTAACTAATCTAGCTAATGAAATCAAAGCTAAGGCAAAAAATTAGAAAAATGCCCAAAAGGCCTCCCCGGGCCCACGTCTCGGAACCAGGTAAAAATTACAAAATATGAACACCCATTCAGTCACGAGTCTAACCATACCAAATTTACTCAAATCCGACACTAAAATCTCGACCAAAACCCCAAATTTTGGCCTAAGAATTTTTCTCAAATTTCTCCAATTTTCACCTCAAATCCGAAATTAAATGATAAAATTAATGATAGATTAGTGGGATATAACCAAAATCAAGTTAAGAATCGTTACCCAATTAATATCTCTGAAAATCCCTCAAAATCTCGTCCAAATCCGAGCTCCCAAACTCAAGTTTTGATAAAAATTGCTAACCTTCGATTTTGAAATATTTATATCTGCCCATGTGTTCTCTTCTTCGCGAACGTGATCAACGTCGCGCGCTCGCGTTGAAAAAAGATGTTGACTAAAAATTTCTCCTTCGCGAATGCGAGGGACCTCTCGCGAATGCGAACCTTACACTGGCTGACCCCTACGCGAACGCGGAACCCTCTTTGCGAGCGCGTAGGCTTAATGCCTAAACTCCATCTGACCGTTGACTCTACGCGAACGCGAGGTCCTGGTCGCGAACGCATAGCCTTAATATCCCATACCTTCACGAACGCGGGAACTACTTTGCGAACGCGAAGAACAATCCAGTTGCCCTTCCCAGATGCCTTACGCGAACGCGAGAACTCCCTCGCGAACGCGATGAAGAAAAACTCTACAACAAAATACCAAAAAATCTGCCAACTTCAAAAGTCTAAAAATGATCCGTTGAGCACCCGAAACTCACCCGAGGCCTCTAGGACCTCAACCAAGCATACCAACCAATCCTAAAACACCATATGGACTTAGTTGAGCCCTCAAATCACATCAAACAATGCTAAAAATACAAAGCACCCTCCAATCCATACTTAATAAACTTGAAACTTCAAAATTCTACAACCGATGCCAAAACCAACCAAACCACGTCCGATTGACCCCAAATTTTTCACACAAGTCAAAATCAACATTACGGATCTACTCCAACATCCGGATCAGATAACGATCCAATATCAAAAATTCCATTACCGACCCAAAACTCCAAAAATTCGACTTTCGCCATTTCTAGCCTAAATGAGCTTCGAACCTCCAAAACACTATCCGGACACGCCCCTACACCCAAAATCACCCAACGGAACTCCATTCCGGAGTCATCTTCACACAGTTCCGACTACAGTCCAAATCTTAAGGCTTAAACCTCCATTTGGGCACTAAGTGTCCCAAAACATTCCAAAACTCAAAATGAAACCTATCGGCAAGTCACAATAGCAGAAATAGATACGGAAAAAATTGTTAATAGGGGAGTGGGGCTCTAACTCTCAAAACGACCGGTCGAGTCGTTACAGGAATTCCAATATAATTTTACTCTTACTTCCATAAAAGAAAAAATTCAGATGCATATGGTTATGTGCTTGAACGGAGAAAGATCACTCACTCCAAAACAAAGAAAGAGTAGATTAATCAAAATATAGCAATTGAATAATACCTTTTGTAATAGTAATTTAGTCTTTTCTAATATGTTGGAAATAATTCATATGACATTTCTTATTGATCATTGAAATAGAATAATTATATTTTTGTCCTAAGAATTTCTTCTTTCGTTGAAAGTTAGCTAACTAGGATCAATAATGTTTAGAAACTTACACTTTTGTTAATTTTAATTTTATAACTCTACACAAGTTTTAACAGATTATTTATATAATCTTTTAAAAATTATATTCATTCAAATAGATTATACGCGCACCTAAAACTTGTACATACAAATACTCACATGATGACATTATTAAAATGGCATCTTAACATGGGGGACCCACAAAAATACTAATCAAATGGCTGTGGAAACGTGTGATAAATTAGATCATGCGGTCCCCCAAATCATTGACAATGTAAAAACCCAGTTTGAGATAAAAGTGGCCGACAAATGACTACTTGTTTACTTATATCCCAACTTATACCAACTTATACAATAAGGTTGAAAAGAATCATTTCTCATCTTTACAAAATAAAATTGATTAAATAGAGAAGAAAAAAAGAACCCTTATTTATTTTCTTTAGGATGTTTTTTCGTATGATTAATCATTTGTTTTTGCAGTACTGTTACTTTATAGGACTACACTGCTTGCAGAAATACTCAATAAGAATGAATTTATTAATGTTATTTCCCCTACATTGCTCCTTATTTTTCTGACTTATGCTAGAGATCACTTTACATGCCGATTGCAGCTTTAGGTCAGTTATTAACTTCATTTTGTCCCCTCGCCCCCCCCCCCCCCAAACCCCTCATACCTCTCTCTCAAATGAGAAAAAAACTTACTACATGTACAGTGGGGTGTTACGCCATCTAGTGGACGCTGCTAAATACATTTGATGTCTAGTAATTACTTAAATTACATTAGGAGAGGGACGGGAAAAAATAATATTATGTTACTGATGAGTCTGAACCCTTCACTTCAACCGTGGAAGATCGAGAGCGCATCAAATGAGATAGCCCTCAATACCGATGTTTAGTAATTTAGAAGTTGTTTTCATGAATTTTAGGTCAATGAATGGATTTATTGTATATATTCACAATCTTTTTGTGATAATAGATGCAAATTTAGTATTAATCTATGTTCGAAGCATTTTGTACTACGTATATATATTTATTATAATATAAAAACAAAGATAGTGGATAGACTGTTAAAGCTCAACATCCATTAGTGCAAAACTCTAATACTCATTCATTTCCTCTTTGCTACCGACATTGTATATTATGTGTTATAAGGTGCCTAATAGCCCTGAAGTTGTAATCCAACTTTTAATATTTTGTACATTCTCATCTTCGGTCCCTTTACACCATTTTCACCTATTCTCTACCTCGGACAATTATCATATACTATTATATATCTACTTTTATACGCAATTAAACACTAGAAAACAATCTATAAAACAGTTTTCCCAAACAATTTTTTAAAGGAGAATTATGATGTGGACGTGGTAATGGTAGTGACACTTGACAACCAAGTCCTCCAAAAGAAGGAAAATTTCAAATACCTCTGGATCTATAATTCAAGGGAATAAAAAGATTGACGAGGATGTTACACATCGCATTGGAACGGGATGGATGAATTGGAGGCTTGCATCCGGTATTTTGTGTGATAAGAATGTGCTGTCTAAACTTAAAGATAAGTTCTACAAATTAGTAGTTAGACCGACTATGTTATATGGAGTAGAGTGTTAGTCAGTTAATAATTTTCATGTCTAGAAGATGAAAGTAGCAAAAATGAGGATGCAAAAATAGATATGCGAGCATACGGGAGGTATTTCATAAGAAAAGAATTAATTTTTTGTTTAATCTCAATATGTTGTTATTGTTGCTGCTGCATTACAGGGAGGTCACTTCTTGTGCGTCGAATAAGAGGGAAAAACCAAAAAATAATAATAAAAAAAAACCTATTTATTCATCAAGTGTCAAAAGCTAAAAACTTTCGTGTTATCCATGAATATGTAACATGCTTCTCTCAAGTAATTATTACTTCCTCCAAAATAAGTGATTTTTTGGTTTTTTTTGTGGTTCAAAATAAGTGATTTTTTTTTGTGGTCCAAAATAAGTGATTTTTTCATATTTCAAGAATGAATTAATTATTTTTTTCCTACATTGCCCTTAGAGTAAATAGTATTGGAGTATGTGTTATGAATATTTATGTGAAGAGATAGTAAAGATTAATATGGTCAATTTCACTACTAATTAATGTTAAAAAGTAAATTTTTTAATCTGTGTGAAAATAACTAAAAAAATTATTTATTTTGGACCGTAGGGAGTAATAAACAATTCAGCACACTTGACTCGAAGACATTCAACTTTTGTCAATGCATTTATTTACATTTGTCAGAGCTAATTTAGACAGCCTGTTGATTGTTATTATTATATCATATATTTTAGGGAAATTCAATTGATTGCTACAAAGTTATAGTTGTCTCTCTCGACATGTCTTTCTGTAATGATGGTCTTTGAACATGCTTGCTGGGCTTCAATTCACCATCTATTGGGCTTTTAGAAATTTCATCGGGCCTGATATTTTTCAAAATATTTTGACCAATCAAATATGGAAAATTGAAAAATATTTTGGAATATTATCACTTTTAGCCCCTATCAAAAACTATTTTATACTCGATAGCTGAAAAAGTATATAAAATTTGTATAATTTTTATATATAATATATAAAATATATATTTATACAAAAATTATACATTTTTTCGACTATTATTTTGAGAGCGGTTATACAATGTTATTTTCCCAATATTTCCCCGAGGATGTTTTCCTCCGGATCAAACATCAAACATACCCTAAGTCTTATGGAAAGAGTCTCCTACTAATATTTGTGACAGAAAAATAAGTTTTCATGAGTGAGGAAATTTTTACTACTAGATCGTGTTAATTAGCTTTGCAAACACTAGACAATATAAAGTAAACATTCTTTGACAAGAAAAAGAAATAAAGAAAGATGCACAATCATGCCTTTAGGCTTGTAGTATGGGCCTAGTTTCAAGATCAACTTCACTGAGCTATTAGACTCGAGCAATTCAGCCCGTCTGCTTCTATTTTGAAATTTTTACGTAAAAATAGCACGGGCTAGCTAGTTTTTGAATTTGTCATTTAAAAATGAAAAAATCTTACTTTATACCCATTAATTCTAAACTATTTACTCAGGTCCAAATTATTTACTATTCCTACCCAAGGGACCCAAACTATTTACCCGGTTATTTTCACGGTAACACCTAGCTAAGATGAGGTTCTCAACAGAAGAAAAAGTTTATCCCTGTGGTGAATTAAGGGTCCACTAAGAAAAAGTTTGGACACCATTAACGAGGGAAAAGATTATCCATCTACCATTTCATCTTCTGTGGAAAAAAGAGAGATACCATAAAAGTTCTCTCTCCACATAATGTTTGTGGCGTTGCCACCGGCTATAATAACCGTTAGTGCTAGGAGCAAGTAGGATAACAAACTAGGAGTTGTTTTCCTACTAAACAAGCAAGAATTTATTTATTTTTTCTTTCTTTTTTTCAATTCAATTTTTTCCTGTTGTGAGCTCCACTAGTGTGCTGTAAATAGCAGTTGAAGATTTCTTGTTTGATTCAAAATGGGTGCTGTTAAATATTACTTATAATACTTTCTGGAAGTTCATACTGGAATTTGATAGCATTTGGAGCTAATTTGAGGTGGCTGAGATTGAAATTTTCAGCTAAAAATCGAAGAATAACACAACTACAGTATACCGCTACGGTATACAATATGTTGTGGGAGTATATAGCTATACTGCAACAATATGCTATTATAGTTTACAATATACTGCAATGATATATTGTAATAATCGAAAAAGAACACAGTTACCTAACAGTATATCATTACAGTATACAATATACTATGGGAGTATATAGTTATACTGCAACAGTATAATATTATAGTATACAATATATTGTTATAGTATACTTGTAATAATATGCAATATACTACAACAGTATGTTGTAATAGTATACAATATACTAATACAATATACTATAATAATATACTTATTACACGTAAATTCACTTGCCTTTTTCCTTTTAATTTGCTTTAAGCTTTTACCCAGCGTGAAGGACAAATTGAAAATGCAAAAAAAAAAAATATATTATAGTATGCTATATAATGTAACGGTATACTCTTACAATTAGATCTTTTAAGAATTTTTTGAAATTTTTATTGACAACTGATATTATTTCAGTTTAATAATTGAATTTAATTTTTTTTACCTCTTTACGTACAATTATATATCATGTTGGTATAGCTATATACTATACTAGTATCATATGTTAGTTATTTTTTGATTGTATTAGCTATATATAATTGGTACACAATTTTATTTTTCTTTAGTAATAGTATAAAAAAGAATAATAAAAAATAGTGATAACAGTAAATGAAATTAGATTATGAAGAAAAAATGAATATAAAAAAAGAAGTTAAATGAAATTAGAAAAGGAAAAAAGAAAAAGTAAGAAGAAAACGAGAATAAAGAAAAGGGGAAAAAAAAAAAGAAACATAGAAATAAAAAAGAATTGGAGAATAAAGAAAAAAATTCCCCACAAAAATTAATATGGATAGGAAATGTAATTAGCTTGTGGGTACAAAAATAAATAGGTAGATAAGGGTAAATAGTTTTATTTTTGTGGGTAACTGTGTCAAAAACCCCTTTAAAAATAGCCAATGTTTGCAAAGTCATTGAAAAATAGCCACTATTTTGTTGCAACACAGAAAGTTTCAGCATAATATACTAGAGATCGGTGCACCTGTGTATGAACTTCTAGCATATTCGTTACGACCCGGATTTTCCACCCTTGGGAGTCGTAATGGCGCCTACTCGTGAAAGCTAGGCAAGTCGAGTATTATAAATTCATTACCCTTTTTATTAAGCATGTTCAATAATTCAAAGTAATAAGTGATTTAAGCAGCAGAATAAACCAAATAAACAGAAATGCGGAAGACGAAAACTTAATCATTAACCGAACATTTGCTAAATAATCTGAAATACAATACTATCCAGAATTTGGTGTCACATGTCACGGACTATCTAAGAATACTACAAATAAGGTCTGAATGGAAATACACAAGTCTGTCTCTGCATAAGTAGAAACAAAAAGAGAAAAGATAGGAGGAGACGACAAGCCCCGCGGACGTCTGCAGGACTACCTCGGGTCGCCTGAATGGACTAAAGACAACACCCTCATTGTGGTCCAAATGCTCCAGTATCAGTATCTGCACACAGTGCAGAGTGTAGTATCAGCACAACCGAACCCATGTGCTCGTAAGTGTCTAGCCTAACCTCGGCGAAGTAGTGACGAGGCTAGGACCAGACTACCAAATAAACCTGTGCAATTAAATCATATACAACGGAAATAAAAGCAGATAATTACAACTAAAGTTGGACGGGGGAAACATGCTGCGGGGAGTAACAGGTAACAACAGAATAACAGCAGAGAAATGTAAGGAACGCCATAAATCAATTACCAGCAAAAGATAAGGAAATAAGAAACAAGTACACATGTAATACCGTTGCAGGCGTGCAACCCGATCCCATTTCATATAATACCATTGCAGGCGTGCAACCCGCTCCCTTTTCATTTATCAACACCAATCATAAGAGAATTCCGGCAAGGATTCCGGCAAGGGAACAATAATATAACAACAATATCCCTGCAAGGGAACAATAATATGACAACAACATCCCGACAAGGGAACAATAATATCCCAACAACATCATGGCAAGGGAACAATAATGATAAACCTCATATGAAGCACGAATAAACCACAACGGAGTCACAGCAATTACAATACAAGACTCACGGGCATGTTTGACACCGATGTATAGATACTAGTCACCATGACTATACGTCGTACTCCACAATTAACACATAGCAAATAAGACACAACTCCTAATCTCTCAAGTTAAGGTTAGACCAAACACTTACCTCAAACTTCCACGGCCAACTCAAACCTCAAACACCGCTTTTACTTTAGAATTCTCCTCCAAATTACTCGTATCTAGTCCAAATTGATTTAACAACATCAATAAAGGCTAAAGAATTCATACACAATGCTTAATTATAGATCTTCTATCATTTTTTCCAAAAAGTCAAAAATTGACCTCGGGCCCGCTTGGTCGAAACACGAGGTTCGGACCGAAATCCGACACCCATTCACCCACGAGCCCGAATATGTAATTAGTTCCGGAATCCGACCCCAAAACGAGGTCTAAATTTTAATTATTCAAAAAGCTCTAACTCTACTCAAATCCCCATTTTTTACCATGAAAATTCTTAGTTTTTGCTTTAAAAGTGATGAAAAATAGTAAGGAATTGAAAGGACAAAGTTTAGAATTGATTGCCTATGACTTGGGGATGATAATTGTTGAAGAAAATCGTTCTTAGGGCTGTAAACCTCAAAAATATGGTGGAGAAGAAGGTTTGCCCGTTTTTTAAAGAGTATTTATATCACTCGATAGGGAACCTATGCGTTCGCACACCATTGGATGCTTTCGCATAGGGTAAGGGGGCTGGGCATTGCGATTGCGAGGCAGGGTATGTGTTCGCATAGTGTATTGGGTTCCCCTCCCCTAGGCCAATTTTTACACTGTGCGTTCGCATGAGGGAGTTATGTGTTCGCATAGTATAACCTACAGGAGCCTTCGCGATCGCATACATAAGGCTGCGTTCGCACAATACACAAAACAGGACCCCCTTGAGACTACTATATGCAATCACGAGCCTACCTATGCGATCGCATAGCACAAAGACCTGGACACCAGCAAACAGAAAACCAGCAACTCTCTTTAAGTGAAAAACACCCCGTGACCTATCCGAAACTCATTCGAGCCCTCGGGGCTCTAAACAAAATATGCACGCAAGTCTAAAAATATCCTACGGACTTGCTCGTATGATCAAATCATGAAAATAACATGTAAAACTATGAACTAAACATCAAAACTCATCATTTTCATCAAGAACACTTAAAGTTCATAACTTTTCAACCGGATGTCCAAATCACGTCAAATAAACTCCATTTTCACCAACTTTCACAGTTATCATTTAAATACTATAACAAGTTTGTACCGGGCTCTGAAACAAAAATAAGGGCCCGATAAAAATGGTTTCACACATTAATTCTTTTTTTTATTTCATAATAATTCAGTAAAATAATTTTTTTCAAAAATTGATTTCTAAGGCTTGGGACCTCGGAAGGTTAGGCCGACTACTTTAGTAGAGCAACACCTAAGAAAGTTGATTCCTACCCCTTACCCTTTTCATTTTTGGACATATGCCCAAGTCTCATATTTTACTGCGGACCTCCCAGGATCGTCGGAACGCAGATCCGGGTTCATTTGCTCAAAATGTTGACCAAAGTCAACCAAAATCAAATTTTTAACTCTAGAAATTTCTATTTCTCATACTCTCACATAAAAACTTTTCGGATATACGTCCGGACCATGCATGCAAATCGAGGTGAGGTAAAAAGGAGGTTTTAAGGCCTCGAAACATAGAATTTGTTTCTAAAACAAGTGATGACCTTTCGGGTCATCACATCCTCTACCTCTAAAACAATCGTTCGTCCTCGAACAAACATAAGAAGAAAGTACCTGAGTCGGAGAAAAGATGGGGATAACGGCTCTGCATATCGGACTCCGACTCCTAGGTCGATGCCTCAACAGGCTGACCTCTCCACTGAACACGAACAACAGAGAAACTCTTCGATTTTAACTGACAAACCTGCCGGTCTAGAATAGTTACCGGCTCCTCCTCATATGACAAGTCCTTGTCCAATTGGACAATTCTGAAGTCTAACATGTGGGATGGATCGTTGTGATACTTCCGAAGTATGGACACATGAAACACTGGATGCACGGCTGATAAACTCGGCGACAACACAAGTCTGTAAGCCACCTCTCCCACTCGATCAAGAATCTCAAACGAGCCAATGAACCTAGGACTAAGCTTGCCCTTCTTTCCAAATCTTATCACGCCCTTCATAGGCGACACTCGAAGCAACACTCGCTCGCCAACCATGAATGCCACATCACGGACCTTACGATCGGTATAACTCTTTTGCCTGGACTGAGCTGTACGAAGCCTATCCTGAATGATCCTGACCTTGTCCAAGGCATCCTACACTAGATCCATACCCAACAACCGAGACTCTTCCGGCTCAAACCATCCAACCGTCGACCGACACCGCCTACCATATAAAACCTCATAAGGAGCCATTTGGATACTCGACTGGTAGTTGTTGTAGGCAAACTCCGCTAAAGGCAAAAATTGATCCCACGAGCCTCCAAAGTCAATGACACAAGCTCGGAGCATATCCTCCAAAATCTGAATAGTCCGCTCGGACTGCCCGTCTGTCTGAGGATAAAACGATGTGCTCAACTCAACCCATGTACCCAACTCACGCTGAATACAGAGATGTGAGGTAAACTACGTACCTCAGTCCGAAATGATAGACACAGGCATATAATAAAGACGAACAATCTCCCAGATATAGATCTCAGCTAACCTCTCAGAAGAATAGGAGACTGCCATAGGAATGAAATGTGCTGACTTGGTCAACCTATCGACAATAACCCACACTGCATCGAACTTCCTCTGAGTCCGTGGGAGTCCAACCACAAAGTCCATAGTGATACGTTCCCACTTCCACTCGGGAAGCTCAATCCTCTGAGACAAACCACCAGGTCTCTGATGCTTGTACTTTACCTACTCACAATTCAAACACCGAGCCACATACGCAACAACATCCTTCTCCACCAATAAAGCTGCCGCAAATCCTGATACATCTTAGCGGCGTCCGGATGAATAGAGTACCAGGAACTATGGGCCTCCTATAAAATCAACTCTTGGAGTCCATCCACATTAGGCACACAAATTTGGCCCTGAAGCCTCAAAACCCCATCATCTCCTAATGTAACCTGCTTGGCACCACTGTGCTGCACCATGTCTCTAAGGACACACAAATGAGGATCATCATACTGCCGATCTCGGATACGTTCCAATAAAGAAGAACAAGCGACCGTGAAAGCTAATACACGGCTGGGCTCAGAAACATCCAACCTCACGAACTGATTGGCCAAAGCCTGAACATCCAAAGCAAGTGATCTCTCACCGACCGAAATATACACAAGACTGCCATACTGGCTAACTTCCTACTCAAAGCATCGTCCACCACATTGGCATTTCTAGGATGATATAAGATGGTGATATCATAGTCCTTCAATAGCTCCAAATACCTTCTCTGCCTCAAATTTAGCTCCTTCTGCTTGAACAAATACTGTAGACTCTTGTGATCCTTGAACACCTCACATGCCACGCCATACAGATAATGCCTCCAAATCTTCAACGCGTGAACAATAACTGCCAACTCCAAATCATGGACTGGATAGTTCTTCTAATGAATCTTCAACTGACGCGAAGTATAAGCAATAACCTTGCCATCCTGCATCAATACCGCACCAAGTCTAATACGAGATGCATCACAATAAACTGTATATGGGCAAAACCAACACTGGCGTCGTAGTCAAAGCTGTCTTGAGCTTCTGAAAGCTCGCCTCACACTCGTCCAACCACCTGAACTGGGCACCCTTCTGGGTCAACCTGGTCATCGGGGCTGCAATAGATAAAAAACCCTCCACAAACCGACGATAATAGCCTGTCAAACCCAAGAAACTCTGGATCTCTATAGCTGATGCGGGTCTACGCTAGTCCTTGACTGCCTCTATCTTCTTTGGATCTACCTGAATACCCTCTGCTAAAACAACATGACCCAAGAAAGCAACTGACCTCAACCAAAATTCGCACTTCGAAAACTTAGTATACAACTGACTATCTCTCAAAGACTGAAGAACAACTCTCAGATGTTGCTCATGCTCCTCCCGGCTGCGGGAATAAATCAAAATATCATCAATGAAGACTATCACGAATGAATCCAAGTAAGGCCTGAACACTCGGTTCATCAAATCCATAAAAGCTGTTGGGGCATTTGTCAACCCAAATGATATTACCAAGAACTCATAATGCTCGTACCAAGTGCGGAAAGCTGTTTTAGGGACATATGATGCCCTAATCCTCAACTGATGATAGCCAGATCTCAATTCAATATTCGAAAATACCTTGGCACCTTGAATTTGATCAGACAAATCATCAATCCTCGGCAATGGATACTTGTTCTTGATTGTAACCTTGTTCAACTGTCGGTAATCTATACACATTCTCATCGATCTGTCCTTCTTCTTAACAAACAATACTGGCGCATCCCAAGGCGAGACACTAGGTCTAATAAAGCCCTTATCAAGCAAGTCTTGCAACTGCTTCTTCAATATTTTCAACTCAGGCAGGGCCATACGATACGGCGGAATAGAAATAGGCTGAGTGCCCGGAGCCAAATCAATGCATAAGTCAATATCTCTGTTGGGTGGCATACCCAACAGATCTGAAGGAAATACCTTAGGAAACTCACGAACAACAGGCACAGAATCCATAGAAGGAACCTCAGCACTAGAATCACGTACATATGCCAAATAGGCCAAACACCCCTTCTCGACCGTACGCCGAGCCTTTATATATGAGATAACACTATGGGTAGAATGACCAAGAGTGCCTCTCCACTCTAAACGAGGCAACCCTGGCAAAGCTAAGGTCACAGTCTTGGCATAACAGTCCAAGATCGTGTGGTAAGGTGATAACTAGTCCATCCCCAATATGATATCAGAATCAACCATGTCTAGAAGTAATAAGTCTATTCGGGTCTCAAGACCCCCAATCACAACTATACAAGAACGATGGACATGATCTACCACGGTAGAATCACCCATCGGTGTAGACACATATACATGGGCACTCAAAGAATCACTAAGCATGATCAAATACGGTGCAAAATAAGATGACACATAGGAGTATGTAGACCCTGGATCAAATAGCACTGAAGCATCCCCACTGCAAACCAGAACAGTACATGTGATAACTGCATCGGAAGCCTTAGCCTCGGGCCTGGCTGGAAGAGCATAACATCGGGGCTGGGCCCCACCACCCTGTACTACATCTTTAGGACAGCCTCCTACTGGCTGGACTCTACCTCTAATACCTCTACCTCTACCTATACCTCCACCTCTAGCTGGCTGGGTGGGCGGTGGAACACTCGGTGCCTGAACCATGGCACGGGAACCTTGGTGTTGAGAACTGCTCGGTGCTCGAGGACAAAATCTAGAAATATGCCTCATGTCACCACAAGTAAAACAAGCCCTCGGCTGCTGGGGCTCACGACCTTGAAAACTCTAAAGCGGAGGTGCACTGATAAGAGCTAGTGATGCACTGTAGGACTACTGATCAGAATACTGAATATGAGAACCACGACCACCTGGGGCACCGTGAGAAGTCTGAAGTGCTGATTGAAAAGGCCTAGGAGGATGGCCTCTACCAAAAGAATCCCTGCCTCCAGACAAGGCACCACTGAATATGCTTGAATGACGAGGCCTCTTGTCAGACCCCTGACCACCTCCCTATGATAGAACCATCTCAACCCTCTTGGCCACATTGGCCGCATCCTGAAAGGAAATCTCGCTCCCTACCTCCTTAGCCATCTGAAGTCGAATCGGCTGAATGAGTCCCTAAATGAACCTCCTCTCTCTCTCTCTCTCAGTGGGGAGTATAAGAAGAGCATGACGAGCCAAGTCAATGAATCTGGTCTCATACTGAGTAATAATCATCGAACCCTACTAGAGACGCTCAAACTGCCTCAAATAGATCTCTCTCTGAGTGATAGCAAGAAGCTTCTCTAGAAATAGTTGAGAGAACTGATTCCAAGTCAAAGCTAGTGACCCAACTGGTCTAGCTAAACAATAATCTCTCCACCAAGTTTTGGCGGATCCAGATAAGCAAAAAGTAGCAAAGTCGACCCTACTGGTCTCCACTATCCCCATATTCTTGAGAACCTCATGACAACTGTCTAAATAATCCTGGGGATCTTCAGAAGATGCACCGCTGAAAGTGGTAGTGAAGAGCTTGGTGAACTAGTCCAATCTCCACAAGGCATCAACAAATATAGTTGTTCCATCACTGGTCTGAGATACCATACCCGGCTGAACTACTCCAACTGGCTGAGCTGCTAGAGTCTAAAACTGGGGAGCCATCTGCTCCGAAGTGCGATTAGCATGAGTCTGGGCTCCTCCTCCAACATGAGAGATGGTTGGTGCTACATGAAGCAAGCCTACCCGGGTGACATTCTCCATAAGGCCCACTAGACAGACGAAAGCTCCTGGAGTACTGGGTAGCAATGAACCTCTCTGAGACCTGAGCTGGGCCCACCGGAACTGCCTGGGCCGGAACCTCATCATCAAACTCAACCTAAGGCTCCGCTGCTGGTGTTGCTGCTCTGGGCTGAGCTCTGCCCCTACCTCGGTCTCACCCTCTACCCCTCGTGGGAGCTATTACTGGGGGCTCGGGCTGCTGATCAGTGGATGAGGAAGCGCGTGTTCTCGCCATCTATGAAAGAACAGAGTAGAAACTCAATTAGCATTGAGAAACCAAACCGCACGACAGAAAAAAATAAATGTGAAGTTTTTTCCTAATTCTGTAGCCTCTGGGGGATAAATACAGACATCTCTATACTGATCCCTCAGACTCTACTAAGCTTGTTCGTGAATTGTAAGACCTATGTGACCTAGAGCTCTGATACCAACTTGTCACAACCTGAATTTTCCACCCTCGAGAGACGCGATGGCGCCTACTCGTGAAAGCTAGGCAAGCCAAGTATTATAAATTCATTACACTTTTAATTAAGCATGTTTAATAATTCAAAGTAATAAGTGATTTAAGCAGCGGAATAAACTAAATAACCAGAAATGCGGAAGACGAAAACTTAATCATTAACCGAACATTTGCTAAATAATCTAAAATATAATACTACACAGAATTTAGTGTCACAAGTCACGGACTATCTAAGAATACTACAAATAAGGTGTGAATGGAAATACACAAGTCTGTCTCTGAATAAGTAAAAACAGAAAGAGCAAAGATAGAATGAGACGACAAGGCTCGCGGACGTTTGTAGCTATATGAAATGGATGTCACAAGAAATTTAAACAAAGAACTTATAGATCTTCATGTAGCGAAAGATTGGAACGAAAACAAAGAACTTATAAGTTATTCACAGTTCTTCTCCCTAACACGAAAGAGATAGAAGAAATGGTAATACAATCTTATTATATTAATAGACTAGTGGCTACTATTGCTAAGCATTAAAAATGTTGGATAAAAAGTAAATACCACTTTAAAAAATAGCTACCCCATATAATTTTTACTTCTTTTAAGCCACCAGCTGTAACCCATTTCTACTTACTTGAAACTTTAATTAACAACATTGCCAAACAATTTCCAATGATTAAAAAAGCAATAACAGAAAAGAAAAAGAACAAAAAAAATGTTATTTCGACTTATACTACGGTTCATGCGTGCTTCAACATGAATATATACAGTCACCCATATTTAAATCTGATGTATGTACACTAAGCCTAACACTAGTATGGAAATAAAATTTGACAACCTTTTAGTCAATCCATGTTAATGGCAGCAATGTTCAATAGAAACAAATAAACTGTTATTCTTTAAACCTTATTCACTAAGTCACTCGAATCCCATGGATAAAAATGTTTTATTGTCTTCTAACAAATATTAGCCATCATTACCATCTTCGAAAAAATTTAAAAATAATTTCTTGAATTCTTCAAACAAAAATTCTATTAAACTGATGAAACTTTTAAACGCACCCGTACTTAAATCACAAATGGTAGCAAATACAGATGTTGTCTCACTTTTACAGGAACCTCAAACACTTAAATCAAACACATAGTGCTGAAAACTTATTCTAAGACATATTTTTATCATCTATGGGTGTAGCGTGTCAAACGACCATAAATAACCAGAAAGACCGAATTAAAATTTATGAGCAGACTCGAACCAACATTCAAAATCAATCCTTTCATTCAAAGAACCATGTAATTAGTCAAAACATATCCAACACATCATCATTATAGCTTTATGTAACTAAAAACTAAGCTACAGAGGTAGTGAAGTTATCTAGTATAGAAAAAACTTTTCAAAAAGCAGCAAAGGAGAGTTCTGAGTTACTCTGAGCAGCAGAACTTCACAGCACCAACAACAACACCAAACGGACAGCAACAACAGTAACACACCCCAAGAATACCCCAGAAAACCAAGAAAGAAAACACTTGAACAAATAACTAATAACCCCGAAAATTACTTAAGAGATCTTTCTGTTTTCACAAAGAAATTTGCACCAAAATAATACTTGCAAAGCTCTGAAATTTGAGCTTACTATATGTATGCAGCTACTGATTTCTCTTAAAGATATGTGGTATTATTTGAGGGTCAAAGATGTCTAAGTGTCTAGTGTGCGTAAAGATGATGTTTAAGTTTCAGATAGTGGGTGAGAATGAGCTCTTTAAATAGGAAAAATAAGTACTTTTGGACAGATTTTGGTTCACCAAAAATTTGTCCAAAAGGACTAACTTTTGTGTGCCAAAACAGTCCTCTTTTCACCAAATTCTGACACAAAGCAAAGAAGTAGTATTTTGGAGCATGCTTAAACAGTAAAATACCCAACGACCATGTACTTTAAACTCAAGTACTCAACTTTTATCCACACATGACTGAAATTAAGCTTATACTCTCAAATTCAAACCAACTACAAATTAGCAAAGCAGAAAAAAGACTCAAAATGCAATCGAACTAAGTATTCAAACAAACAAGATTGGAATGAATTCGATTTGTGCAACTAACATAGAACAACAACTGAATTCACAAGCTAATGCTCAAAACAGAAATTAGATGAGCATTGTTAACAATCAAACGATGACGTTCAACAACTAAATAATCAACTAACTAAGCAAACGATTTAACTATACTAAAGATCACGATTGATCTATAATCATCCAACAATCTACTAATCAACACAAATAGCTAAACAGAAACTCTAATTAGCAGTAATCGATCAAAACAAGACAAATAAAACCAGAACTAGAATAAAAAAAATTAGAAACTAACAGAAGAGAAAAAAAGAAAAAAAAGGTTAGGGGTTATATCGGACGGGCCAAATCAGGTTGTCCTCGAGTCTCAAAGACAATGCGAATCATAGAAAATCGACTCCTCGAGCGTAGTTTTCTCGATGGCATGTGCTGGAAAAAGAATTCCGGACCACCGAAATTAATTCCAAGTTATGCCAACGAAAAAAAAGCACTGTGGAGTCGCATTTAAAGATAGAAGACGATTCACAAGGGTTGGTTGGGTGTTGAAGTAGGGTTGTCACGACAGTAAGGGTGGAGTTCAACGGTGGTGAGGCTTTTGAGGACTTGAGTTGGAGATATGGAGAGAGGATGAGAAGAGGAGGAGATGGTGCGATTTTGGTGGGGATTGGAGGTGGTGAACGACGGTAGGTGGAGGCTAGGATTATAGTTAGGCTTAGATTTAGTGAGATTGAGAGGGATTTAAAGGTTTTGAGTGGGATAGGCAGAAAGAGGAGGAAGAGGAGAGGAGATGGTGAAATTTTGGGGTTGATTGGAGGTGCGTCGTCGATGTGAGGCGATTTTCTGCCGGTGGCGAGGATTCGGGGGGGTGGGGGGGAAGAAGTGGGGAGAGGGAGAAGAGATAGTTAAGAAGAGAAGGAATAAAGGGGACAATAGGGCAAAATTTTGGCCTCACTAGGTCTTAAATACCTAGAAGAGAGACCAAATTATGGCCGTTGGATGAGGGAAAGATGAAGGACTGGGATTTGATCTTGGTTCACTTATCAAAATGATGTCATTTTGGGCGTCTTTCAAACTAACGGTCCGGACCGGGTTGTGATGACCCAAAATGTCATCTTTAAATTAAATAATCTTCTTGGTGTTTTAAGACCTTGAAAAGCGCTATCAATAATTTCTCGACTTGCGTGCGTAGTCCGTATAATTTTTCGGAAGATTTTTATGTGAAAAATGGATTAAATTGTGAACTAGAGCTTTAAAACTCAACTGAGTTGACTTCGGTCAACATTTTGAGCAAACGAACCCGGATAAAAGTTTTGACCATTGGGTAGTTCCATATCGTGATTTGGGACTTGGTCATATGCCCGAAATCGAATTCGGAGGTCCCTAGATCAAATTATCGCCATTTAATGGAATCTAGAAATCTAAGGTTAAAGATTTCTTAAGTTTGACCGGAGATTTGACTTTTTGATATCGGGGTCGAAATCCAGTTTTGAAAATTTTCATAGCTTCATTATGTTATTTATGACTTGTGTGAAAAATTGGAAGTCAATCGGATTTGATTTGAGTTTTTTCATTGAATATAGAAGTTGGAATTTCCTAGTTTCATTAGGCTTGAATTGGGGTGTGATTCGCGGTTTTAGTGTTATTTGATGTGATTTGAGGTTTTGACTAAGTTCGTATGATGTTTTAGGACTTGTTGGTATATTTTGTTGAGGTCCCGAGGGCCTCAGGTGGATTTCAGAAGGTTAACGGATCAATTCGGACTTGAATTTAGCTGCTGAAATTTTCTGGGCAGCTTCTGCATTTTTCGCACGTGTGAACAGTGACCGCACATGCGTGAATAGTATCCTTGAACAGTAATGTGAATAGTAAAAATGCGTGAAAAGTACCCGAAAATTCTAGACAGAAAAAGGGCGAACAACCCATTTTGTTTCTCATTTTTTTGAGTTTCAATCTCGGATTTGGGGCAATTTTGAGTGAGAAATCACGAGAATTCTTTGAGGTAAGTCCCTTGTGATCGTTGTTAGTCAATATTATTGAATTATCATTGAATATTCCGGCTAAATTACTTTTTTTTGAGGTGTAAATCGGGAATTTGGGCCTAGGGATTTGAAAATAAGATCTGATTATTTGGAGGCCGAATTTTTGTCGGATTTTGGTAAAATTTATATGGTTGAACTCGTGGTTGGATGGGGGTTCATATTCCGTAATTTTTGTCGGATTCCGAGATGTGGGCCCCACGAGCAAAATTTTAGTGCAATTTCGGATTTTTAATGGAAAATGTAGAATTTCATATGGAATTAATTCCTATAATTTTTATTGACTGAATCGAATTATTGTGGCTAGATTCGAGGCATTCTGAGGTCGATTTGAGCGGCAAAGGCATTACGGAGTAGGATTTTTGCTCGGATTAAGGTAAGTAACGGTTATAAATCTTGTCCTGAGGGTATGAAACACCGGACATTATGTCGTATGACTATTTTGGAGGTGACGCACATGCTAGGTAACGGGCATGTGGGCGTGCACCGTAGGGATTGTGACTTGGTCCATCCCGCGAGACTATGGAATTAATTAGCCTACTGTTTAATATATGTTCCCTCTGTTTTCATAGAAATTGACAGTATTTCATGTTTGAAATCATGTTTAGGCCTTATGTGATCACTATTGAGACCTGCGAGGTCGTGTACTTGCTGAATTAGCTGCTAATTGTTGTTTTGTACTTAGTCATAGCTTTTCTTGCTTGTTATGCCTCCGTCTCCTGCTGTTCTTTGTTGATATATGATATTACTTCTGTTTGGGCTGTTTATATGATTTCTAAGAGCTCGAGAGACTGGAGAGATTGATGACTGAGTGAGGCCGAGGGCCTAAATGTGAGGTTATTGATACTATAGCATGTGAGTTGTCCGTCCGGATCAAGATATTATTATAGCACGTGAGTTGTCCGTGCAGCACGTGAGTTGTCCGTACGGATCCAGATATTATTATAGCACGTGAGTTGTCCGGATCCATATATTATATTATAGCACGGGAGTTGTCCGTGAGGCTTCAGATATTATTATAGCATGTGAGTTGTCCGTACAACACGTGAGTTGTCCGTGCAGTTTGTAGCGCTTGGGCTGAAGGAGCCCCTCCGGAGTCTGCACACCCCCAGTGAGCGCAGTCGACTATATATATGGATCGGGCTGCACGCCGCAACAGTTATTATAAGGTACCTACTGAGTGTGAGTGATGATTGATGAGAATTGAGCCATGAGGGACTGGGAGGCTTGCCCGAGGGGCTATATATACTTACATACGAGTGATGCTTTGCCCGAGGGGCTTGTTTTGTGAAATTAGTGTCTTCACTCATCTTTATACTGAGCCTCTATTAAAAACGTCAAAAATATGTTTTGAACAACTTTCATTGAAACTGGAGTTTTTACGAGATGTTTGGAATTAAATTACTGATTTGGTTTTGTTATTTCCACTGAGATTTTTAAGTTATGAGATGAGCTGAGTGACTGTTGCCTTGAGAGGCTGTATTTGTTTTCAGTTAATTGCTCCACTTAGCTGTTATTTATCCTTGTCGTACATATTTATGGAGTATTTGATATCTGGCTTATTTGAGTACGCACTGATGAGACTTAAACTGTTAAATTGAAAGTATGGCTATTCTTATTGAAAGTTATTGAGATAACTGTATTTGCATAGCTCGTCACTACTTCTCATTTCCTTATTTATTTCTGTTACTTACTGAGTTGGTGTACTCACGTTACCCCCTGTACCTCGTGTACAGATCCAGGCACTTCTGGTCACGGAGGTTGTTGATTGAGGAGTCAGACTGAGGAGACTATTGAGGTAGCTGCATAGCATTCGTTGACCATGACTCTCATTTCCTTTCATGTTGTACTGTTCTATACTTCAGATAGTGTTTTATCAGTCGGATGTTGTTATCATTTAGATGCTCATGCACTCAGTGATACCAGGTTTTGGGGATGGATTGTTTAGTACTTTTGGAGTGATATTTTGTTCTAAAAGATTTTATTTAATATTAACTGCTTCTGCCTTTATTTAAAAAGTTCTACTGTGTTGAGATGTTGAGTTGAGGCTTGCTTAGTACCACGATAGGCGCCATCACGACAGGTGAGATTTTGGGTCATGACACGGGTCCTGGGCTAGAATTTATGGGCAATTTTTGGCCCAATTCGACTAAACAAGGCATCAACCCAATTCCTTAACCCCTGTTGACATCCAATTTTGTCCCTCCTTTCTTCCAAACTATTTCTTTAAGCTTCTAATATCACTAATAATGTAAGAATATTTATTTTACCATTTTTAGCACAAACTAGACCTAATTATTATTATTTACTTAATATCACTATTACTAGTATTGTTAATGTTGTTGTTGTTATTATTATTATTATTATTATTATTATTATTATTATTATTATTATTATTATTATTACTATTGCCTTTATCATTCATACCTTAATATTATTACCTTTCACGAAAAATATTTTTATTTCTTTTATCTCACTAAGAGAAAACATTTTTGCAATAATTTTTCTTAAAATATTACGAAATGAAATTTAATGAATCTTGTCGTATCTTACGGTATTTTATTTAAACATTAGTAATTATGATTAGGCTAATAAATAAGTTAGTTACTTGCTTATTTTTTTATATTAATATTATTGTTGATTATTAAAAGCCAAAAGAATTTGAAAAGAAAAAAGGAAATTCGACCTTGTTAGTAGCCCAATATTTTTCTTCTAATTCTACCGGCCCAAATCACTCCAAACAATAATTCCTTAAAGCAGACCAAACATTAGCCCATGCCTGATTCAAAATTCTTCTAAAAGACCTAGGCTACATAAAGTAAAAATAGCATGGTATAACCAGTTTTCGGATTGGTCATTCAAAAATAGCTAACATTTACGAAGTCAATGAAAAATAGCCACTATTTTGCTGCAATAGAGACCGGTCTAGCATAATATACTGGAGTTCGGTGCACCTGTGTATGAACTCCAGCATATTATGCTGGATCAATATACTTTGCTGACTCCAGTATAATATACTGGAGACTAGAGCACCGGTGCTCCAAACTCCAGTATATTATACTGGACAATTATACTTGCTGGAACTCCAGTATATTACACTGGAGCTCCAGTATAATATGTTGGAGTTCCAGCATACTTATGATGGAACTCCAGTATATTATACTATCGTATTTTTCGGGTTTTGAACATTGTTTTCGGTAAGATTTATCTTTATATGAAAAGTGGCTAAATTTTAATTACTTTTGAAACTGAGCTATTTTTGAACTGACCAATTGTAAATCTGTCTATTTTTGAATTTCTCCTCGGCATAAAATATCTCTCCCATTGGATTCCAAAAAATAATACATTTAATTACATTGAATTTTTTATTTCAATTCTAGTGACGTTTGACCTGTGGTACCCCACCCCCTCGTTTACCACAACTAACGTTACAGTTCTCTCTCGCTCTCTCCCCCCTCTTTCCATGGCAGAGCCTTTCCCCATCTCCATGACCATTTTTGGCTAACAATTCAACTATTCTTCAGCCATGGTAGAGTATTGTCGTACCATATTCGGGTAAATCTCTGTCTCTCTTGCTTTATCTTTTCAAGATCCATGTCGTTCTGTGATCTCCTTCAATTTGGTCAACATAAAAGACCAAAATTACGTTTGAAATCTCTGTGGGAGAATCACCAAGGCAGAGATTCAATTTCAAACGGCTACTTTTCAAAATCAAATCTGAAAAATTCCCGCTCAAGAAGCCCTAGATATAATCTGCTGTTATAAATACCTGCATTTGGCCTTAATTTCGGACCAGCTCATAGTCGCCGCTACTCCCCTCCAAACTTTCGAAATACCTTCTACTTCATACATATCCTCCATAAATATAGCTTTAAATCGTGTTTCATTGCTCATCTTCTCCCCTCTCAGATCTTTGTTGGCCTTCAGCCGTGACAAAGATTTGTCGGTCTGATTGTGTCGCTTGGGTCGTGAAGGAGGTTTGAAGCGGAGATTCGAGTAGTCATTGGCAAACCCCAGTTTACTGCCCTGCAAAAGGTCAGTGACCTCTAACATTAAGTTCCTCTTTCTGTTATTATTATTTTTTTATGTTAAAGGCAAATAGTTATTTCTGTTTGAAAATTAGTAGTTCGCTTCCTATGTAGAGATCATGATTTAGGACTCATTTTGTACACATAAAAGTCATGTTTATAGGGAAATTGTATTCCAGTCGTGTTTGTCTAGAAACCCATTAATAAATGCTTGATAAATTGCCTATACAACTATTTTGTGTGTTTTATGTTGTTAATACATGATCAACGTTGTTCTTTTGTAAATGCCATGCTCAGCTGATGTTTCATTTCTAATTTCTTGTTAAGGATAAACGTATTATGTGAAAAAGCTCCTTCTTTCTTATGAACTTCAATAGCGTTTATGAGTAAAAATGAGTAATCTTTTAACTCAAGAATTTGGGAGTGTAATATTTGTGGACAGATTACTATTTATCTGTCAAAGGTTAAAAAAAGAAAAGATAAGAGAGTGCATTCTGTAAGAGTGTTGGTGTATCCTGTATACCTTCCAACAATAGGAGCTTAGGTTCTTTCATGTCCAGATAATCATGACAAATATAAGGTTATTGCAAAAGTTAATCGAATATGTTGCGAGTAATTTGTGGATTTACATTATTCATAAATAGCATGCTTATACAGTCTTGTTGATGGCTGCATTTCTTAAGTACTGAATAGCTTTAAATCTATGTAAACTCCTTCGGTTAAAACAATAGCAGAAAACTTGATGGTCTCCCCATAAACCTGAGACCTTAACTTATGCTCTTTTTGGCCTCTCTCTGTTAATGGAAGTATATTGCTTTATAATAAGCACCATGTTTAGGCCTTTCTTCTTATTTTTAAATGCACAATATCACGAGCATGGGTTTTAATGAAATAATTAGCTTCAGATATCCTTTGGCAGTATTTAGCTAAGAATGTCCCGTAAATGAGTAGGTTACACTCGCTATTTAGCATGCCTATAGAGGCCTTATAGATAGTTCTTCTACCCAAGCTCACTTAGAAAGTTAAGCTCTTTGTAAGAACTATGGTATAGAATTCCATCCCTAAGATACATTTTTATGTATTAATAGCTAGACCAAACTAAGCAAGCTATACTATCCTTGATGCCTTCTCTGTCACAATGAAGTAGAGATGCTTATTTGCATTATGATAATGACATACATACTGCATCTAAGATTTATTCACTCATTTTCTCATCATATAAGATTTATTTGCTTACTTAGTACAGCATGCCTTAGGTACCCTGCTTAACTTTTAATTGCCCCATCTTAAGTTCTAAATGAGAATAATAGAAAACATCTGCTTGAATACTTCGTTAGAGGATGTTCTTGAATCAGTGTTATGAATCTGATAGTATAACATTCTAACCTGATGAATGTGTCTGCTATGTTGTAAGCTTATAAGTTTATAGTATGATTCGTAATGTCTTTATCCTATGTTTGCTCGGAAATTAAGTTCATTCTAATTCATGTTTTGTTCTCTCTTTTGCATGTGCACTTGAAGCTAACATGGAGTCTTAATGCAAGACTCTCCATACCCGAGCACGGAATCATCACATCCAATGTTCTTATAGAGTCACCGAATAACAAGAAAACAAGCAAATTTGCTTGGGGTCGCTTATGGTGGCTTTCATTATTCTTTACTCATTCTGTCTAAATATATTTGTTAACTTTTGGTGGCTTGGTTTTGTTTTTATCTATAACTGATGATTAATCTTTTCATGAGGGATTACAACTCTAATTTTAGTAAGGCATTTTGTTGATTAAGGACTTTAAAGATTTATCACCTAGCGTGGTGAGGATGCCGTCCTTGAGACCTCAAGGAAAAACTATTTCTTTTTAATCACATCAGGACAAATTGAAACACAGTTTTAAAAACAAAGGTCTTTGAGTTGAAACACCCTCTCTGCCCCTCGGGTAGGGATAAGGTCTGCGTACATACTACCCTCCCCAGACCTCACTTGTGGAATTATACTGTGATGTTGTTGTTGTTGTTTTTTAGTGATTCCATCAAGTCACTTTCTTGGAAAACAAAAGTAGTCTTTGAAGCTCCATTTATAACGTCAATGTTATAGTGATCATATTCATTAGTTATAAACTTTTGTCCATTCACTTAAAGTATTTTAAAGTTGAATCACGTATTAATAATAGGTTGTCTTCTCTAAAACCATGTCAAAAAGCAATGTTTCAACAATTGTCCATTCACTTAAAGTATTTTAAAGTTGTATCACGTATTAATAGGTTGTCTTCCCTTAAACCATGTCAAAATGCATTGTTTCAACAAGTTTTAAATAATTAACTTAAGTTTTGCGGGTTAATCATTTTTAATGGATCTTAAAAGGTGCCTTACCCCTTCCTTTGAACCTTACCTAGAATTTCTAGAACTAAGCATACTATATAAAACAAAGTTACTTTAACCATTATTTAGTAAATATGTGTTCTAATTCACCTTTAAAATAATTAGGTGACGACTCTCTTAATTACTTAAACCTTCAAAATTAACCAATATGTTATACTCTAGTTTGACCCGTGTTAAAATGGGGTATAACAGCATGACGACTCTGCTGGGGATTCTAGGCTCTAAACCACAACAAACTTAGGTTAATAATAAAAATTAATTTGTGTGTTTTTTATTGTCATGATGCTTATTTGAATTGTCTTTATATGATAAACTGTATTGTATGAATTGTTTATTTGTTCTTATTGCTTCATATAAATTGTCATCCCGTTTCACTTCCTCCACTTTTGGAAAACTCACTCTATGCACACACCTAGCGGTTACGTGGTTTGCGGCCGTGCACTTTTCAAAAAAATACCGTTTAGGGGAAAGTTCGTGGGTAAGTCGATTAGCGGTGCAGTCGACAGTCACGTGCTTTTCACTCTCAAGTTGTCTGCTTGGGAGAAGACCAGTCTAGAAAAACCCACTCTTAATCGGCCTAAGATAGAACTAAACCAAAACTCTTTTAAGAGCATGCATCATTTTAGTCTTAGGTGATTTAATATCCGAGGTGTATTAAATCCATTAGTTAATCTTACCTAAATGTGCAAGCGGGTTTTCAACTCCAAGTGACACCTTATCCGTATATGTGCATTATTTGAAGGCTGAACATGCCAATCATGTGGACCATGTGATAAGGTGCCAATCATGACACCTTATCACGTATATGAGCATGACTTACTTTCTATGATATGTATAAAAATTTTCAAATGATTATGACAAAATATATTTTACTTTCTTTTAAACTATTGATGAAATATACTTCCTTTTGACCAAAAAAGAAAAGGTTACAGTAGTTATACTTTACTATTTATTGTTTTTCAAAAAATAGAAATATTTAATTAATTTACATTAATGGAATGAAACATAATGGCATATTTATCTTTCAAATACACGTTAGACCTACCTCTGGCACAAAGAGGTCCCTTACATATTAGGACGCGCAATTATTTGCTATACTTTAAAATTTGTAACATGCTTGCCTGTTTATTTGCTTACTTGACTTTATTATTTTTACTAACATCATTTGTTGTTTTTCAGAAGAAAAAAAAAATAGACTATCCAACTTGCTAATATTATTATATTTGTTCATATATTTTTGTTACTTATTTTTTTATATCATCTTTTCGAATTATTCCGCGCGACTCTAGTGCACCATTTTTATATTTACTTAGGCTCAAACTTCTTTTAGGTCTACTCCAATTCTTAGAGTCTAATTAAGATATTTTTAGTCTCTCGGTATCTTCTATTTTTATAAAGCACGACGTCTTTCCCATAAACTCTTCAATAGGCTCATTTCTTCATGAAATCCCTCGATATTCGTGCGTTCAACTAGCCTTTAAAAATTTCTTTAAACAACAAGGTGTATAATAAGATTTCATTAAAACTGGCATAATATATTTCTCCCATATAATCCATGCATTAATTTTATTCGCGTTCTTTTCATAAAATATAGTTACATATTTTTTAAATATTGCCATTCGTGCCTCACAGAATTTTTTAATTTCGTAATCTTGTCTCATATTATATCTCTTAGACTTTCAACCTTCGTGCCAATTCTCATTTACAAGTGGATAGATGTCCAAACTTGCACAATCTACCAAGAATAGGAGGCCACTATTTGGTCAATTTGCATCGTCAAATTATTTCCAATATTTTTACCTATTAAATTCAAGTGTCTGCATCGTCTTATTTCGGGTCGTCGAGATTAATCTTCACGCATCCGTTAATTCTAAGTTTTGGCACATGAGTCGAGGTACTATCCCACAAGTCTCAAAATGGTTGATACCGAATTTTAGGCCTCACCAACTTTACAATTTGCCAAAGCTAAAAAAGGAAAAAAATTCTTTTCATTGACTACCATATCCTTATCATTATTTTGATCCTGAGCTTGTCTATATCCAAATAACAACGAATTATTTTCTAATATCAAAATGACTCATCTTTGGCCCCTCTTAAACATTGTAATATTACAAGACCCAATCTCGTCAGTTTCTTAAGCACTCATTCCCAAATATTCTACCCTTAGCTTTTAATATTTGCTCCATCGTGAAAGATATATCCTTTTTTCCAAAGAGGTTGACTTGACAATATGGCCAACGAAATCGCAGTGATTGACCTAGATGCGGATGAGTTTGAGTACAAGCAATCTAAATCAAAGCAAGATAAGATTGCTAAGCTTGAAGCAAAAGTGGCAAATTGAGCAAGAAATTGATGGCGTCAAGGAAGTGATAGCTGATATTAAGAACTCGTTCAACGAAAAAGGCTACTCTCCATTTCATACAACTGCATCTACCACTTATGAGTGTAATGCCTAATTTTTTCAAATCTGCACTCTTTCTTGCTAGAAAGGGTGCTAAGCTGCCAACAATATTTATGTAGAAGAAGCATGATTAAAAAGATCACAAAATTTGAAAGAGTATTATTCCCCACCCACCTTCCCTTATTTAGGATGCGCATGCAACCTATGTAAGGGTTAGCTTCATTATAGCAAAGAAACTGGGGCAAATATTGGCACGCAGGTTGAGCGTGCTCGAAAGGGACATCATGACATGGAATAATAATCAAAACCTTCCCAAAGATTGGGGCAATTTTTGAAAATTCCAGAGCCATGCAAGGACAAGGACCTATGCTAGAGCTAAAACTTTGATGTTCGACATGAGTCAACCTTTCACAAAAATTTCAAATTAACTCGCTTCCATGTCAACAAGTCTCGAGCATTAGAGCCCCTAGATTACAATTCATTCTCGTCCATCCATTTTGCAACTTAGGCCATCATTTCCCTGCTTAACCATATCATGAATTAATCTATCTAATTACATACTTTATTACTTTGTGCATTTATTTGATTATGAAAAATATGCTAACACTTTACTTTTATTTTGTAAAGTTTTATTTTTCCTTTAAAGGTTGCCTATCATTGAACACTATTTTGGCTGCGAATCTGCATAAAGGACGGGCTATAATGGCAGATCATTTTGAAGAATTCAGTACCGGTATGGGACTATTGCAATCACAGAATGATGACACCAAGGCGAATGTGGTGCAAATAAAAGTATTGGTTAATTTGGGAAGTACTTTTAACCTTCTTCCAAATACAACCTCCACCTCCAGCTCCATCCAAAATATTTGCTTAACCATATCTCCTTACCCAACTCCTACTTATACAATCTCTCCACAAATGCCAATAACCTGCAATCCCAATCAAGTCATGATGATTCCTAATACCCAACTTCCTATAACCACAACTCCATTTAAGGAGGACAAGCAAAAACGACTAGCAATATGCCCGTATAAGAGACCTGAAAAATTAACCCAGCAGATTTGCCGCAAAAAATTAGAGAATGAACTCCATAATTTGAAGAAAGTCATTGGAGAAGAATTGCAGTCGAGAAATTATCAAAGTCTACGATATGAAGACTTGTGCTTGCAGACAGATATTAAACTGGCACTAGGGTATCAACTACCAAAGTTCAATACTTTCAGTGAGAAAGAAAATCCCATCGCTTATTTAAAGGACTATTGTAGCAGGTTACTTGGTATTGGGCACAATGAGGCCATTCGAATGAAGTTATTTATCCAAAGCTTATCAGGACCTGCACTTATTTGGTACACAAAACAAGATTTAGCAAATGGCACACGTGGGATGATATGTCTCATGATTTTGTAAAGCAATATGAGTTCAACTTTGGAGTCGATCCAGATATGCATAGTTGTACAAAATAGAGAAAATGCCACATGAATTTTTTCAGGATTATGCAATCCGGTGGAGAGTTGAAGCTTCAAAGGTGCACCCTCCGCTATCCAAGAAAGAATTAATTTCAATCTTCATTGACATTCAAAATGACATATATTATGAAAAGCTGGCTACTGCAAACGTACGCAATTTCTCAGACTTGATTAGAGTCGGGGACTTCCTAGAAAGCGGCATCAAAGAAGGAAAGGTTATCATGCAAACTATCAATCATGCTTTACAATTTGATATGTTAGAAAATTGGAAAGGCAAAGAGAAGAAAAATGCCATAGTTTCCATGACTCTGCATCAACCGCAATGCCATCATGATCACCAGCTCCTACAAAATCATGCCATCTCTAATGCCCGTAACATGCATCTCCAGCCTCCTCGTCAACAAAGCATTCAACACCAACATCAACATCATCAAGCACAAGTCGTTTATCACCAATCAAAGAAAAGAAAGCCTCACAACTTCACACCTCTGAGTGAACCAATCTCTAGCATATTCGCTCGATTTCTTGGAAGGATTTTTGACCTTTCGCATCCATTATTCGACCCGTCAAAGTATTGTGCTTATCATTCAAACTCTCAAGGTCATGATACAAAAGAATGCCTAGCATTAAAACATAAGATTCAAAATTTAATTGATGCTAACAAACTGCAAGTGCACCTACCAGTTGGAACAAATATGTCAAATGCAATTAGCCGCAGCACAAGCAATATACCGAGCGTGGTTGGGCGTCCGAAGAAGATACGTCGTTTGGACTAGTTCACCTTGCATTGTCGGCATTGTCATTTTGCAACTATCATTGTCACACCTCCTTTTGGCCCGCGCCTGCAGGGGCGTAGGGGAGTTTTTTTCCAATAAAAAGACAATCGAAACGGGATTTTATTTAAAGATTCAGAGTCGCCACTTAGGAGATTTATGGTGTCCCAAGTCACCGGTTGAATCCCGAATCAAGGAAAAAATTGACTCTATATTACATTCTGCGAACCAGAAATCCGGATAGGGAATTCTGTTAACCCGGGAGAAGGTGTTAGGCATTCCCGAGTTCCGTAGTTCTAGCACGGCCGCTCAACTGTCGTATTTGGCTTATTTATCTGATTTTTATACATGTTGAACCTATGCACAAATTTTAACTGTTTACTGCTTTTATTATTATTATTTGTAACAAGCATTGCAACGTCGTGAAAATACATCTTGAACCACGTCACATCAATGCACCCGGTGGTTATTGACACATTTCAACTCTGTTGAGATTTGGATTTGGGTCACATAAATGTTCACCCGAGTTTGAGAAAGTAAATTATTAAAGGCGCGCCTAAAGCGACTAGCGTATCATTATTTTGGGTAAGGCCGTGAACTTTTGCTAAACGGCCCATCCCGAGGTCTAAGTAATTTTACCAACACGTCGAGGCTCGTCTCATTCATTATTTTTAAAAGGAATTTGCAACATTGTGGAAATGCATCTCGAACCACGTCACAATCAATATAACTGTGATTAGCGACACATTTCGACTTCATTGAGATTTGGATTTGGGTCACATAAATGTGCACCCGGGTTTAAGAAGGTAATGTTATTTAAAGTACGCGCCTAAAGAGACTAACGCGGGGTTATTTTGGGAAATGGTCGTGAAGTTCGCTAAGCGGCCGATCCCGAGTTCTAAGTAATTAATACATACATTTGTGAGGGCCCCGCAATCTATGTGTTTTATTTGGCGAAGCTCATCTCATTTTTATTCAAGGATATCCTAAAGCGACTATGATTTTCTATTTATTTGTCTCTATGAATAAAGGAAAATCCTAATCAATTAGTATTAAAAGTTCGGGCTTCAAGTTCAAGTCCGGGTCCAAACAAAAGGAAACACCTTCTAGTTTGAACCTGCTACCTAACTTAAGATCCGCCGCCTGCCATTGTAAATATTAACAAACCAGCTACCATTTCGTTCCCGTTCAACTCTAGCTTTATTATATGAACTGGACTATTGGAATTAACTATGTGTAATACAAAGCCATTTTTTGAACTCTTTTTACAACTTGTTGAAAAATGCATCAATGCCTAAAAACTGACATCAAGCTAACATTAATCACTAACGTTTGAGAACTAGCATTAGTTACTAAAATTATTTACATTGCTATTTAAAAGGATGTTATTTACTCAAGTGAACTCGCAATTTCAGAATTAGACCTTTTAAACCAACATATAAACTATTTGAACCTCTTTTGTGACATAAACTATTTGAAACTATTTCACGACTACTGAAGAAAAATTAAGTACAATATATTTCATAACTAATAATAGCCAACTAAGATTAATTACAATTGATATTCACATGTTTGTAGAAATAGATTTAATCAGTCCAGTTTATGCATTCCCAAGTCATTCTAATACATGCTATTAAATATCAAGTGAACTACTGCTTATACATTAAAGTAAAAACAAAGAAAAGGGGAAGTTCAGAAATCTATTCCAACAACTCTTTACTTCCTTTCCATTAAATTTGAGAGCTTTAGAACGTGTACCTGGATAATGGAAATACAAGAAGATGAAGGAGCAGTCAGCAACAGTAATAACACAGCAACACAGTGACAGAACACCCCAGTAACAGATTAAAAAAAAAGGAACTAGCAGAATTCCAGCAACACCCAATGAAACAGTAGCAAATAACCAATAGCAAACTCAGGAAGAACCAATTGAAACTCCAGAAATACCAACCAGCAACACCAATGAAACAGCAACAGTACTAGTTCTGATATTCAGCAGTGAAAGAAAAGACCTCACTTTTCAGTTTCTTAGCTCTCACACACTGAACCTTTTAGGATTAAAAAAAAACCAGCCTCTTTTTTACTTTCAAATTACTGAACTTTTAAATGTTAAAAATCCAGCCTAGACTCTCTAAAAAAAACTGAAAGAGAACTAATTTTTTCCTTCAAAAAACCAGCCCTTTTTCTGTCTTGAATGACCCTATTTATAACCCAAAAACAGGCCTGTTATCTCTGCCTTGAAACCATCAGATTCTAACTGCCCATTCCCCTTTGAATCTCACTACTTAATGTCTTCTTGTTTAAAGTTATTTTGTTCCCCACACTTGCATGCCTTGTTCCCTATTGTTTCAATCAAAACTATGGGTTATTATAATATTTCTATTGACTCCCATACTATCATGTTATGTTCCCCATTAACAAATGTCTTGTCCCCCACTATGTATTAAACAATGTCTTATTTTAATATTATTAGTGCTTAGTGTACAAAGCACACAAATTAATCATTTTTTGAAACTTTAAATCCCAAAATACCCCTGAAACTACTGAAATTACCATTCTACCTCATCAGCTATATCCAATCTTCCTAATCAATTAACCAAACTATAGCAGCTATAACCAATCTTAAGTGAGAAATCCTAACAATTGACTAATTAAACACATGAAACTAACTCCCAATCAACAACATTAGGACAATTCAACAAGGCCAGATTCATATTAGAACAAACTTAACAGAACAAACAAGTATATCCAATCACTAAACACAATCATCAATTGAACTCAAAACAGTAGGAAAGTCGTCAAAACGCATACACATATAATTTCAACGAATATGCAGTAGGATACTTCATGCGAAAACTTTATCAAAATGAAACCACATTAAAACGAAACCACAAATAGATCCGTGAATAGCATAGATTCGAGGTAAAAGATATGACATTTACTACTGCACTTTCTTGCTCTGTTACGCACAGTGAAAACGAAACTCCAAAGAAAAAGCAAAAAATCCGTGAACGAGCTATGGTTGACCTGTATGTTGACGATCCGACGTCGAACAATGCTGAACTTCCGATGAAACACAGCTTCATTCACAACACTGTTTCGACGCTTGACTAACAAACACGGACTCGGACGGAACCTCGACACACTGCCTCGACGTAAGACTAAGCACGACCTCAGATGGCTGGTTTCATTTTGGACTGGAGGGCGGCTGGTCTCGTTTTGGACTGGAGGGTGGCTATGGAGAAGGTGAGGCAGGCTGTTTCAGGTGGTCGACGGTGGTCGTTGGTAGTGGGGCTGGCGTGAAGGGAGGTGGTCGTTTGGAGAAGCTGGCGGTGGTTGCTGGACGTGGTTGTGGTGGGCGTGAGGCGGGCTGTCGACGAGTGATGGAGTCGCCGGTGGTCGTTGGACGTCGATGGAGAAGGCTGGCCAGTGGTCAGCAGTGCAGCGACGAGCGGACTTGGCTGGGGCTCGCGACTGGAGGGTCGTTGGGCTGTAGGTTATCGACGGGTTGATGGAGTCGACGGTGGTCGTTGGTTCGAAGAAGAAGAAGAAGGGAAGCCATTGATGTTGAGGGAAAAGGAGGGGTCGTTTGGAGAAAATGAAGAAAAGAGGGGGCGAGTGGTTTAGGTTTTTTTTGTTAGGGATTGGAAATGAGAATGAAAATGGAAAAAGGGGGGGGTCGTTTGGGCTATGGGGCAGACCGGGTCGGGTATGGGGTATGGGGTGGGTATCTGGGCTATCTTGGACGGGTTTCAATTTCAAAGGGGAAGAAAAATTGTTTGGGATGATGGACTTTAAATTAATTTGGCCCAAATATGACTTAACACTCTTTTATTTTGCCTTTCTTTTCCTTAAACTAATAAAACTAAAAATTTCAAAAATCTTAAATTAACTTATAGGACTAGATTAATTTATAAAAGTACTAATTAACTTTTAATAACAATTAACACACACAATTAAATAAAATCACATAACTTGGACATGAAATGCTAAAAATGCAAAAAATACATTATTTTGTGATTTTCTTTCTCTTGAAAACAAAACATGGTTCAATTAATTCAAGAATGCATAATTAAATCCTAAATATGCATGCAACAGGTATTTGGTATTTTTCAATTAATTAAAATAAGGTAAACATTCACAGACAGAAATAATTATCCAAAATGTCACGCAAAATTCTCAAAATTGTACACAAAGGCTATTTGTTTTATTTTTCGATTTTTTTTGGAGTAGTTTTCGTGAAACAAAAATCACGTGCTCACAGCTGCCCCTCTTTGTCCGAAAGCACAAAGAGTTTTCGTGCAAAGATAAAGTGAGCGGATACGAGCGATTTTTGCCCGTTGGAATACTCCATGTGAAGCATTTTTGAAAAGATTTAACCGAACCTTTACTTCACAGGTTTCCTACATATCCCTGGCTAAAAGGGAATCAGGTTAATGTAGTTCAGGAAGTTTTGGTAGCTGGGACTACCATGGGACTGCAACGTTGCTGTTACTGCTATTGCATGCTGTTACTACTGCTTTTCGATTTCCTTATTACACCGTGCCAAAAGAAAATAAGAAGCTAGACTTAAACTAGGAATTACAAAATCTTATCTATCTTCGACTTGCTCTTGTAGTCTTCTTTCTGATTTCTGAAATGAGATTCATGCTAGGGGTATTTTTGTTGTAACCCTCCGCATTACTGACTTCTGACTTGATCTTGAAATGTATTCCTCTGTTCTGCAGGCGGGCTCCTGACTCCAATAGCGACTTTGCAAATAAATCAGCCTCTATTCTCCAGGCGGGCTCTTGACTTCAACAACAACTTTAAAGTAAACACCTCCACTCTACAGGCGGGCTCCTGACCCCTTCAACTTAAAATATGACAACCTCCGTTCTACAGGCGGGCTCCTGACTTTATCAACTTCAAATATAACAACCTCCGCTCTAACAGGCGGGCTCCTGACTCCTTCAACTTAAAATATGACAACCTCCATTCTACAGGCGGGCTCCTGACTTCAGCTACTTCTTAAAAATATAATACCTCCATTCTCCAGGCGGGCTCCTGACTTCGTCTGCAACTTGTAATGATAACAACCTCCATTCTTCAGGCGGGCTCCTGACTTCCAACACAACTTAAAAATATAACACCTCCATTCTCCCGGCGGGCTCCAGACTTCAACAATGACTTAAAAATATAACACCTCCATTCTCCAGGCGGGCTCCTGACTTCATCAACTTCAAATATAACAACCTCCGTTCTAACAGTCGGGCTCCTGACTTCTTCAACTTAAAATATAACAACCTCCGTTCTACAGGCGGGCTCCTGACTTCAACTACAACTCAGAATGTAATACCTCCATTCTCCAGGCGGGCTCCTGACTTCACTACTTCCCAAAACATAATACCTCCATTCTCCAGGCGGGCTCCTGACTTCAACTACTTCTTAAAATATAGCACCTCCATTCTCCAGGCGGGCTCCTGTCTTCGACTACAACTCAAAAATATAACACCTCCATGTTTCAGGCGGGCTCCTGACATCGACTATTTCTTAAAGACATAACACCTCCATTCTCCAGGCGGGCTCCTGACTTCAACAACTTCTTAAAAATATAATACCTCCATTCTCCAGGCAGGCTCCTGACTTCAATAAACAATTTAGAGATAATACCTCCATTTTCCAGGCGGGCTCCTGACTTCGACAATTTCTTAAAAACATAATACCTCCATTCTCCAGGCGGGCTCCTGACTTCAACCTTCTCAAGAAATATAACACCTCCATTTTTCAGGCGGGCTCTTGACATCGACTATTTCTTAAAGACATAACACCTCCATTCTCCAGGCGGGCTCCTGACTTCAACAACTTCTTAAAAATATAATACCTCCATTCTCCAGGCGGGCTCCTGACTTCAATAAACAATTTAGAGATAATACCTCCATTTTCCAGGCGGGCTCCTGACTTCGACAATTTCTTAAAAACATAATACCTCCATTCTCCAGGCGGGCTCCTGACTTCAACCTTCTCAAGAAATATAACACCTCTATTTTTCAGGCGGGCTTCTGACTTCAATTATGACTTAAAAAATATAAAACCTCCATTCTCCAGGCGGGTTCCTAACTTCAACTTCTTCTTAAAAATATAACACCTCTATTCTCCAGGCGGGCTCCTGACTTCAACAACTTAAAGATACAACACCTCCATTCTCCAGGCGGGCTCCTGACTTCAACAACAACTCAAAGATAATACCTCCATTCTCCAGGCGGGCTCCTAACTTCAACAACTTCTTAAAAAATGCATTTTATTGCTGTTGCTCCTTCCTGCCTCCTGGACCATTTTCCTTCTAACTTGAAATTATCTTCTTTCAAAACTGCTTCCCTCAAAATTGGTGTTTCATTCCTCTGAAAACTGTTGGGGATAACACCGGTGTTTTATTCAAAAATATGTTATTTTCCTCATTCAAAGACTACTTCCCTTAAAGCTGGTGCTTTCCTTCCACTGGAACTACTTCCCTTAAGACTTGTGTTATCTTCCTTCTGAAATTGCTTCCTTTAAAACTTGTTTGGCCTTCTTCCGAAAACTGCTGGGGATACCATTTTCCCCCAAACTTGTGTTATCTTGCTTCTTCCCCAAGTGGGTACCGGACTTCCAGAAAATTTTCAAAATGAAAGAAAATTTTCTGCCCCAATTTGACAATCTTTCCTGTATCATGATGTCTTTTCATCATCTATAACATTTCCTGTCCCTGCTTCAAATCAAAGACAAAAATTTTGTTAGTTTAAAACGTGGTGAATGGTCGTGTCACTCCTGCTGGGGATGGTTTTCTCTTTCTCCTTTCCTAGCTTTGTGTTCCATTGCATTACCAAAGCTTGCTGGGGATGAGATTATTTATTGGGGATGATATTCATGCTGGCGGTCATATTCCTGCTGGGGATGGTTTTCCCCCTCTTCTTTCCCTGCTCCGTGTTGTCCGACCCTCTTGGGATTTGGTCGATAATCTTCCAGGGATGCTCTTGTTTCTTGACGATTCTTTATTCACCAATTGTTGCTTCCCACTTTTCTCCATACTCTCCCCGAAATCCTAGACCAATCCATCATTTGGTCTTGCAACGAACGTCTTTCTCGTTCCATTGCATTATCTTTGGCCCGTCCTATCCACATTGTGTTTTTGCACCATCTTGGCAACTGGTAATAAGCTCTGAAAATCCTTTTCAAAAACAAACTGCTAGGGAGATAAAGACTTTAAACCAAGAAATAAAAAGTGATGATTTCAAAAGATAGAAAAAAGAAGAAGTCTTTCTGAACAAATGCTGGGGAAAAAGAAAGAAAAGAACTTATCTGAATTATATAACCGATCCCAACGATCATGTTGTGCATTCTGGATTAATCAACCCAGTCTACTTATATCAATCAATCTTGTGGACGGCCTCCTCTTGTTGGGGATAAACAGGCACTCAACTCTTTGCCAAATGCGGATCCTTTCCGCCAATCTTGTCTTGTCGCCTCATAGTGCCCTTCGAGGGGTTTTCACTAATAAGACTCTCTCATTTCTCTCAACTCCCGTTGCCTTATGGTTCCTGTGAAGGTTTTCACCGATAAAACTCTCTCGTTTTATTTCTCTCAACTTACGTCGCCTTATGGTGCCTGTGGAGGTTTTCACCGATAAGACTCTCTCATTTTATTTTATTTTTTTCAGCTGGGGATTGGAGTGTTACCGATATGACTCTCTCTGCTGGGGATTCTTTCGGCTACCAATTCATTTCCAGCTTATGATCCTCTTCTCTGCTGGGGATCAGAGTGTTATTCCCGACTTCCGTTTGCATGACTTGGCACTTCTCGGATACTGATCGGGAGGTCTTTTTGGACATCAATATGGGTTTTTGTGTATGGCTAAAAGAAAAGGGGTGTCAAAAGGTTCAAAATAATTTTTATGGGTAAACATTACAAATCTTGGAATCAAACTTCCTTCCCAAAATTACAAACACAACTTCTGCCCCAGTTTCTTGCTTGAGGATTTTTATTTTTGTTACACTATGACCGAGCCGTGAGGCGCCTACATATCCTTTTTGAGGAATCAGGTCAAACGTAGTTCCCAATTCCTTTATTTTTTTCTTGCGATTTTTCTTTTGTCTTAATTATCATCATTATTTTTTCTTTCTTTCTTTTTTTTCTTTTCCATTACTGATTCCAAAAGAGGGGTATAAAAGAATAAATAAGGCTCAAAAGCGGAAGCAAAGGTTGAAGTGTTTGGATGGAAGAACAAATTGTCTCCGTCATTTCACTCTCCGAAACCATGCCAAGTGCAAACAAACAACAATTACAATTAAAAGAAATCATACATAATATCTCTTAACTGCGTCAGAATTGATAGCCATGTCGACGCATTTCCTTTCGATATCTGTTAAATATAAAGCGCCATTAGACAACACTCTGGTTATAATGAATGGCCCTTGCCAATTCGGGGCGAACTTGCCCTTTGCTTCGGCCTGATGTGGCAGGATTCGTTTCAGCACCTGCTGTCCTACTTCAAATTTCCTGGGACACACCTTCTTATTATATGCTCTTGCCATCCTCTTTTGATACAACTGGCCATGGCATACTGCTGCCAATCTCTTTTCATCAATCAAGCTCAACTGCTCCAAACGGGTTTTGACCCACTCGTCATCATCAATCTCAGCCTCAACGACAATCCGAAGGGACGGGATTTCAACTTTCGCCGGTATTACTGCTTCAGTTCCGTATACCAACAAATAAGGAGTTGCACCTACTGAAGTACGAACAGTAGTGCGATAACCCAACAATGCCAATGGTAACTTCTCATGCCATTGTATCGACCCTTCTACCATCTTCCGAAATATCTTCTTTATGTTTTTGTTGGCTGCCTCAACTGCTCCATTCGCCTTGGGACGATATGGGGTGGAATTGCGGTGTGTAATCTTAAACTGTTGACATACCTCTTTCATCAAATTGCTGTTAAGATTAGCACCATTATTCGTGATGATAACCTTTGGGATTCCAAATCGACAGATGACATTTGAGTAAACAAATCGACCACTGCTTTCTTGGTTACTGACTTGAAAGTTTTAGCTTTAACCCACTTAGTGAAATAATCGATGGTCACCAGAATGAACCTATGACCGTTGGTAGCCGCCGGCTCAATAGGTCCAATGATATCCATTCCCCAGGCAACAAATGGCCATGGTGCTGACATCGTATGCAATTCTGTCGGCGGAGAATGAATCAGAGCTCCGTGTAGCTGACACTGATGGCATTTCCACACGAAACTGATACAATCACGCTCCATAGTGAGCCAATAGTACCCTGATCGAAGAATCTTCTTCGCCAATACATATCCGCTCATATGTGGCCCACAAACTCCAGCGTGTACCTCTGTCATAACTATTGTGGCTTGACTAGCATCTATATATCTCAGCAATCCCAAATCTGGTGTTCTTTTGTACAACACTCCTCCACTGAGGAAAAATCCATTTGCCAGTCGCCGAATGACTCTCTTTTGATCTCCGGTGGCCTGCTCCGGGTATATCCCCATCCTGAGGTATTCCTTGACACCATAGAACCATGGTTCACCATCCAATTCTTCCTCCAACATGTTGCAATAAGCATGCTGATCACGAACCTAGATATGCAACAGGTCAACATGAATTTTGTCTGGGTGGTGCAATATTGATGCTAAGGTGGCCAAAGCATCGACAATCTCATTATGAACTCTTGGGATGTGTCTGAACTCCACTGATCGAAATTGCTTGCTCAGATCGTGCAAACATTGTCGATATGGTATGAGCTTCAAATCCCTCGTTTCCCATTCACCCTGAATCTGATGCACCAGGAGGTCCGAGTCTCCCAAGACCAAGACGTCCTGGACATCCATGTCTGCAGCTAGCCATAGACCCAAAATGCATGCCTCATACTCAGCCATGTTGTTGGTACAATAGAAACGCAACTGAGCCGTAACAGGATAATGATGTCCTGTTTCAGAAATAAGTACCGCTCCTATTCCAACTCCCTTCGCATTTGTAGCTCCATCGAAAAAAGCTTCCATCCTGGTTCCTTAGTCATTTCCAACTCATCTATATGCATCACTTCTTCATCGGGAAAATACGTCCTCAAGGGCTCGTATTCTTCATCAACAGGATTCTCAGCCAAGTGATCAGCCAATGCTTGCGCCTTCATGGCCATCCTCGTCACATAGACGATGTCGAATTATGTGAGTAATATCTGCCATTTCTCCAATCTCCCTGTGGGCATAGGCTTCTGGAAAATATACTTCAGTGGATCCAAGCGGGAAATGAGATAAGTAGTATATGATGACAAATAATGCTTCAATTTCTGGGCCACCCAAGTTAGGGCGCAACATATCTTCTCGAGTTGAGTGTACTTAACCTCATAGCATGTAAAATTCTTGCTGAGATAATAGATGGCTTGCTCCTTCCTTTCCGTAATGTCGTGCTGCACCAGTACGCAGCTAAGCGAATTCTCCAGGACCGTTAGATAAAGAAATAACGGTCTTCCTGGCTCAGGTGGAACCAACACAGGTGGATTTGATAAATATCTTTTGATTTGGTCAAATGCTTCCTGACATTCTGCCGTCCATTCTACCGCAACATATTTCTTCAGTAGCTGAAAAATAGGTTCACAAGTTGCTGTGAGTTGAGAAATAAACCTGCTGATATAATTCAACCTTCCCAATAGACTTATTACTTCTGTCTTGTTCTTCGGCGGTGGAAAATCTTGGATGGATTTGATCATTGACGGGTCCAACTCAATGCCTCGCCGACTGACGATGAATCCCAATAATTTTCCAGATGGAACACTAAATGCACATTTGGTCGGGTTGAGCTTAATATCATACCTTCGAAGTCTTTGGAAAAACTTCCTCAGGTTTGCTACGTGGTCTTCCTGATGCTTGGATTTTATGATCATATCGTCCACGTATACCTCAATCTCTTTGTGTATCATGTCATGAAACACAGTAGTCATTGCTCTCATGTACGTTGCCCCAGCATTCTTCAAACCAAATGGCATTACCCGGTAGCAATAAGTCCCCTACGGCGTAATGAAAGCCGTCTTTTCCGCATCTTCTTCATCCATCAGAATCTGATGATACCCAGCATAGCAATCCACAAAAGACCCGATCTCACGTCCGACACAATTATCGATCAAGATATGGATGTTGGGTAATAGAAAGTTATCCTTTGGGCTTGCCCTGTTTAGATTGCGGTAATCAACACATACCCTGATCTTACCATCTTTCTTCGGCACTGGCACCACATTAGCCAACCAATCTGGATATCGAGTGACCCGAATAACCTTTGCCTGCAGCTGCTTGGTTACTTCTTCTTTAATCTTCACACTCATATCTGTTTTCAACTTCCTCAATTTCTGCTTGACGGGAGGGCATGCCGGGTCAGTGGGCAATTTATGAACCACTAAATCAGTGCTTAATCCCGGCATGTTATCGTACAACCATGCAAAAACGTCTTTGAATTCAATGAGTGCTTTGACTAGTTCTTCCCTGAAATTTGGTTCAATGTGGATGCTTATTTTAGTTTCCCTGATATCGTCTGTATCCCCTAAATTGATGGCTTCTGTGTCATTTAAGTTGGGCTTGGGTTTCTCTTCGAACTGGCTTAATTCTATGTTTATCTCTTCAAAGGCTTCATCCTCATCGTATTCCGATTCATCATCATAATCGACCTCTTGTATAATTAGTTCGGAATCAGATTGATTTTTTAGACTAGGTTGAAGATCCATTGTGCATGCCATGTCATTAGAACCAGTATGAAGGGAACTGTTCAGAAAGAGAAAAGAAGAAAACAGAATTAAAACAAAATAAAGAGAGAAAACTTTCACTTTATTAAACTGCGGGATAACAAAGTTTCACACTTTGCCGAATACAAAACAAAATTGGATTACAACCCTGGAATAATCCAAAAAGACAAGAAAGAAAAATCAGAGCCCACTACCAAGACTCCCTCCGGGTAGGAAGGGGAGTAGCCATCCAATTGTTTATATTTGCCCTAGGCCCCACAAACTGTACATCTAACCTACTGGACCCTTCTCCAGCTTCTATCATGTTGACATCGGCGAACAGCTTTTCAAAGCCCTCATTCAAATCTCCATCTAGCCAATCAGTGGTCCGAGAACTTTCGGGACTGACAACTTTCTGATACCTGCCTTGGCAAATGATCTGGATAGGCGCGGGATTGGCTTGGGAAGGACCCAGACTCTTTTCTTCAACTTGCGGGCCCGTCTCACATCCGCTGCTGTAGGCTTGAACCCCAACCCAAAGGTATCCAGATTTTTGGGCAAAGAAACCGGCTGAACAATACCCTGAAGATCAACCCCTAAACCTTTGCCTGGCACAAACCTGTTCTTCAACATCTCCAAGGCTACCATGATAGTTGCAGCCGCTATTTTGGGAAGTGGGATGCTTTCACCTTCGGGAACTTTGTCTACTAAAACCGCTTCGAAAACCTGGTAAACCCACAGTCCCTTATCATCATCAGTCTCTATGAAGGGTACGATGGCATCACTTACAGCGCTTGCATTGTCTTCCCCATGTACTACCATCTCTTGCCTATCCCACTCGAATTTGACCATCTGATGTAATGTATAAGGCACTGCTTTGGCGGCGTGGATCCAAGGTCGCCCCAACAGAAAATTATATGACACTGCCACATCTAACACTTGAAACTCCATAGTGAACTCGACCGGACCAATTGTTAATTCAAGTATGATGTCACCCACTGTGTCTGTACCACCCCTATCAAATCCTCGAACATAGATGTTGTTCTTGTGAATTCTGTCACAATCGACCTTCAGTTTGTTCAATGTGGCCAAAGGACAGATATTGGCACTGGACCCATTATCAATCAGTACTCGAGTGGCTATCGAGTCTTCACACTTCACAGTCAAATAAAGGGCTCTATTATGTTCTGTACCCTCCACGGGTAACTCATCGTCTGAAAAAGTGACCCTGTTGACCTTGAAAATCTTGTTTGCTATTTTCTCTAGATGGTTCATAGAGATCTTATCCGGAACATGGGCTTCATTCAGAATTTTCATCAATACCCGGCGGTGCTCGTCTGAATGGATTAACAATGATAACAATGAGATCTGTGCCGGGGTCTTCCTCAACTGCTCCACAATGGAGTAGTCTTGCGCCTTCATTTTCTTTAAAAATTCTTCCGCCTCTTCCTCGGTAACTGTATTCTTTGTCGCTACTGGATTGGCCCTTCTTAACTTTGCGGGAGCAAAACACCTTCCCGAACGAGTTAACCCCTGTGCCTCACATATTTCCTCCACAACTTCCTTCCCCTTATGCATTACCATTACTTGACTGTAACTCTATGGCACAACTTTCTCGCTGATTATTGGTAACTGCATTACTGGCCTGATAACAACTGGCCCTGTGCATGCCCCCTTCACGGCTACTGGCTTGCTTGATATCCCTTGCACCGTTACTTTGACTGGCTCTGGATTCTTGGCAACATCAGACGAACTCTTCCCCATCACCACCACTGGCTTGCCTTCTACCCTTTCCGACTGTACTACCGCTTTTCCACTGATCGACTTTTCTTTCGGACTGGCACGGATCATCATTACCGTTTGTGAGGGATTCTTGAGCTTCCCTCCTTCGTGCACTAGTTCGATCATGTGGGTTGCATGGTGTGCCGACAACGGGTTCTGATTGATGTTAGGTGCCTCTGGCTCCTGGATCTCGATCCTATTTGTGTCAATAAGATCTTGTACGGCAGTCTTTAACTTCCAACACTTCTCAGTATCATGCCCGAGAGCCCCCGAGCAATATTCACAGCTTACCGAGTGGTCCAGATTTTTGGGAAGGGGATTTGGCAATTTGGGCTCCACATGACTCAATAAGCCTAACTGCCTCAATTTGTGGAACAAAGTAGTATAGGTTTCTCCCAGCGGAGTGAATGTTCTCTGTTTCTACGCCCTTTCATTCTTGAAAGTCTGATTCCCACGAAAACCTGGTCCCGAAGGAATCCTGTAGGCCCTTGGTGGTGGATATGTGTTTTGCGGTGGTGGATATGTGTTTTGTGGAGGTGGATATGTGTTTTGTGAAGGTGGATATGTATTCTGGGGAGCTAGCGCACGCCATTGCGGGCGAGCCGGAGGCTGGGTGTAAGTTTAGGCGTGATGGACAGAGAAATGTGGCTTTTGTGGTAGGTAGTAGGGTTGTGGAGGGCCGTATGGAATGTGTGGGTAATTTGAGTGATGGGGTCTAGGTTGGTAGTGAGAGGGGGTGACCTCTAGATCTGGACCAAGTACCTGTCTCGACTGTTGCGACATCTTCCCTTTTCTTCTTTCCGAGCGCACCTCCCGTGCCGCTCTGGATGGCCTGAGTGGTTGCTTTAATCGCCGAATAGCTCAGGATTTTGTTGGACTTAAGTCCCTTTTCAATTATACCGCCCATTTTTACTACTTCGTTGAAAGATTTGCCAACTGACGTCACCAAGTGACCGAAGTAAGTTGGCTCCAGAGTTTGCAGAAAATAGTTCACCATTTCCCCCTCTCTCATCGGAGGATCAACTCTTGCCGCCTGCTCTCTCCAGCGGAACCCAAATTCTCGGAAGCTTTCCCCGGGCTTCTTCTCAAGTTTCAGCAATGTCAGATGGTGAGGGACGATCTCAAGGTTGTACTGGAAGTGGCCTGCAAAGGCTTATGCCAGATCGTCCCAGGTGTACCACCTGCTAGGATCCTGTCTTGTGTACCATTCCAGTGCAGACCCGCTTAGACTTTGACCAAAATGAGCTATCAACAACTCGTCTTTTCCCCCGGCCCCTCTCATCTTACTGCAAAAACCTCGCAGATGTGTCGTTGGGTCACCGTGCCCCTCGTATAGATTAAACTTTGGTATATTGAATCCTACCGGCAATTGAATGTCGGGGAATGGGCACAGATCTTTCTAGGCCACACTGACTTGGTTGCCTAACCCATGGATATTCTTGAAGGACTGCTCCAGGCTTTTAAACTTTCGAAGCACTTCGTCTTGCTCTGGGCTCTTAGCCGGCTTTTCAGTCTCTACCGGGATCTCGAAGTGAGTATTATAAGTATGAGGCTCGGGTGCTTTGAAGGTTGGTTCAGGAGGGTAATATTGGTTATCGTGAGCCTGAAACAACGGCTCGCTGGATGATCTTTGCAGCGTGGCTGGTGGGGGTGCCACGAAAACAGGAACATTTGGTAGAGGAGGGTTTTGATTGGGTTGTGAAGCTTGGGGATCATAGGCATTTCTTCCCTGATAGTATTGGTGACTGGGGAAGCTTGTCGAAGGTCCGGGGGGAGGGTATTCCAGTGAGTGCCCTGGTGGGAGAGTGGGAGTAATGGGAGGGTTAGGCACTTTTTGTACCCTAGCTAAGGCCAGCTGCATTTCTTTCATCTCCTGTCTCATCTTATCCATTTCCTCCTTCAGCATTTGATTCTCCGTCCTTTCATCCTCGACACTTTGGTCTGAACTATTCATGCCTTTTAGTATGGGCCCTTTGGATCTTGTTTGGTAATGGTAATCTGCCAGAACGTTCTAACAAACTAACTGGTTCGAATCTCTGGAAGGACAACAAACTTGTTAGCGTTAGACTTTAACACATATTGCAATTTCACGTTGGGGGATGCAATGTTCCTAGGCAGTTTAACCATTTCTAACATGTCTTTGCTTCGACCGCATGCGTCATTTCGGCTTACTTTGTTTGTGCCTCGTTTAAGTGTTTCTGAAATTTTCTTTATCTCTCTTTTTATTTCTTTCTTTTCCTTTCTTATGTTCACTTTGCCTTTCTCTTTTTCTTTTTAGTGGTGGTAGAATCTTATGTGGATTGCCTGCGTATGATGTCCCCGCATGAATCAGACCGCGCGTAGTTCTGCGCTATAAGTGCGAAAAGCAAATAGATAATTTTTGGAAATTTTCGATTTTTCATTATTAAACATTCTATTACAAACCAGACGCTTTTTGGAAAGGAAAATAACAGAGTCGAAACCCAACCAAGTACGAACTCAATAACTACTAACATACTCTGTGCGAAATAAAGACAGACTCTAAAAGTCAACAGACTCTAAGAAAAAGAAAATGCAAATTCAAACTATGAACACATTAAAGTTTTAAATTTGGGTGCCCGGGGGGCGTCATTCGGCCTCGCCGCGGGTTTAGGTGTAAGGTTCCTTTCCAGCTGTTCCAATTCATACATGATTTGCTTCACAAATATCATCACCGCCGAGAAGAAGGTAGTACGAGTCATGTTTTCACACTCCCGACATTTCCTGGTAATAGCACGAGCAATAGTCAAAATCTTGTTCCTGGTTCGGTCTTTCCCTAGGAGTAGGCGTTCTATTTGATCCCCTCTAGCCTTCAAAACCCGAGAATCATGCAGATGTTATTTTCGTAACTGCTGTATTTCATCTTCCATCGAGGCCATCAGATTATAGCAGTGTTTACTCTCGGTTTCAAAAGCCTTGGCTTGTTTAGCCGCCTCGCTCTCTAGGGTGGTCACCTTCCTTTTTAGACTGACAATGGTCTTTTCATGATCTTTCCTTGTCTGCTGTAAGTACTGTGTGCGCTCTTTCGTTCTCTTTGCCCATTGTGCCCGGAGTTGTGCTATGGTATCCTCAAATTTCTTCAAATCATCCCGGCACTCACCGATTTCCTTTTTCATCCCTTTTATTAACCGCTCATCCGACCGACTCCTTTGTTATTTGTCAGCATCTCTCCTCATTTGTCGGATTTGGGCTTTCAGCGCCTCATTTTCTTGGGCCAATTTTCTCTTTTCTCCCCGATCGTCATCAACTTGCAGACTATTTTCAAATTCCAGGTCTCTAATCTGTTGCCTCAGCTTGCCTACTTCGGCCTGGTATTCGCGCTCTTTGGCCAACCAGTCCCACAGTTCTTGTGACGCCTCAACGAACTCTTAAATGTGAGGTTTTTTGGTTGGCCGTTCTGGTTCGTCTCTTATAATGCCCTTCTTTCTATACCAGGCGAGATAAGCTGGTGAGACTTCGCCTCTGGATAGGTCGCGCACTCAAGTGTTTACCGTCAAATACTGACATTCATTCCATATATAACAGACGGTTTCTTCATGAAATTGGCCGTCGGTGCTTATCTCGACTGTATAAACACTGAGATCTTCATCTGGGTGTACCACCTGACACCTTCCTAACTGTCTCATCACCCGGTAGGGCGCATAAGGTTGAATACCTCGGAGTCCCATTAAGAGGAAGTAAGGCCCAGTGGCGGGCATATACACAATTTCTTCAACAGGAAGCCAACCCAAGGTCCACCCTATTTGTTCTGCAGTGATGGCGCGAAGGCAAGATACCCAGTCTTCAGACCCTTCTGGCAATTTGAGCCCTGAAACCCTCGTGTTATATCCTTCAATGCAGCCTTCGTTTGTAGATCTATAGCTCATATACTGAGAATGATGACACAAGTTCTCGATCATCCACATCTGTAATAACAAATTGCATCCTTCAAAAAAATCTGCCCCAACTTTACAGGCTGTGAGAGCTCGTATATCTCGGACACTATTGCGTGCTTTTGTTGTTGGTAATCAGGACCCTGACGACTCCAGCCACCTTCAAATCAATATTTTTGTCTTTCCGAGGAAACACCACAATGCCCAAGAATGCTACCATGAAGGCGAACCGCCTATGTTCATCCCATTTTGTCCGATTCCCTCTGCTGCAAACCCCGCTTTCCAGATTGTAGAACCCTCCTATGTGCCCATACCTCTGGTATATGAACTGCAGAGTAGAAAAACCCCTATCCAACTCAGAGTACGGGACTCCCTTGCTTATCTTCAGTAGATCCATGAACTTGTGCAAATTGACGACTCTTGGAGCAATCATATATTTGTGCCTTAGCCCATTAGTAAGGTCCATATAACCTGCTACCTCTTCTAAGGTTGGGGTGAGTTCAAAATCTGAGAAGTGGAATACGCTGTGGGACGGGTCCCAAAATGTAACCAAAGCTTTTATGATGTCACATCTGGGTCTGACGTTCAACATTTTGGTGAGACCTCCTAGATGTGGTTTGATCTTATCTCGCTCTGACTTTTCCAAATCCTCCCACCACAAGCGTAACTCCAAAGGGATCTTGCTCCTAACTGTTACCGGCAAACTTGGACCCGTGCTCATTCTGCATGTTTGTTTGGGGTGATTAAAACTCATTGGACTCAAAGAAAGAATAAACTAAAATTGACACACATTTAAATAAAACTCCAGTCTTGTCAATATGGCCTTTCAGCACTTCGAAGAAGATTTAAAGGCTGTGTTTTACCAACCGGACAAAAACCTTGAAAATGACCAACAATGGTTGTTCTCGCAAAAATAGCCTTCCGGCGTCTTTTCAGGGACATTCGGCTATTTTTTACAAGAATGGAATCACCCGACTTATTTATGATGAAAGATTTGAAAATTTGACATTTTTGGCTATTTTTGCAAAAAGGGAGGTTGGACCCGATGAGGGCTGCCTACATATCTCACATCCGGTGAGAATCAAACTAGCGCAGTTCGGACAACGAAAATAACCTAATTCTGAAAACAAGACTTGTTTAAATAAATTACACTAAAAAACATCTTTTTCATTTTTTTTCTTTTTTTTTTTCTTTTTTTTCCCGATATTCCAGTATTTTCAGAAGCCGGTCAGCATGCAAGTCTGCAACAAATAAATGCGTAAAACAAACAGGATGCAGCAGGATGGTCTTTTTCATTTCAGGTTGCTTGTCCTAGACGGACCCAACCCCTGTGTTGAGTCCCCTAAGTCAAGTGCACATGATGCAAATAAGCGTTCATACTAGGGATCCGACATGAGGTTTTGTTATACTAGGTTTATCCTGGGTGTTTGTTCTAGACCTGGCTTACCCGAGCGGACCACTCGAGCCGAGGATGGGAACTGCGTACCGGTAACCAAAAGATCATCCGGTTTTGCAACTCCTCCGAATCCTCGTTCTATTTTGGGATATGACACTAACAGAAAGAAGTCACGACCAGCGTGCACTCCTCAAGAGAGAGAAGAGAGGGATTTCGTAGCAGTTTATATATACAGTTCAGATAATATCAAAGCGGTAAAAGCAACATTTTAGCACATTAGGACAAAACATGTAATAAAATCAGATAATAAATAAAGCCAAATATATCAATTCATCTAAGCTCGAATTCTGAACCCTGAACCAGAGATTCTGGGTTCTCTCCCCAGCAGAGTCGCCAGAGCTATCACACCTCCTTTTGGCCCGCGCCCGCAGGGGCGTAGGAGAGTTTTTTCCAATTAAAGGACAATCGAAATGGGATTTTATTTAAAGATTCAGAGTCGCCACTTAGGAAATTTATGGTGTCCCAAGTCACCGGTTGAATCCTGAATCGAGGAAAAAATTGACTCTATATTACAGTCTGCGAACAAGAAATCCGGATAGGGAATTCTGTTAACCCGGGAGAAGGTGTTAGGCATTCCCGAGTTCCGTGGTTCTAGCACGGTCGCTCAACTGTCGTATTCGGCTTATTTATCTAATTTTTATACATGTTGAACCTATGCGGAAATTTTAACTATTTACTGCTTTTATTATTATTATTTTTAACGAGCATTGCAACGTCGTGAAAATACATCTTGAACCACGTCACATCAATGCACCCGTGGTTATTGACACATTTCAACTCTGTTGAGATTTGGATTTGGGTCACATAAATGTGCACTCGAGTTTGAGAAAGTAAATTATTAAAGGCGCGCCTAAAGCGACTAGCGTATCATTATTTTGGGTAAGGCCGTGAACTTTTGCTAAATGGCCCATCCCGAGGTCTAAGTAATTTTACCAACACGTATAAAGGGCCCCGCATCTTGTGTATTTCTGTTTGTCGAGGCCCGTCTCATTCATTATTTTTAAAAGGAATTTGCAACGTTGTGGAAATGCATCTCGAACCACGTCACAATCAATGTACCCGTGATTAATGACACATTTCGACTTCGTTGAGATTTGGATTTGGGTCACATAAATGTGCACCCGGGTATAAGAAGGTAATGTTATTTAAAGTATGCGCCTAAAGAGACTACGGGGTTATTTTGGGAAATGGCCGTGAAGTTCGCTAAGCGGCCGATCCCGAGTTCTAAGTAATTAATACATTCATTTGTGAGGGCCCCGCAATCTATGCGTTTTATTTGGCGAAGCTCATCTCATTTTTATTCAAGAATATCCTAAAGCGACTATGATTTTCTATTTATTTGTATCTATGAATAAAGGAAAATCCTAATCAATTAGTATTAAAAGTTCGGGCTTCAAGTTCAAGTCCGGGTCCAAACAAAAGGAAACACCTTCTAGTTTGAACCCACTACATAACTTAAGATCCGCCGCATGCTGTTGTAAATATTAACAAACCAGCTATCATTTCGATCCCGTTCAACTCTAGCTTTATTATATGAACTGGACTATTGGAATTAACTATGTGTAATACAAAGCCATTTTTTGAACTCTTTTTACAACTTGTTGAAAAATGCATCAATGCCTAAAAACTGACATCAAGCTAACATTAATCACTAATGTTTGAGAACTAGTATTAGTTACTAACATTATTTACATTGCTATTTAAAAGGATGTTATTTACACAAGTGAAATCGCAATTTCAGAATTAGACCTATTAAACCAACATATAAACAATTTGAACCTGTTTTGTGACATAAACTATTTGAAACTATTTCACGACTACTGAAGAAGAATTAAGTACAGTATATTTCATAACTAATAATCACCAACTAAGATTAATTACAATTGATATTCACATGTTTGTAGAAATAGATTCAATCAGTCCAGTTTATGCATTCCCAAGTCATTCTAATACATGTTATTAAATATCAAGTGAACTACTGCTTATACATTAAAGTAAACACAAAGAAAAGGGGAAGTTCAGAAATCCATTCCAACAACTCTTTACTTCCTTTCCATTAAATTTGAGAGCTTTAGAACGTGTACCTGGATAATGGAAATACAAGAAGATGAAGGAGCAGTCAGCAACAGTAATAACACAGCAACACAGTGACAGAACAACCCAGTAACAGATTAAAAAAAAAGGAACCAACAGAATTCCAGCAACACCCAATGAAATAGTAGCAAATAACCAATAGCAAACTCAGGAAGAACCAATTGAAACTCCAGAAATACCAACCATCAACACCAATGAAACAGCAACAGTACTAGTTCTGATATTCAACAGTGAAAGAAAAGACCTCACTTTTCAGTTTCTTAGCTCTCACACACTGAACCTTTTAGGATTAAAAAAACCAGCCCTCTTTTTTACTTTCAAATTACTGAACTTTTAAATGTTAAAAATCCAACCTAGACTCTCTAAAAAAACTGAAAGAGAACTGGTTTTTCCTTCAAAAAACCAGCCCCTTTTCTATCTTGAATGATCCTTTTTATAACCCAAAAACAGGCATGTTATCTCTGCCTTGAAACCATCAGATTCTAACTGCCCATCCCCCTTTGAATCCTACTACTTAATGTCTTCTTGTTTAAAGTTATTTTGTTCCCCACACTTGCATGCCTTGTTCCCTATTGTTTCAATCAAAACTATGGGCTATTATAATATTCCTATTGACTCCCATACTATCATGTTATGTTCCCCATTAGCAAATGTCTTGTCCCCTACTATGTATTAAATAATGCCCTTATTTTAATATTATTAGTGCTTAGTGGACAGAGCACCCAAATTAATCATTTTTTGAAACTTTAAATCCCAAAATACCCCTGAAACTACTGAAATTACCATTCTACCTCATCAGCTATATCCAATCCTCCTAATCAATTAACCCAACTATAGCAGCTATAACCAATCTTAAGTGAGAAATACTAACAATTGACTAATTAAACACATGAAACTAACTCCCAATCAACAACATTAGGACAATTCAACAAGGCCAGATTCATATCAGAACAAACTTAACAGAACAAACAAGTATATCCAAATCACTAAACACAATCATCAATTGAACTCAAAACAGTAGGAAAGTCGTCAAAACGCATACACATATAATTTCAACGAATATGCAGTAGGATACTTCATGCAAAAACTTTATCAAAATGAAACCACATTAAAACGAAACCACAAATAGATCCGTGAATAGCATAGATTCGAGGTAAAAGATATGACCTTTACTACTGCACTTTCTTGATCCGTTACACATAGTGAAAACGAAACTCCAAAGAAAAAGCAAAAAATCCGTGAACGAGCTATGGCTGACCTTTATACTGACGATCCGACGTCGAACAATGCTGAACTTCCGATGAAACACAGATTCATTCACAACACTATTTCGACGCTTGACTAACAAACACAGACTCAGACGGAAACTCGATGCACTACCTCGACGTATGTCTGAGCACGACCTCGGATGGCTGGTCTCGTTTTGGACTAGAGGGTGGCTATGGAGAAGGTGAGGCAGGTTGTTTCAGGTGGTCGACGAGCTGATGGAGTCGACGGTGGTCGTTGGTAGTGGGGCTGGCGTGAAGGGAGGTGGTCGTTTGGAGAAGCTGGCAGTGGCTGCTGGACGTGGTCGTGGTGGGCGTAAGGCGGGCTGTCGACGAGTGATGGAGTCTGCGGTGGTCGTTGGACGTCGATGGAGAAGGCTGGCCAGTGGTCAACAGTGCAGCGACGGGCGGACTTGGCTGGGGCTCGCGACTGGAGGGTCGTTGGGCTGTAGGTTGTCGACGGGTTGATGGAGTCGACGGTGGTCGTTGGTTCGAAGAAGAAGAAGGAGGGCAGCCATGGATGTCGAGGGAGAAGGAAGGGTCGTTTGGAGAAGATGAAGAGAAGAGGGGGCAGGTAGTTTAGGGTTTTTTTTTGTTAGGGATTGGAAATGAGAATGAAAATGGAAAAAGGGGGGGGGGGGGGTAATCGTTTGGGCTATGGGGCAGACCGGGTCGGGGATGGGGTATGGGCTGGGTATTTGGGCTGTCTTGGACTGGTTTCAATTTCAAAGGGGAAGAAAAATTATTTGGGATGATGGACTTTAAATTAATTTGGCCCAAATATGACTTAACACTCTTTTATTTTGCCTTTCTTTTCCTTAAATTAATAAAACTAAAAATTCCAAAAATCTTAAATTAACTTATAGGACTAGATTAATTTATAAAAGTACTAATTAACTTTTAATAACAATTAACACACACAATTAAATAAAATCACATAACTAGGACATGAAATGCTAAAAATGCAAAAAATACATTATTTTGTGATTTTCTTTCTCTTGAAAACAAAACATGGTTCAATTAATTCAAGAATGCATAATTAAATCCTAAATATGCATGCAACAGGTATTTTGATATTTTTCAATTAATTAAAACAAGGTAAACATTCACAGACAGAAATAATTATCCAAAATGTCACGCAAAATTCTCAAAATTGTACCCAAAGGCAATTTGTTTTATTTTTTGATTTCTTTTGGAGTAGTTTTCGTGAAGCAAAAATCACGTGCTCACAATCATCATATGAATAACTATTTTTGTAATCATGCCTTGCTTTTGTAAACGAACTACGTTTCGACCTGATTCCCGTTTAAGAGGGGATACGTAGGCAGCCCTATGGATTCGGTCCCATCATAATAGAAATCCTATTTACCCCAAAAGCCAAACTGGGGTAGATTTTGCAGAAGGATCCTCATCATTCGGCAAAGCAGAAAATGAAATCTCGATCTACATATTTATTACAAGCACAATAGCAAATTCTAGAATAACATGGCAACAAGTTGCAGATTCACAACCAAACTTTGACGTTCAATGCAAGGCAACCACTTTATTTTATACTAACGAATTTGCTTTGAGTAATGCAGGGGCATATTTTAGCTATTCTCGAACATTACATGCTATCGCAAAGCTCAATGTCAAGTCAAAAGTCGCAAAGTTCATGCAAAACAATGGATGAAGCCAAGCAAGCACAAATCAAACGTTGAAACTTATAATTTTTCTTTGAGCGGAGGAATTTTATTAATGGAAAAACTTCATTTTGAAGCTCCAACAACTGTTAGCATTGCACCAGGAATTTCTTTACTACGAAGGCATTGCATCAAGTGCTCTGGACCGCACCATTCGCTATTGCAAAAGCGTCGCATCAATCCCTCTGCATTGCACCATCAATATGTGTTACTTCGAAGAAATTATACCAAGCTCTTTACACCGCATTACGAATTCCAAGACTACAAATGAAGCATCACACCAAGCTTCTGCACCACACCAATATTTGAAATTGCAAATCAAGAGCCATGCATCTAGGTTCGCCCACCTAATAATAGGACAAAAGGTCGTCCGCCTAATTAATAGGACATGAGGTTGTCCACCTGATAATCGGACATAAGGTAGTCCGCCTGATAATAGGACATGAGGTTGTCCACCTGATAATAGGACATGAGGTCGTCCGCCTGATAATAGGACATAAGGTAGTCCTAATTAATAGGACATGCGGCCGTTCGCCTGATAATTGGACATGAGGTTGTCCACCTGATAATAGGACATGAGGTAGTCCTCCTAATTAATAGGACATGAGGTCGTTCGCCTGATAATAGGAGATAAGGCAGTCCGTCTGATAATAGGATATGAGGTAGTCCACCTGATTAATAGGACATTAGGTTGTCCGCCTGATTAATTGGACACAAGGTTGTCCACCTGATAATAGGATATATCGGGTTTATCCACCCTCGAATAGGATATATCGGGTCCATCCGCCCTCAAATAGGATATATCGGGTCCATCCGCCCTCGAATAGGATATATCGGGTCAATCCGCCCTCAAATAGGATATATCGGGTCTATCCGCCCTCAAATAGGATATATCGAGTCTATCCGCCCTCAAATAGGATATATCAGGTCAATACGCCCTCAAATTGGATATTGAAGTTAATCCTTCCTCAAAAGGACATTTAATTTATTTCGACCCGAGTGGTCCCGCTTGCATAAACATTGCCAAAATATATCTTTCATAAATCATTGCCAAATGCATTTACCTTTATAAACTAATTTTCATGTGCCGTTGCCGACCATGAAATATGTCACCATGAAATTATATTTTTATATGTTTTAAATTCGCATTTCTTATGAATTGATGCCTAAATATTACTTTCATAAGATTACTTTTATGACATATTGCATCTTATTTCCTAACAATTGTTTTTAGCGTTGTTAAGCTTTGCAGGAAATATTGCGCAACATGGTGTAGACATGTGATTTTTGACCCTCCCCAAGATTTTTTATATTTTAGCACGTAAATATTTAATTTAGGCCTAATATAGCTATTTCAACTCATTTTTACTCTTTTACTTTATTTTATTACAAGAAAACGAAAATTACAAAAAATAGTTTCATTAATATTTTGTAGTCATTTTTAATCTTGGAAAATACGAAAAATAGTTTTGTTCTAACGGTTAGTCTTATTTCAATAGTTATTTTATTTAAGTAAAATTAATTAATAAATAGGGTAGCATTTTTAGTCTCGTTTGCGGGGAAAGAATAAAACTTGAGCTCGAGCAACCCATTTTTAGGCCTAATTTTGGATCTAGCCCATAATTCCTAGGCCCATACCCCTAACCTAATCCCTAATCCGTATAATAGTACCTAACACCTAAACATAGGGAGATACACTGAATATCACAAGCAACCGTTTCTTTACAATAGAAACCTAACGCCTACAATCAAGAAGGGGAACAAAAAAAATACCTAGACGCCTAAGGAAGAAAATGGGTTTTGCTCAAAAAATGACACTCCCTAACGTTCCTTCTTCCTGAATACACCCTAAGCACAAAGAAACAACAGAGAACACAAAAAATACCAAACGATTCCCCTGCAACTTCATCTTCTTCGACACCCATCGAAGACCCCTAACGATGAAATCGCCGGAACAACCTTAGACCTGCATAAAATCCGGCGAACCAGTGTTTTCAATGAGTTTTTGAGTTAGCCAAGGTCGATTCCGGTCGAGATTTGTAGATAGGATAATGGAATCACACCGGAAATAGTAAATCTCGCCTGAAATGGGGACTAACAGTATCAAAATCTTCAGATCTAGCGTCACTTTTTAAAACCTTCAGATCTGGTCTTCATCTCGGATTTTCCTGTCTCCTTTAAAAAATCCAGCGGGTTTCTTTTTCGTTGCCATTGTTGAACCGAGTTCATTGAAGATCCGAGGTCGATCGATTGGGGTGCTATTCGAAGTCGTTTTTTTCGAGCTCCGTCCGTCTCCAATTTCGGCGTTAGTAGTTGGCTTACGTTGCTTGTGTAATTGCTGAAAATTTCCATTAATCGAAGTTTTAATTTCAGGTCTGTTTTTCTTTTTCCTTTCTTTACTTGTTTTGATATTGAAGTTCATGTGAATGAAGTGTGTTTTTCTCACTGTTTGTTTTGTTCTGATTTAGTTGTTAAGTTTCATTATTAGCTTAGTTAGCAAATTTCTTATCCATGTAATTCTCTGTTAAAACTAATGTTTACCGAGCAAAAAGTCGTACTGTTTCTTGTTGAGGTTATTGGTAAGTTTGTAATTACTATTATTTTCTTTTCTGACTCATGCATATAGATTTCTTACATTCCTTTCTTTGTCATGTGAGTAATTGCGTATACATAAAAGCCACAGACCTCCTAATGGTGCTTGTTCCTTATTGTGATGATGGTCTCTTCAGAAGCACTATGAACGAGTTTTCATTTTGTTATACAAGAAATTTGAGTCTTTTTGTTAATGCCATTGCATGTGGAGGTCCTTAATCAAGTGTAAACAAGAAGAGGGGAAAGGAAATTCTTTAAGAAGTGGCAGTGGAAAAACACCCTCTAATGGTCTAGGCAGAAAATCAGGCATTGCAAATTCGCCAAAGTTGATAATGATATATTACTGGGATAATGATATATTACTGGTGTATTGTGTTGATAAAACAAAAGAACCAAAAGATCTTCAGGCATTAAGCACATTAATTATATAATTATCATGTTATAAATTCGGGTGTGCATTTATGTGACCCAAATCTAAATCTCAAACAACGTTAGATAAAATGTGTCATGGACCGCGGGTGCATTTATGTGACGTGGTTCGAGACATGTTTTAGATGGCGTTGAATCTTTTTCGTAAAAATAATTAAATAAAAGCGCTTAATAAGTTAAAATTGAACCATATGCTAAAACATGTATTAAAATCAGATAATAAGCCAATTGTAACAGTTGAGCGACCGTTCTAAAACCACGGAACTCGGGAATGCCTAATACCTTCTCTCGGGTTAACAGAATTCCTTACCCGGATTTCTGTGTTCGCGGACTGTAATACAGAGTCAATCTTTTCCTCGATTCGGGATTTGAACCGGTGACTTGGGACACCATAAAATTATCCCAAGTGGAGACTCTGAATTTAATAAATAAATAATCCCATTTCGATTGTCACTTTAAGTTGGAAAAAACTCCCTCATACCCTTACGAGGGTGTATAAAAAAGGAGATGTGACAACTCTGGCGATTCTGCTGGGGATAAGAACCCAGAACTTCTGGTTCAGGGTTCAAGAATTCAAGCTTAGAATAATTGTTATATTTGGCTATTTATCTGATTTTATTATATGTTTGGGTCTAATCTAAATGTTGCTTTTTACCGCTTTGATATTATTTGAACTGTATATAAACTGCTACGAAACCCCTCTTTTCTCTCTCCTGAGGAGTGCACGCTGGCGTGACTTCTTTCTGTTAGTGTCATATCCCAAATAGAACGAGGTTCGGACAAGTTGCAAAGCCGAATGATCTTTTGGTTACTAGTACGCAGCCCCCCCGGCTCGAGTTGTCCGCTCGGGTAAGCCAGGTCTAGAACAATAAACCCAGGTTTTAAACCTAGTATAACAAAGCCTCATGTCGGATCCTTAGTAGGAACACTTGTCTGCATCATGTGCATTTGACTTTGGAGACTCAACACAGGGGTTGGGTCTGTCTAGGACAGGTGTACCCGAAATGAAAAGACCATCCTGATGCATTCTACTTGCTACTTGTGCATTATTGCTTCGGATTTGTATGTTGACCGGCTTCTAGAATAGGGAAAGAAAATAAAAAAATGAATGAAAAAGAAAATCAAAAAAAAGAAGAAGTGAGAGGTAGCTATTCCAAGTCCGAAACCTGCCCGAATTTTCAAAAAAAAAAGAGAGAAAGAAAATAAGTGATTGTTTTTAAAAGTCATGTTTCCCCTGTTCCGTCAAAACTGGGCGAACTACGCGAGTCTGATTCTCACCGGATGTGAGATACGTAGGCAAACCTCATCGGTTCCGGCCCACAATTTTTTTTAAAAATCAAAAAATATTTTCCATTACTTATTTATAAAGTCTTTCTTTTGACCCTAATTTTTTTTAAAAAAATACAAAAATATTTTCTTTTAATTTCTTCTCAAAATCAAAAAATACTTTCATTATTCTTTCAAAAATTAAAAAGAAAATTCAAGATTCAAAAATATTTTCTTTTTCTTTAGAAGCATTTCTTTCATAAATTCAAAATAAATTCCAAAATAAAATCAAATAATATTTTCTTTCTTCTTTAGAACTTTTTCTTTCGAAATTCCAAAAAAAAAGTGTCAAAATTCAAAAAAAAAAATCTTTCTTCTTTAGAAGTCTTTCTTTTCAAAAGTTCTGAAGAAAAAAAAAATCAAAATCATAATCCAAAAATATTCTCTTTCTTCTTTATAAGTCTTTCTTTCGAAAATTTAAAAGAAAAAAAAATTCAAATTCAAAATCCAAAAAAAAGAGTTAGTTTATTTCCTTTATTCGTAATCTTCCCAAACTATGCAACATTTGATTCATGTTCCCACATGATACGTAGGCAACCCACATCAGGTTCGATCAACCATTCAAAAGAAAGATGAGAAAAAAATGAAAAAAATGAAAAATGTTGATAATAATAAGGACCGACTGAGTCCATTCTAACATGTTTTGTTTTGAATTGTGAAGAAAGTTGAGGTGGTCGGTTTGTGGTAAGCTGGCAACACAAGATCCAAGGAAAAATGATAACTGACATCGAAGTTGTTACAAGTGCTCAAGAGACTCAGGGTTAGAGGGTTCAACAAGAGTCTACTGTGTTTGAGAAAAATAGAATACTGAAACAGCAAATGACCGAAATGTGTCAAGCATGGGCCCGTGGTCAAGGACAGCCTCGCCATGAGTCACAATTTGCTACACAGCAAGAGCAGTACCACTCTCTTGAGTACCATTCGTACTCGTTTGATCTTCCTGCAAACATTGAGAAGCCTGCCCGAAAGATGGTACATGAAGAAATGGCCCAACGAGTGAAAAGCTTAGAACAACGGTTGAAAAACATGCAAGGGTTGACATGTCAAAAGAGTGTTGCCTTCAAAGATCTATGTATGTTCCCCGATGTCCACTTGCCGCCTGGTTTCAAGACTCCCAAATTTGAAAAGTATGATGGACATGGAGATCCCATAGCTCACCTGAAAAAGGTATTGCAATCAACTGAGAGGTGCTGGAAGAAATGAAAAATTATTGATGGCTTATTTTGGGGAAAGCCTCCGAATGGTTTATGGATCAAGACACGTCTCGTTGGTATGTCTGGGATGACATGGCACAGGCCTTTGTCAGACAGTTCCAATACAATATTGACATTGCCCCAGACCGCAATTCCCTTTCAAACTTGAAGAAAAAACCAACTGAAAGTTTCAAAGAATATGCCATTAAATGGAGAGAGCAAGCAGCCAGAGTTAAGCCACCCATGGATGAGCACGAGTTAATCACTGTCTTCCTTCAGGCTCAAGAGCTAGATTATTTTCAAAACATGATGTCCGCAGTGGGTAAATCCTTCTCGGAAGCAATCAAAATGGGGGAAATGATTGAGAATGGTCTTAAGACAGGCAAAATTATAAGTCAAGCAATTCTCAAAGCCGCAACTCAGGCTGTCCCGATTGAATCCGATAATTTTAGTGACACGAATGAGAAGCACGAAGAAATCATGATGACATCAGGGTCGAGAAGAGGTCCTAGGAGAGCATCTCAAAGGAATGAGCAACCTCATCAGGTTTCCCATGATTCCCCTGAATACTATTATCCACTTCAGAACCCTCAATACTCTGTTGCTGCACCTCAATATGTCGCCCGGCCACCAAGACACCCCAGAAGGCGAGCATCAGTACCGCAAAATCTCCACCAGCCTCCACAAAATTTTCAAATGCCCTATAACCCACATCCAAGCCAGGGGTATAGAAGGGAACAAAGGTTGAAAGATAATTTTACACCAATAGGAGAGTCCTATGCAAGCTTGTTTGAGAAATTAAAGCATTATGACATGATTGCTCCTATTCCTCCAAATCATGTGGACCCATGTGCAAGAAGCTTTGACCCTTCTCAAAGGTGTGAATACCATTCCAATGCCTAGGGGCACAATGTTGAAAACTGTCGGGATTTGAAAAGAGAAATAGAAAGGATGATCCAGAAAAACCTGATTGTGATCCAAGACAGTGACACACAGAATATCGCGCAGAATCCTTTACCTGCCCATCACGATGCACACTTTGTGGGGGTGATGTCTGGTGACATGGAGTATGAGAATCCTCTTGGGAACTTGCTAACTGAAGTTAATGATGGTGAAATTGGAGAAGGCTCTGCTGATTCTGATGAGCAAATTTGTGGCTAAATGTCAAGCCTAGCAATTGAAAAGTCTTTTCCTCCTCACTAGGAAGGAATCTTGGTAGCTTGTTTTGATGTTTTTTCTATTATCTGGGTTATTTCAGGGTTGTGATCCAGATTTTATTTGTTTTATTGAGTCAAACCCTTCTATCCCTCAATTCTGTTTGTGTGGGTCTTGTCTGTCTGTTCTGTTGCTATTTTCATTATTCGGGTTATTTTAGGGTTGTAACTCGTATTTTGTGTTGCTTGTTTAGTTGTAAAACCTTTTCATCCTTTACTCAATAAAATACAATTTGTTCTTTTGTGTTATTCTGTTCCTAGTTCTTTTGTCTCTAGTCCTAATGACATGACATGCATGCAGAAATATTGGCCAGATCTTAAGAACTAATTTAATCTGGAATTGGATAACTAAAAAAAATATAAAAAATACATTGTGAAGAGTAAGGGATGATCTGGCTTGAGGATGTTTAATCAATTGAATTTTGTTGGAAAGTTTGTCACTAAGGGATGAAAAAATATCTTCTGACCACGGCACACCAAGAAGACAGACATGTTCGTCAATGCTGTGATCGCGAAAAGATACTATGTTTGGCGTTCTCGAGGTTGGGAGGCCCTTTTTCTGCTACCCAAACACTTTATATCCTTCGCTACTCCTTTTGAGCCTGTGTTATTTTCTTTGACTACCCTCTTTTGGAATCAAGTTTAGAGTCAAAAAAAAATCCATGTCCCAAGAGTACAAACTGGGGCAATTCTTAGAAAGTTAAAAAAAAAGATTTGTCAAAGGTCCATGCCCTAAAAATAGGAGCTGGGGCAACTTGTTTTGAAAACAAAAGAAAAAGAAAGAAAAAAAAGAAGAAAAGAAAAGAAAAGAAAAAACAACAAAAAGAAAAATGAAAAAATTAGTTAGGTCAAATGTTTGAACTATGTTCGATCTGATTCCTTAAAAATGGATACGTAGGCAGCCCCACGGTTCGGTCCAACCAACTAAGAATTCAGAAAAGAAAACAAAAATTTCAAAAAAAATCCCCAGTAACTGAAACTGGGGCAAAGATTTTATTTTACTTTTGAAATAGTAGATTCCAAGAGTTGCAAGTCTACACCCCCTTTTATTTTGATTCTACGTTAAGCCTTCATGCTGACCCTTCTGTCCAACCCTATCCAAAACCATCCAAATAAAGACCTCCCAATATGCCTTCAAGAATGCCAAGAGAAGCATGCAATGAGCAACGACTGTCACGCGACATAAAACACTGTCAAGTTGCTCGCACAAGAAAAAGAAAAAGAAAAAGAAAAAAAATGAGAGAGTCTTATTAGTGAAAACCCTCACGGGCACTGTAAGACGATGGTAAGCAAAGATGAATAAATGAGAGAAACTTATTGCCGAGAGTGAGTCATGAAGCTGATGCAAAGAATTGGTACGAACAAGCCCAACTTCAAAGGTCATAAGAACGGTAAAAAGGAATATTGGATTAGTTTGATAGATCACCAAAATACATGTCATGATCATTAAGGCTAGTTATTAAAAAAACCCTTCCTTCTATCATTCCCGACATGGACATTTCTTGTTAATATTATCTCTTTGCATTATTTGTGTCCTCCACTCTGAGTCAGTCCTTGTCAAAACAAGCAAGAAAAAATTTCAAAATCTGCTACCAGCTTTTCAGTTGCAAAGTAAATTTGGCCAGCACACTCAGTTGTTACTATCAACATGCCTTGAGGATTCATGCAAAGTCTCCCCCTAAAGACTCTTGTCAGCCTACTTGGCGCAAGCAAAGTCACCTCGTGATTCTCTCTGACGGACAAATTGCTCAAAAGTAGGAAGTCGTTTCAACATATCAAAAAAGGTCACCTAAGAAAAGATCTCCAGTTGGGATAAAGCTGATTGAGCTACAAATACAAATGGTACTGGGGGTAAAATAATCAGGGTTAATGTAGAGCAAAAGTCTCTTGAGACCGACTCGAGCAAAATCCAAGCTGCCCAAGACTCAAGGCCACAAACTGACCACCATTTTCAAAACTGACAAATTTTTCTTTGCGTGAAACAGGAACAAAGCAGTGCAAGGAAAGTGGTTCAAAAAAAAAAAGAAAAAAAAGAAGAAAAATAATAAAAAAAAGAAAGAGAAGAAAAAGAAAAGAAGAGAAGAGACTACAAAGGGAAGTTTTTCAAATCTTTGCCTTTATTTGTCTTGCTATGTGCATAAAATCATGCCATTGATCTTAGCACAAACTAGACATAACTACTACTACTACTACTACCACCACTACTACTACTACCACCACTACTACTACTACCACCACTACCACTACTACCACCACTACCACTACTACTACCACTACTACCACTACCACCACTACTACTACTACCACCACTACCACCACTACCACCACTACCACTACTACCACTACTACCACTACTACTACTACTACTACTACCACCACTACCACCACTACCACCACCACCACTACCATCACTACCACCACTACTACCACTACTACCACCACCACTACCACCACTACCACCACTACCACCACTACCACCACGACTACTACCACCACGACTACTACTACCACTACTACTACTACCGCCACTACTACTACTACTACTACTACTATCACTACTAGTACCACTACTGGTACCACTACTACTACTACTACTACTATCACTACTAGTACCACTACTAGTACCACCACTACTACTACTACCACTACTACCACCACCACTACTACTACCACCACGACTACTACTACTATCACTACCACCACTACTCCTGCTGCTGCTGCTACTACTACCACTACCACCACTGCTGCTGCTGCAGCAGCTGCAGCAGCAGCAGAAATAGTTTGGAAGAAAGGAGGGTCAAAATTGGATGTCAACAACCTCTTAACAAACTATTTAACCATAATCTAATTCAAAAACCTATAAATACACACATGGTAATTATTTAAAATATAATGTAAAAGAAAAAATAAAATTAGGTATTTATAGGGCCCCCTCTTTTCTCAAGAATATGAAGAGTTTTTATGCAAAGATAGTGAATGCCATGAGTAAATTTGTCCACATATCACTCTAATAAAAGCATTTTTTATGAAAAAGGTGACCGAACCTTACTTCCGAGGTTGCCTACATATTCTTAGCTATAAAGGAATCATGTTAGCGTTAGTGTAGCTTTGGAAAAGTTTAGTAGCTGGGACTACTGGATATTGGAGTTAAGACTCCTAATGCTGCTGTTATTGTTACTTACTGCTTACATCAAAAGAAAAAGAGAAGAGAATTACATATGTCCGCAATCTAAGAGTTAAAAAATTCATATCTGTGTCTTCTGGAGTCAAATCTTGATTCTTGACCTGCTCGCTTATGTTGACCTTAGATTGCATCTTCATGCTCTTTGAAGAAAGGATTATGACTCAATCTCTGTTGCTTGCTTTCCTGATTCGTAATTGAGAAGATGAATCTGGAGACGTTGAGTTGTTGGCACATTATCAAAGCTAATTCCAACTATCTTCTGATCGAAAGACTTCTTTCTTCTGATGAAGGACCGAAACTGCAAGCTTTAATCATCACCTGTGTTCTACGACGGGGTTCTACAAAGCCATCACAGACGAACAAAGCGAACAAAAATTTTCTGCCCCAGTTTGGACTAGAAAACTTTTTGTGAGTTATTAGAGAAAACTAAAAACTATCTAATTTGTTGAAAGTAAGACAAAGACAGTAGTATAAACTAGCTATGTGAAGATATGCAACCATGGGGTAGTACTGTAACGACCCGGCCGACCGTTTCAAGAGTTACCGCTCTGTTTTCCCCATTTTTGATTCTTTATGTATTGTTCAACTACATTTTATCGTATCGCATTGGTTTGTTGGGTTCAGAGTGGTTTTGTAGAGAAATGAGACACTTAGTCTCTTTTTGCGAAGCTTTAGTTAGAAACGTCAACCGGAAGTTGACTTGTGATTAAATGATCTCAGAACTTGGTTTTTATGGTTCGTATAGTTTCGTGAGGTGATTTGGGACTTAGGAGCGTGATCGTAATGTATTTTAGAGGTCCATGGTAAATTTAGGGTTGAATTGGCGAAATTGGAGTTTTGGCGTCTTCCGGTTGGTAGTGGAAATTTTGATATCGGGGTCAGATTGAAATTCCGGAAATTAGAGTAGGTCCGCTGCATCAATTGGGATATGTGTGCAAAATTTCAGGTCATTCGAATGAGGTTTGATAGACCTTTTGATCGATGGCGGAATTCAAAAGTTTTGGAATCTTTAGGCTTGAATCCGAGGGTGATTTGGTGTTTTGGCGTTACTTTGAGTGTTCCGAGGGTTGGTATGAGTTTGAATGGTGATATGTGACCTTTTGGCAGATTTGGTTGAGGTCCCGAGGGCCTCAGGATGATTTCGACGAGTTATCGGAGAGTTGGAAAAATAGAGTTTGCAATTGAAGCTGCTGTGTTTCTGCCATAACTGCACCTGCGGATTGGGGACCATAGGTGCGAGCCACAGAAGCGACACTTTGATTGCAGGAGCGAAGATCGGTTGGATGGGAATGCAACACAGATGCGGAAGGTTAGTCGCACCTGCGAGCCTGCAGATGTGGTGGTTTGATCGCAGATGCAGATGGGGACTTTAAATGAAATTCCGCAGATGCGGACTTCTTGTCGCAGGTGCGGGGGTCGCAGGTGCGGTATTGGACCACATAGGCAGAACCCCTGGACATAACATATAAATTCTCGCCATCGCAAAATTTTGTCATTTTTTCACCATTTGAGTTCGGACTTTCAGCTTTTTGAGAGGAATTGAAGAGGGATTCAAGGGGTAACACTTGGAGGTAATGTTTTTGAACTCAATACTCGATTATATTGTAATTTCTAACTGATGAGACATGAAATTTGTGGAATTTAAGGGTTAAAAATTAAAGGTTAGGACTTGAGTTTTGGAGAGTTTTGAGTGGTGATTTGAGGGGCCATTTGAGGTTCGATTTTGATGTTCTTAGTATGTATACACTCATGGAAGGATAAAGATTTTATTGATATGATTTTTATCAAATTCCGAGACGTGGGCCCGGGGGTCGGGTATGGTCAATTTCGGGATTTTTGAGTTAATTCGATTATTTTCGCTTGGGCTTTGTTCCTTTAGCATGTATTAATGATATATACTGATTTTGGTTAGATTCAGGGCATTTGGAGTGTTACATCTCGCGTTTTCATACGTTAAAAGTTTCATCTTCAGTTAATTGACATAGACTCGGGGATGAAATTATCTTGAGGTTAACGTATTTACACTATTTATAGCAAGCGAGAAATAAGTGTCATGAAGGATAAAGGGTACACGAATTAAAGAAAACGAGTTTCGTTGAAAATGACTAATTTGGGATAAATACGGGTCGAGTGATAATACCCGATAATTATGAACTAGTACCATGCAAGATACCATATGACCACGATAGTATAATGTATAAAGTATATTAAAAATAAGTAAAATTTTAAGTAATTTAAGACAAATTTTAAATTATGCGAGTAATTGGTTAATTATCGAGTAACGGGATACTACCCAGTTAACTAATAAGTGGGTAAAAATTAATAATCTCCACCCCACTCCCCACTTGGCAGTAGGCCACTATTCAAATATATGACAAATTAGTCATATATGCTTAGGGGAAGAAAAACGTGTAATTTATTTAGTCATTTAGTCATATATGCTTGCTGAAGACTTTAAGAAAATCTTGGTCTTTTGTCATTTAGTCATATATGCTTACTGAAGACTTTAAGAAAAGCTTGGTCTTTAGTCATATATGCTTAGTTCATTTTGTCAGAATGAAATTTTAAGTCTTTCTTGCTATGTTCAACACTCCAAGCACAAACGCCAAGTTTCCAAAATCTCCAACGAAGTTCTTGCAATAAGTTATAACGAGAATTGATTAGAATCGTAGCAACGTAAAATTTTGCGGTTCAAAAGGAGTACGGTGCAATCTTCGCCAAGAATATTATACGGAATTTTCCCTACTCCAGGTATGTTAAGGTGATCCCCTCTTTCTTTTGTCATGATCCAAATTATATCGAAGAAACGAGCAAACACACAATTTCCATAAATTACTCTATTCATATAAATATTAGGGGTGTCTATATTCTTGATTCCCCATGTGAATTTTATTATCTTCTGTTCATGGGTCTCAGAATAATACGCAGTTGAAAAAGTTTATCCGGAAGGAATATTGAGATTATTACTTATTTTTCATGCATTTTACCCATTTATACATGTGCATTGACCCATGACCAGATGACGTTATGGGAAAAAGTTACGATGTTATATTTACATATACATGTAAATATATGTATATGGAATATGTGAAAAGGTTACGGCGTTATATACGCACCACCACCTGATCTGTTGGTATATGTTGATGATGTTGCCTATAGTGGCCGAGATGATATGATGGGATGCCCTCAGTGGCTTGATGATATTATGTACACCCATATTTATGCATGACATGGCATTTGTACGTGCGTGCATGACATTATAAATGTTTTAGAATTTACAAAGTTATTCTGGCTTACAAATGGATTTCTTTATTCCATGTTTCATCTATGTCTTTTACGTATTAATTTTCATGCCTTACATACTCAGTACATTTTTCGTAGTGATGCCCTATTTCACGGGGCCTACGTTTCATGCCCGCAGGTGCAGGTAGGCAAGCTGACGGTCCCCCTCGTTAGGATCCTTGATCAGCGAGAGTTGGCGTGCTCCACTTGATCCGGAGTTGCTTTTGATTTTGGTACGATATGTTTGTAGATTATATATATATATATATATATATATATATATATATATATATATATATATATATATATGGGTATGACATGGCTTAGTCCCGTCTTTGTACAGTTATATTTCTATTAGAGGTCTGTAGACAGTATGTCTAGTTGGATAGTATGTGGCCTTGTCAGTTTCCAGTTTTGAGATGTATAGTTATCTATAACAGCCTTGTCGGCTCGCCCTACGTATGTTGCACGTATATGAATGTATGCCTTTTTGGGCAGATTTCCTTCATGTACATTATTCATGTAATTCAGCAGATGTTATTCAGGTTTATATCTTAGATGCATGCTTAGGGGTGTTTGACAGGTAGGACTCGGGCACCGTCAGGGCCCATCGGTTTGGGTCGTGATAAAAGTGGTATCAGAGCAGTTCTGTCCTAGGTTATCTATAGATCTTGTCTAGTAGAGTCTTGTTTATGGGTGTGTTGCGCACCACACTTATAAACAGGAGGCTGCAGGATATATAGGATGTTATCCTCTCTTTTTATCTCATATTGTGCGATACAAGAATTCATGTTCCTAACGATATATTATATTTTCAGCGATGTTTCCAAAGAGTACGGCCGCCCAAAAGGGAAAGTCCATGGCTGACAAGACTACTAATCGAGCGCCACGAGTTACCTGGGGTCGGGGAGAGTCTCATGGTGAGGTTTTATCTCAGACTTCACATACCCTACCCTTTCCAGAAGAGTCCCGAGGGGCACCAGCTCTAGTGTCCGCCTCTGTACATTCAATACCTCAGCCGGATGCACCTGGTCAGGAGACGAGAGATGCTATTCAGCTATTTACCCGATTAGTAGCCACGCAGGCTCAGCATCAGGAAATAGGTATTGGTCATGCAGATAGGTCCGTCAGTACGAGGGTTCGTGACTTCATTAATTTAGACCCCCCGGTATTCACTAGGAAAGATCCGAACGAGGACCCTCAGGTATTTATTGATAGAGTGCAGAGGACGTTATGGGTAATGAAGGCCACTGCGACTTAGTCAGTTGAGCTAGCTTCCTATAGACTCCGAGATATTGCAGTTAATTGGTACGAGTTTTGGGAATTGTCCAGAGGTGAGGATACCCCTCCAGCAGTATGGCAGAAGTTTACAGAAGCTTTTCTTCGTCATTATCCGCCACCAGAGCTTAGATGGGCCAAAGTTGATAGGTTCTTGATCCTTTGGCAGGGTAACATGAGTGTTCGGGAGTACGGTCTTTAGTTTGATTCATTGGCCAGGTATGCACCCACGATTGTATCTAAGATGGAGGATCAGGTTCACCGATTCGTGTGGGATTAGAGCCTCACTTGCTTAACGATTCTGGCTAAAGTGAGACTGAAATAGAGGGCCGATCGTGAGCATGATAGGGCCTAGAATAAGAGAGTGAGGTCTTCGGGTCTTTCTAGTGAGTTTCGAGGTGGTCAGAGGCAGCAGTACCCGAGGTATCCAGCCATCAGCTAGCGCATCCCCTCAGTTTGACGGTAAGAGGTTTGATCGTTCAACATATTCAGGGTCTTGTCAGAATTTCAGGGCCTCCGGTTTTCGGTATAGGGGTGAGTCAAATCAGATGAGGCCGCCCTTGCCACGATGTGCTCAATATGGTAAGAAGCATACCGAGAAGTGTAGTGTGGGATTAGGTGTTTGTTATACTTATGGTTATCCGGGCCACATTATGAGGTATTGTCCGATGAGTGGTGATGCAAGCATAGCTCAGCCAGCGGGATCTTTAGCTGGTTCGTCATCATTAGTACACCCCCTGGGCAAGGTTCACAAGCACCGATGAGTCGTGGTAGAGGCAGAGGCAGAGCATCTAGCTCGAGCAGCCCTCAGAATCGCATTTATGCATTGGCAGGACGACTAGACTAGGAGTCATCACCTGATGTTGTTACAGGTATATTATCAGTCTCCTCATTTGATATATATGCACTGATTGACCCAGGTTTCATTTTATCATATGTTACTCCGTTGGTTGCTAGTAAGTTTGAAATAAAACCTGAATTGGTTAAACCTTTTGAGGTGTCTACACCTATTGGGGACTCAGTGATAGCTAAGTAGGTATATATGAGTTATATAATAGTAGTTCATGGCCGATCTACCTTAGCAGACTTAATCGAGTTAGATATGATAGAATTTGATGTTATAATGGGCATGGATTGGTTGGCTTCTTGTCATGCCAACGTTGATTATAGATCAAAGATAGTCCAATTTCAATTTCCATGGGAGCCTATTTTGGAGTGGAAAGGTAATACGACATCGCCGAGAGGAAGATTCATTTCATATCTCAAGGCAAGGAAGATGATCAGAAAGGGCTGTATTTATCACTTAGTTCGGGTTCAAGATGTGAAAGTGGAGTCACCAACCATTCAGTCCATCTATGTGGTGAATGAGTTTCTCGATGTTTTTCCGGATGAGCTTCCAGGTCTTTCGCCAGAGCAAAAAATTGAGTTTGCCATTGACCTACTACCAGATACTCATCCAATATCTATTCCTCACCATATAATGGCCCCCGCGGAGCTAAAAGAGTTAAAGGAACATCTAAGGGACTTGCTTGAAAAAGGCTTTATCAGACCTAGTACATCACCGTGGGGAGCATTAGTGTTATTTGTGAGGAAGAAAGATGGTTCCTTACGGATGTGTATTGATTATAGATAGTTGAATAAGGTGACGATCAAGAATAAGTACCCGCTCCCGAGGATTGACGATTTATTTGATCAGTTGCAAGGTGCCAAGTGTTTTTCAAAAGTAGACTTGAGGTCCAGGTATCATCAGGTAAGGGTTAAGGATGAAGATATTCCGAAGACAGCATTTAGGACCAGATATTGGCACTTTGAGTTTCGTGTTATGTCGTTCGATTTGACCAATGCCCCAACAATATTCATGGATTTGATGAGCCATGTGTTTAGACCCTTTTTAGATCTGTTCTTAATTGTATTTATCGACGATATATTGGTGTATTCTCGTTTAGAGGCTGAGCATGCATATCATCTGTGTACTGTGCTCAGAGTTCTACAAGAAGGAAATTTGTATGCAAAATTTTCTAAATGTGAATTCTGGTTGAACTCTGTAGCCTTCCTTCGGCATGTCATTTCAGGTGAAAGCATCTGGGTGGATACACAAAAGATTGAAGCAGTAAAGACTTGGCCTAGACCCACAACACTGATGGAGATTCGTAGCTTTCTTTGTTTGGCAGATTATTACAGGAGATTTGTAGAGAGATTTTCTTCCCTTTCAGCTCCTTTGACAAAGTTGACTCAAAAGGAAGCAAAGTTTCAATGGACTAATGCCTGCGAACGGAGTTTCAGGCATTAAAGGACAAATTAACGTCAGCATCGGCTCTAATGCTTCTAGAATGGACCGATGGTTACATTATCTATTGTGACTCTTCAGGCGTTGGGTTGGGTTGTGTGCTGATGCAACATGGTAAGGTTGTAGCTTATGCTTCTAGACAACTAAGAAAGCACGAGAAGAACTACCCGACCCACGATTTAGAGTAGCCACGGTGATTCATGCACTAAAGATGTGAAGGCACTGCTTGTATGGCATTCATGTTGATATCTATACGGATCATAAGAGCCTCCAGTATATCTTCAAGCAAAAGGAATTGAATCTACGTCAAAGGAGATGGTTGGAGCTACTTAAAGACTATGACATTGATATTTTATACCATCCGGGGAAGGCGATCGTAGTAGCCGACGCCCTCAGCCGTAGATCTATGGGTAGCCTGTCATATTTACAACCAGAAAAGAGGGGAATAGCCCATGAGGTTCATCAACTAGCTAGTTTTGGAGTTCGGTTACTGGACTCAGGTGATATTGGAATCACTATTCAGGATACAACAACATCCTCTTTAGTAACTGAAGTAAAGGAATGCCAGTACAAGGATCCTATGTTAGTTCATTATAGGGATACCACTCTTTAGAAGGAGAAGACACCATTTGAAATTACAGAAGATGGAGTCCTCAGATATCGAGGACGATAATGTGTCCCTAATATTGCAGGGCTGCGTCGGCAGGTTATGGGAGAAACTCACTATTCTTGTTATTCTGTCCATCTAGGAGCAACAAAGATGTATCATGATATCAGAGAAATGTATTGGTGGGAAGGAATGAAAAATGATATAGCGGAGTTTATTGCTCAGTGTCCTAACTGTCAGTAGGTTAAGATTGAGCATCAGAAACCCGGTGGGTTATTGCAAGCTATGAAGATTCCAACTTGGAAATGGGAAGTAATCAATATGAATTTCATCATAGGCTTACCTCGTACCCAGCGTAAGTTCGATTCGATATGGGTGATTGTCGATAGGCTTACAAAATCAACCTATTTTCTGCCCGTTAGAACTATATATTCCTCAGAGTATTATGCAAGACTTTATATTAAGGAGATAGTACGACTGCATGGTGTCCCCGTATCTATTATCTCGGATAGAGGAGCTCAATTTACAGCTAACTTCTGGAGGTCCTTCCAAAAAGGATTGGGGACTCAAGTAAGTCTTCGTACAACATTTCATCACCAAACAGACAGACAGACTGAGCGTACTATTCAGACACTAGAGGAAATGTTACGAGCTTGTGTGATAGACTTCAAAGGTAGCTAGGATGATCATCTGCCGCTTATTGAGTTCGCATATAATAATGGCTACCATTCTAGTATTCAGATGGCTCCATATGAAGCTCTCTACGGACGGAAGTGTAGGTCACCTATTAGGTGGTTTGATGTTGGAAAATCTGGGTTACATGGGCCAGACCTGGTTTAGCAAGCCATAGAAAAAGTAAAGTTGATCCGGGATCGACTATTGATAGCTCAGAGTTATCAGAAGTCATATTCTGACGTGCGGCGACAAAATTTAGAGTTCGGGGTTGATGACTGGGTATTCTTAAAGGTGTCACCTATGAAATGTGTGATGAGGTTTGGCAAGAAAGGCAAACTTAGACCACAATATATTGGTCCTTATAGGATCATTAGGAGAGTGGGCCAAGTAGCTTATGAGTTAGAATTGCCCTCGGAATTGGAGTCTATCCATCCGATTTTTCACGTATCTATGTTACGGAAGTGCATTGGCGATCCTACCCGAGTGGTGCCCACGGATGATGTACAAATTACGGAAGACATGTCTTACGAGGAAATTCCGGTTGCCATCCTAGACCGACAAATTCGCAAGCTACGGAATAAGGAGGTAGCCTCCATGAAAGTACTTTGGAGGAACAACAATGTGAAAGAAATGACTTGGGAGACGAGGAAGACATGAAGTCTAGATATCCCTACTTATTTCCTCCTCCAGAGAAGGGTCCGACTAAGATGTCATAACCATAAGGTACATGTATAAATTCTTGTGTTGGTTATTGTCGTTGGTCGTGTGAGGCCATTGTCGTTATTGATAATTATGGTCCTATGTGGCGTTGGATTATTAAGCTTTTACAGGGAGAATTGGTAGTAGTGTTGTTACAAAGGCAACCTTGCGAAAGTTATATAGATCACGGGGAGTTTAACATTCGAGGACGAATATTTCCAAGGGGGGAAGCATGTTACATCTCGCATTTTCGTACGTTAAAAGTTTCGTCTTCAGTTAATTGACACAGACTCGGGGATGAGATTATCTTGAGGTTAACATATTTATGCTATTTATAGCAAGCGAGAAATAAGTATCATGAAGGATAAAGGGTACACGAATTAAAGAAAACGAGTTTCGTTGAAAGTGACCAATTTGGGATAAATACGGGTTGAGCGATAATACCCGATAATTATGAACTAGTACCATGCAAGATACCATATGTTCAAGGTAGTATAATGTATAAAGTATATATAAAGTATATTAAAAATAAGTAGCATTTTAAGTAATTTGGGGCAATTTTTAATTTATGTGGGTAATTGGTTAATTACCGGGTAATGAGACACTACCCAGTTAACTAATAAGTGGGTAAAATTAATAATCTTCACCTCACTCCCCACGTGGCAGTAGGCCACTATTCAAACATATGGCTAAATAGTCATATATGCTTAGTGGCAGAAAAACGTGTAATTTATTTAGTCATTTAGTCATACATGCTTACTGAAGACTTTAAGAAAAGCTTGGTCTTTAGTCATTTAGTCATATATGCTTAGTTCATTTAGTCATAATGAAATTTTATGTCTTCTTGCTAAATTCAACACTATAGGCATAGACGCCAAGTTTCCAAAATCTCCAACGAAGTTCTTGCAACCAGTTAGAACGAGAATTGATTAGAACCGTAGCAACGTAAAATTTTGCGGTTCAAAAGGAGTACGGTGCAATCTTCGCCAAGAATATTATACAAAGTTTTCCCTACTCAAGGTATGTTAAGGTCAACCCCTCTTTCTTTTGGCATAGTCCAAATTATATCGAAAAAACGAGCAAACACACAGTTTCCATAAATTACTCTATTCATTGAAATATTAGGGGTGTCTATATTCTTGATTCCCCATGTGAATTATTATTATCTTCTGTTCATAGGTTTCAGAATAAGACGCAGTTGAAAATATTTATCCGGAAGGAATATTGAGATTATTACGTATTTTTCATGCATTTCACCCATTATACATATGCATTGACCCATGAACAGATGACGTTATATACGCGTATATATGTAAATATATGTATATGGGATATGAGAAAAAGTTACAGCGTTATATACGTACCACCACCTGATCAGTTGGTATATGTTGATGATGTTGCCCACAGTGGCCGAGATGATATGATGAGATGCCCTCAGTGGCTTGATGATATTATGTATACCCATACCTATGCATGACACAAAATTTGTATGCACGTGCATGATATTATAAATGTTTCAGAAGTTACAAAATATTCAGATTTACAGATGAATTTCTTTATTTCATGTTTCATCTATGTCTTTTACGTACTATTTTTCATGTCTTACATACTCAGTACATTTTTTGTACTGACGCCCTATTTCACGGGGCCTGCGTTTTATACCCGCAAATACAGGTAGGCAAGCTGACGGTCCCCCTCCTTAGGATCTTTGATCAGCGAGAGTTGGCGTGCTCCACTTGATCCGGACCTGCTTTTGATTTTGGTACGATATGTTTGTGTGTGTGTATATATATATATAGGACAGTTAGAGTTACTGCCACCGTTTAGCGGGGCTTCCATTCAAAGCTTATAACACTTTTCCTTCCGACCTTCCAGCACCGGGCAGGTGTCAGACTCTATACATCGTGTTACCACTTAGCAGAGTCCTGTGTTTTTTAATAAACAGTCGCTACCCCCAGGTATGTGTCGCTTTCCTATATATATATATGTTGATACCCAATTTTTTTCTGTATATTTCTATATGCAAAATACTTTTAAAATAGCATATGTATGCATATATAAGTATTTACAAATATTTTTATTATTTTTTCTTAATTTTAAAGGCTTTTAAAATCAATTTTATTGCCTTATTTTATCAAGAAAAATCCAATAAGTGTCCAAAATTGTTATATTTGGTGATTCCCTTGTTGAATTATCATATTTATGCTAAACTATAACCCAGATAATTTTTGCATGTTTTTACAAATTTATTTAGCATTTTTTAAAGCTCAACTGCATGTAATTGCAATATTAGCCTCATTTACGATTTGATTGCATTTATATTTATAAAAATTAAGTCCAGTATTTTTAAATTGATAATTATATGTTATAAATCATTTTAATACTTGCAATTTATTTTCAGATTTGGTTTTGCTATTTTTTATAAAATAAATGGGGAAAAGTGGCTATTTAAAATCTAGCCAGATTTCATTTCAATTTCAGCCTAATTTGCACCCCTAATCCAACCCAATTTCAATTTCAAATCACCCAGCCCAATTCCTAAAATTACCCGACCCACAGCCCGTTTAAATGGCTCACACGACCCCCCCTTTTAATCCAGATCGTTGATCGAAATGATCAATGGCCACATTTCTTCCTTACCATTTTTAATTACCCAATCCCCCTAAACCTAAATCACTTTCCACCTACCAAGCCGCCTCTAAACCCTCTCCATTCTCTCAAACCCTCTTGAAAATTCTCGAACCCTAGCCACCTCCTACCACTTCCACCTTGAAAACCACCGGAATCCATGGCTTCCAAGGCTATGGAAACCCTACATCGGCCTTCTACGGCTCCTACACACCTGATTTCTGAAGATTCAAGGCCTGACCATGAAGGGTCGTATCTAGACCTCTGTCGATTCGAAGTTTCATGGTCATCTCAGGCTTTGCTCCAGCGTACCATGATTGTTTGAGCCTGATTCTGACCTCTCCGACTCAGATCGGTGACTTTTTAAAGCCTTTCCCATTTCTAGGGTTCCTCTGAAACCCTAACCCTTCGAGGTTTTCTCTGATTCCTTTAGATTTTTTGTGTATCCATACTTTCCCTAAGTTTTCAAATGATTTCTCTGGCTTTTCTTTCAAAAATTACTTTCAAAACCATTTCTTCTCCAATCTAGGGCTTTCTGAAAATATTTAAATGTTTCTCTGACTTTCTTTCTTTTTCCTTTGTGTGTATTGGCCTCTACTGTGATCTTGTATTTTTCTTTTACCATGTTCTCGTATGCTTGTCCTATTGTGTTTTTCTATACTATGTTCTCGCATGCTTTTCTACTGTATTTCTTTTCTCCTGTGTTCTTGTGTTTCTTCTACTGTATTTTTTTAGTTCTTAAGTCTCTTTATTAAGTTCTTTCTACTGAGCTCTGTTTAAGTTTCTTCTAAAAGATATTCTTAAGCATGCTTCTTTTACTGTTCTTATCAGTCTCTTTTCATCATGCTTCGAATTAGTTTCTTCACTCTGTTTGCCTTGAACCCTTCTACTATGTTTGCATGTTACTCAGGAGTTCTGTTGCTGAAAGAGGCATGTTGGAAGTTTCAGTTCTTTTCTGAAACCTCTAAACATGTTTCGATTCAATTGCTTGCCCTCTCATCTCTGCTTTGTTGTTTGCTTATTTCAAAACCTCCAACTCTTTCAGACCAATTTCGAGTCTCTGAACTGAGTTTGGACATCTTTGTTTTCATATAATTCTGGCTTTTGACTAAACTCTTCTACACTAGATTTTCCTACTGATTTTGCAATGGCACAACATCTTCTTTCAACTCAGCATGTTTGTATGCTCTTTATATGTGATGAACCTCGCTCTAAAAGGGTTTTCAAATTTATGATTAGTTCAGACTTCCTTTTGAATAGGACTAATTGATTTTCATTCCTTGTTTGTTAATTTTCCTCATGACTCGACTTAATTTTAAAACCTTTCTCAGCTTTTATGACTTGGTTCATTCATGGATCGGTAATTACAAGATCCCTGAGCATTTGATTTACTGGCTACTAATTGATTTTCTTACCTTATTTGTACAACCGTGTACTTCAAAACCCCGTCCTTAAAATAACCCTTTATGTATTTTTCCCTAATTGCATGTTGTGCACAAAGTGCTTACTCAATCTCTTTCCTTAAATGGTTTTTACCCGTTTGAATCTGAATCCTTTAATTAAGGAAAATCTTGTGTAATTGATTCTTAATTGACGATCAGTTCCTCAACTATTTTCTTACCTTATTTATGCCTGATTTTGCACTATAAAAGGCACAACCCTCTTCACAAACAGGGGGACACTTTTAGAATCCTTCTGAACTCATACTCTCTCATAATAACATTCTCTTCTTGTCTGCACTGTGGCCTGTTTTACAAGACCTACTGCTTTCTTTACTTGTTTCCCTGAAAACTGGTATGTCGGATTTAATTCTTAGCATCATCACAATGTGTTCATTTACAACTTTTATATCCATGTCTACTGTACTATTTCTGTAAAGTTCAATATTTAAGTTAGTATGCTCATATCTTTCTGCCTCTTTATGTTGTGAATCCTTGCTCCCTATCCCCTTTACCCCTATGTGTTTGAGAGTTGTGACTTAAGACATGGCAATGTGAGTTGTTGCCTATGAATTAAGTTTGAACCAATGGGGTCTTAACCTCTAAGTAAACATGCTGGAGGATGTGCCAGCATCTCCCATTGTTGGGTGTGCCCATCAGCCTGCTTTTCTTTTGCCTCTTACAACTTCCCCATTCCCATATACCCTTATGTGTACTGATTTAAGAAACTTCCCTTTTCCCCTTACAGAATCATAATTCTGCACTTGCACTCTCACTTAAGTCCCTAGGTTCTGCCCCCCCTTTGGTGAGCCTTGCCTTGAGACCTTGAATTCCCTCTGAACTTGGACACCTGAGGGATCTCCCTTCCACACTGCACTATGTCCTAATCTGGTGATATATTTGGGTGTAAGCACTACCCGGAGTTCTTATGAAATTCTTAGGGTACTCTGACACATCCAAATAGGAGAAAGGCTTTGAAATATGATCCTTTGGAGTTGGTTTACTTCATATTTCAGATAGGAAGTCTGAATAAGGCTCTCCTTGGTTGTAACTTTTAATTTTTGATGTATTTTCTTTTATCTGGGCTGTAATAATTTTGTAATAAATTCTTGGGGATGGCTAGTGAAAAGGGAGGGATAACTATGTGAAGGGTGGATATCCTGTCTATAGGTTATTTCTGAATTTCTGCACTCTCATATAGATATCCTGCCTATAGCTAATTTCTGAATTTCTGCACTCTCATATAGATATCCTGCCTATAGGTTATTTATGAATTTCTACACTCTCATATAGATATCCTGCCTATAGGTTACTTCTTGAATTCTACATTTCTCATATAGATACCATGTCTATAATTACCTGGAAATCTGAATCCTGCATATGCATATAGAAGATATGCCTATAGGTCTTTCTGAATCTTGTATATACATTTTTCATTAGGCAATCATGTTTATAGGGTTTCCGCATTTTACCCTGTCTGTTAAAAAGGGTTTAAAATCAACAATGCGTAGAAAACATGCCTATAGGAGCTATTAATCAAGTCTGAATCGCTTTACTCACTTATAAGTCTAAAACCAGTAACAGTGACGCATGCTATTTTGCTAAAACTCGCTTTTCTTTAATAACAAACGATTTTTCTTAAATCAGTATGTATTCATGTTTACTTCATTGTTTCTAGAACCAGTAGATATCATGCCTATATGTCTTCGTCCAGCACTTAGGCAAGCCATAGGGTAAAAGTTTATAAACTGAATCTGATTTTATATGCTACAACCAGCAGGCAGGCCTGATTCGGGCTTCTTATCTGAACTATGTAATAAATCAGTTTGCCTCGACCCTTTAAGTTTTAATTAAACAGTACATGCAAGTCATGCTACATTATCTGCTTTCTTTGGTTTAAATGAGGTCTGTTTGAGCCCTTTTATTTGTTTATATGCTTCCCCAAACTTGTTATATGTGTTTTGTTTGTCGCCTTAGTATTTTACCTTTTGAAACCACAAATAAGCCCAATACCTCCTCCCTCTAAGATTAGTAGTCCCAAGTGCCTCCGGGGCTGATAGGATTGGGGCATCATGCTCAACATCATATTCCACTCGTGCCAAACAAGATTGGGATTAGTAGTCCCAAGTCCCAAGCCCAATACCCAATCTGCTTTAATTATTGCATAATCATGCTCAACATCATATTCGACTTGTGCCAAACAAAATACCATAGCAACGCTTATAATGAGTGGTTGCGCTCTTCCGATATTATCACCCCTAAATCCGAAAAAGGTGTATTTACGGTAAAACCAGTCGATCAATGGTGTAGTCGATAGTTCCGTGCCTTTCCCCCTTGAGTTGTCCGCTCAAGGGTACCAGTCTAAAACCCCATAGAAACCTTACTCTGTTTAATTGTGCATGCATCATGGTCAAACCTAGCCGAGTCAGTTATGTTGTCCGCATAATGACTCTTTAAGATAGACTTATCCAAAGTTCACTGGGTTTCCCTAAAACCCAACGGACATCACCACGTTCTGTGCATTTATTTGGAGAACTAAATGCTTCATGCTAATTGTTGATGTTAAATAGTCGAGTCTGGTAGGGGTAAGGGCCTAACCCTTTTTTCTTGCAGAAACATGAGGCACGAAGTCCCCAAATTCGGCATGGTCACCAACATCCACCCAAAATTGCTAAGTTGGTGGGAGGATCTTCATTCCAGTGATCAGACTCTTGTCCGGAAATACCTAGGAAATCTACCTTCCCTCCTGGAGGTCCAACCTAACAACAAGATCATAGAAGCTGCTACTCTGTTTTGGGATTGTGAGACCGTATTCCACTTCGGGGATATCGAGATGACACCCCTGCTGGAGGAAATATGAGGATTAGCTGGTATACCATGGGAAACTCCGGGTTTGTTAATGCTGGAAAATCGCAAGGGTAGAGGTTTCCTCAAAATGATGGGTCTAAAGAAGAATCCAGACTTGACATGTTTGAAGGAGTCCTACATTCCCTTTGATTATTTGTACGAGAGGTACGGTCACAACAAATCCTACCGTACTTATCCTGACGAGTTCGCCCTCACATCATTGGAGCATATTCACCGAAGGGTCTTTGTCTTCATGTTTTGCTTCCTGGGGATGATAGTATTTCCAATGAAGAAATCCAGGATCCACACCAGGCTAGCTATGGTAACCAAAACTCTAATGAAGGGAATTGGTGGGAAACGAGGAGCCAAACACTTCGAAGGCTGCAATTTGCTACTTCAGCTTTGGCTCATGGAGCATCTCCAAAGGGGTGAATACCGACAGGAAATTCAACAAAGAGACTGGGACGATCATATCGCTTTCACCATCCAAAATGAATAAACTACATGTCCAACATGTTCTCCCAGCCAGAAGACGCCAAGGGATGGCTAGAGCTTTTTGAAAATCTAACTGAGGATCAAGTACAATAGATGTTCGATTGGTTCCCTACTGAGGAGTTCTTCGTCTGATCCCGGGATGCGCCGTTTCTGATACTAATCGGTCTGAGAGGAACCTACCCTTATATCCCTCTCCGAGTTATGAGGCAGGCTAGTAGGAAGCAGGTTATACCAAGGATGGACAAGATGAGTCACTTCCGAGCTGACTTCCAAGCTGATGACAGTCCTTATAAGTGCCAAGCTCAGCATATGTGGCATTGCAAGATCATCAGGGGAAGAGACACTATCGAACCAGACAGATACCATGCGGGTTGTACTCCATACTATTCAGGTTAGTTGGAATCTAATCACGATGGTCTGGGTCAGCCAGGACTTACTAGGGGCCACAAGATCATAGATGAAATGGCCGAGGCACAAGTCAAATACAATCAACTGCGCAAGAGGATCCAGGAATATGAAAGCGAGCACCGTGAGATACAAGAAGCTAATCAAAAACTGATCGAGGTGTGGAAAGACATGGTTGTCAGTGCCAACAAGCGACTGGGACACTTGGAGCGAGGCATAGTGGAGCTAGAAAGGAAGTTCCTCAAAAGGATCGAGGATTGCCAAAATGTTGAGGGAAATGAGGGCGGGCATCTAGCCAAAGCCTACCTATTGCTGGGACTTCGCGAGCTGGGAAAGCTGTTCGACGATGCCGAGTATGGGGAAGGTCCTTCTGAGACCAAGTATATAGGAGCTTGTTCTTTTGCTTTAAGAAATGTAATAAGGCCCATGGCCACTAGTGACATTTTATTCCTTGTTATTTAGTGTCGTTTTGGGATTCGTCTACTTTTATCAATAAAATGAGGCATTTAGCATTCTAAGTTCTCCAAATCAATTTGTCGCTAGGCCTACCTCGGGTACAACGAGGCTCCCAAATTAGGACACGATTTACATTCTTGCATTATGTGTTTAAATATCGCAACATCTTTTCGTTATAATCCTCACTAACCTGTTACCTTTTGTTTTATTTTCATTTTTATTCCCCTCCCCAAAGGTTAGTTCGTGCACTTTGGCATCGTCATCATATTCCACAAGATCAAAGGTCCCTCCACCCAGTCCTCCTCCTAGTCCTATCAGAAGCAGGAACAAAGGAAAGATGGAAGATTTGAACAACACCAGAATGGAAAACTCAACTGAACGGGTAGAGGTCACTCATGGTACTTAGGTCTCCAAAGAAAGTACGTCCCAATTCGAGCAAAAGTTGTTGAAATTTCAAAAGGAACTTGATCAGGTTCGGAATCTGGCAAACATATCATTTTCCCTCACCACTACAGACACCAACCCCACACCTCCACATAATACCCCAAAACCCCAAAACCATCCCACTCCTCACTACCACTGCAATACTTGCCACACATCCAACAATACTCCGCTGCTCATCCCTGAACCTTTGAATTTCACAAATGACCATTTCCACGCCCACCATAACACCCCCATCTATGTGGAGACCATGCCACACTCCACCCAACCCATCTCAACCACACCCGAGTCTGATGATAAAGACTCACTCATCAGGAACCTGGTTGCGGAACTCAAGAAATTGACTAGTCGAATTCAGGGTGTCGAAGGAAGTAATGGGATTGAAGGGTTGGACTATGAAGATCTTTGCATACAACCGGATGTTGAACTGCCTGAGGGGTACAAACCTCCTAAGTTCGAGATGTTTGATGGTACAGGAGATCCAAGGGTCCATCTGAGAACATACTGCGACAAGCTGGTCGGAGTAGGGAAGGGCGAAAGGATTCGTATGAAGCTTTTCATGAGGAGTCTCGGAGGAGATGCTCTGTCTTGGTACATTAGCCAAGACTCGAAGAAATGGTCGAATTGGGTGAGTATGGCGTCTGAATTTATGGACAGGTTCAGGTTCAACACAGAAAATGCGCCAGATTTGTTCTACATCCAGAATTTAAAAAAGAAGCCCACGGAAACATTCCGCGAGTAAGCTACTTGTTGGAGATCAGAAGCTGCTAAGGTCAAACCGGCTTTAGAAGAAGAACAAATGAACAAGTTTTTCGTCCGGGCTCAAGACCCGCAGTACTATGAAAGGCTGATGTTGATTGAGAGCCAGAAATTTTCCAACATCATCAAGCTAGGGGAAAGGATCGAGGAAGGCATAAAAAGTGGTATGGTTACAAACTTCGAAGCTTTGCATGCTAACAATAAGGCTTTACAGTCTGGTGGTACGTCCAAGAAAAGGGACGTAGGTGCCGTAATGGTTGCACAAAGAGCCAAATCCCCTATTGTAACGACCCGAACCGTCATTTCCTGTATTTTCGCCCCGTATTCCCCGTTAAATGCTTATTCATGTTTCAATATGTGTACTTGGTGAATTTGAGTCAATTCGGATCGAGTTTTGTATGAAATGGGACAATTAGTCTCTTTAAGGAAGAATTAGTTTGGAAAAGTCAACCGGACGTTGAATTGTGAGTTAGAGGGCTCGGAATTGAACTCTGATGATTCGGTTAGTTTCGGGGGATGATTTAAGGACTAGGAGCGCAATCAGAATTAATTTTAGAGGTCCGGTGAAGAAATTAGCTCATTTTGGCGAAGTTAGTATTTTGGCGATTTCCAATTGATAGGTGAAATTTTGATCCGACTGTCGGAATGGAATTCCGAGAATTTCTGTAGCTTTGTTATGTCATTTTGGACTTGTGTGCAAAATTTGAAGTCAATCGGACGTGATTTGATAGGTTTCGGCATCAGAAATAGAAGTTGGAAATTCTAAAGTTCATAAAACTTGGATTGGAGGTTGATTCATGATTTTAGCGTTGTTTGATGTGATTTGAGGCCTCGAGCAAGTCCGTAATGTATTTTGGGACTGGTTGGTATTATTGGTCGGGGTCCCGGGGGCCTCAGGTGTGTTTCGGATGCCCAACGGGTCATTCTTGGAAGATTTTTGCCGTTTTGAGCATAAATGTAATGATCTAAAGGTTCATTTTTAGTTTTAGAGATCCAAATTTGATTTCGAGACTTCCAGAATTTAAATCATGAATTATAGGACTGATATGGAAATTTTGGTTTAATTTCATCAAGTCGCGATTGGGTTTTTGACGTGAAATGTGAGTTAATTGTTTAACAAGCGAAATGGGTATTGAACTGGGCAAACGAGCTCCGAATTGAGTTTCTATTAAAGTGTTGTGTTCGTATTATTATTTGTGACTCATAGGAACAAGAATCGTCTAATTCCGAGTTCGTATGATGGAGTTAGAGCCATTTTAGTGAAAAATGCCTGTGCTGCAAATTTCTTAAAAGCTGCTATATTTTCTGCAGCAGTGAACAGTAACCGCGCGGGTGAACAGTGAACAGTGACCTCACGCGCATGAACAGTGCCCCGCGTGAACAATACCGAAAATTTCTGGACAGATTTAATGTCCAGCAGTCCGAGTTTGGTCATTTTTTTTGACTTCCAAGCTCGAATTTTGGGCGATGTTTAGCAAGAAATCTTGGGAAATCTTGAGGTAAGTCACTTGTGATTATTTCTATTCCATAATATTAAATTATCATCGAATAATCCGACTAGATTACATGTTTTTGAGGAGTAAATTGAAGATTTAGGCCTAGAGATTTGAAAATAAGATTTGAAGATTTGAGGGTCATTTGAACTCCGATTTTAGTAAATTTTATATGTACAGACTCGTGGCGAGACGAGGAATCCGGTGATCTGACTTTCGTAATTTTTTGATAAGTGGGCCCGGGGCTCGGGTTTTGCAAATTTCGTGAATTTTGATATTTTTTGAGTCTTTTCGATTAGGTTATATTCCCTTAGCCTATTGTAATGTATTCGTTGTGGTTTTGACCAGATTCGACACGCGAAGAGGTAAATTCGAGAGGCAAGGGCATAGCGGAGTAGACGTTGGACCGTCTTGAGGTGAGTAATGATTTTAAATGATGCACTGAGGGTTTGAAACCCCGGATTGCACAACATACTGCTATGTTGAGATGAGACACGCGTTGTATGACGAGCGCGGGGTCATTTACTATTGGGGATTGTGACTTGGTCCATCCCAGTTGATATTTTTACCGCGTAATTGATAAAGATTTATTGTTTTTCACTATGATTGGGCTTATTGCCATATTTGGGCTTCGTGCCAATTATCTGAAATCTTTTGTGAATTTACATCACTATTTTCCTCACGAATTGAAATATTATTTGAACTCAGTCCAATTGAATTATATTATTTTGTGAACTCAGCTACATTTATACTCAACTCGAGATTTAATGATATTTATAATGCTGTTGAGCTGAGCACTATTGTTTTACTGATGCCCAAGAGGCTTATGATTATTTTCTGGACTGATTGAGGCCGAGGGCCATACGTGAGGATATGTTGAGTGATGTGAGGAGGCTTTCAGGCCTCGAGTGTTATACGAGGAGGCTTTCAGGCCTCGCGTGTGATGTGTGAAGGCTTTCAGGCCTATTGATATTGCGCTTGGGCTGTAGGAGCCCCTCCGGACTCTGTACACACCCCCAGTGAGTGCAGAGTACCCAGGTGAGTTGGGAGTGGGCCCGAGAGGCCGTTGTTTGTGTGTGGTGAGTTGGGAGTGAGCCCGAGGGGCTGATGTTGTGTGTTGGTGAGTTGGGAGTGAGCCCGAGGGGCTGATACTATACTGAGATTTACATATTGAGCCTGAGGGGCAAGCTTTTGATTTATCCTTTTTGTGGAAATTATTTGTCTTTGCTATTTTAAAAGGAGAATTATCTGATACTCACTATTTTACTGTATAACTGATTTTACTGCTTGGGATAGCGCTATATTGTGCCATTATGAGATTTCATGTTTTCAGTCGTTATTTATTTTTATTACTCACTGGGTCGGAGTACTCACATTACTCCCTGCACCATGTGTGCAGATACAGGCAGAGCTGAGTTCGCTCCTGAGCGCTGATTCTTTCCAGACCAGGCGGTGGCTAGGAGTAACGAGGTAGCTGTTGACGTCCGCAACCCCGTTTTCTCCCTTATCTTTGTTATTTATGATAATTCCAGACTTTGTAAAATATTAGTAAACTCTGTAGTAGCTCATGACTTGTGACACCCCGATTTCGGGCTGAGTTGGGAGGGTTTTCCTTGTTCTATCACGTTTATTTCGCATTTAAGATTATATTACCCATGATTTAGACTTATTCCTGCTAAGTAATTATAAAGAGATGTACCGTTTTGTTGATTGGCTGGCCTTGTCCTCACGAGAGGCGCCATCACGACCGGGTTGGGATTTTGGGTTGTGACAAGTTGGTATCAGAGCTTAGGTTACTAGGTCTCGCGAGTCATGAGCAGGTTTAGTAGAGTCTCGCGGATCGGTACGGAGACGTCTGTATTTATCCTCGAGAGGCTGTAGAACCTTTAGGAAAACTTCATATTCTTGAATTCTTATCGTGCGTCCTTGATTCAGCTGGAAAAAAAGTAACTCTTACAATTCCATCCACGTGTTCGTATGCGCGAACGAGCGCTCAGTATTAGATGTGCCTTGATGGCTTGTAATTCCCCGGAAGAAGGGCGAGACGTAATCGCTATGAGTTTGATGTTAGGCCAGTCTGGAGGACTTGATGCTGGATCCTTGCCTATGGCTTGAGCACCGAAGTGCTGATTGTGCGAGCAAGAGTTTTGAAATTATATGTCCGTTATTTTCCCTATTAGTGGGAATGATGGTTGGATAGCCACGTGAAGAGTATGTTAGTACTGCGAGATATATCTATATGACTTGGAGGTGACGAGGAAGGGCGTCAGGATAATAGATGAACTATTAAGTGTTTGATTTTCATTGTGATCTGATGTGTAGCCCCGAGTTATGGGCGCGTGAAGAATCTTTTCATGTCTCCTGTTTGGAGTGAAGTAAATTTCATGTTACGGTATGAGTTTAGACTCAGGAAGACTAAGTGATTGTGTAATGTGAATGACGGTGGAAGGTATACAAAAATATTAATTAGAAGTGAAACATGTGGGTTATCTCCTGCGGAGTGTTCTAAGGTGGTGCGATTCTTATACTGTCTATTAGAAGATCTCATTTACAAGTAAAGAATATGCGTTGAAATCTAAATTTGATCGCCTAGAGAGTGGTCTTAACTGTTATGTGAGTGAATGCAAGAATTGCAGAAGAGTTAAAATTCTAGATGATTTGTGTTTCCACAAGCTTATGAAGGAGTGAGTTCAATCTCACTATGGTATTACGACAATAATAGAGTATGTGCGTTATGATTTATTGAGTGCGTTTTGATCTATGTCTTTGAGCCAAGTTGGGGAGTTTGCTATTAAATAAGTTGATTGCACGATTTTGTGCTATATTGGTTCTAGTTTGAGGCGTGTTGGTGAGTCGGTTATTGCTTACGGGGATTAAGGTCGATAAGGCGGTGGATGGGCCTGTTTTTTTTTTATGTTATTGTTTCAAATGATGTCATTACAGGAATTGTCCAGTCTGCCACAGATATGCCTCTGTATTATTCGATCCCGGTTCCACCTATTCTTATGTGTCATCATATTTTGCTCATTATTTGGGTACGCCCCGGGAGTTTCCTTCTTTACCTGTTCATGTATCTACCCCGGTGGGCGATACTGTTGTTGTGGACCGTGTGTACCGGTCATGTGCTGTGACTATTGGGGGTCTGGAGACCCGAGTTGATCTACTGCTATTGAGCATGGTAGATTTTGATATTATTCTGGGCATGGATTGGTTATCTCCATATCATGCTATTCTAGACTGTCATGTTAAGATAGTTACTTTGGCTATTCCGGGTGTTCCGAGGATCGAGTGGCGTGGCATGACTGATTATGTCTCTAGCAGAGTAATTTCTTTCTTGAAAGCCCAGCGTATGGTTGGGAAGGGTTATCTATCATATCTGTCTTTTGTGCGGGATGTTGGAGCTGAGACTCCTAGTATTGATTCTGTCCCAGTTGTGAGGGACTTTCCTGATGTATTTCCTGCAGACCTGCCGGGCATGCCGCCGAACAGAGATATTGATTTTGGCATTGACTTAGTGCCAGGCACTCAGCCCATTTCTATTCCGCCATATCGTATGGCACCAGCAGAGCTGAAAGAATTGAAGGAGCAACTTCAGGAACTCCTAGATAAGGGGTTCATTCGGCCTAGCGTGTCCCCGTGGGGTGCACCTGTTTTATTTGTGAAGAAGAAAGATGGAACAATGAGAATGTGCATTGATTATAGGCAGTTGAATAAGGTAACAGTGAAGAACAAGTATCCTTTGCCTCCCATTGATGACTTATTCGATCAGCTTCAGGGAGCGAGGGTATTTTCTAAGATTGATCTCCGTTCGGGCTATCACTAGTTGAAAATCAGGGAGTCGGATATTCCCAAGACTGCCTTCAAGACTAGATATGGTCACTATGAATTTTTGGTTATGTCTTTTAGGCTGACCAATGCCCCAGCAACGTTCATGCATTTGATGAACAGTGTATTTTAGCCTTATCTGGATGCATTTGTTATTGTATTCATCGATGATATCCTGGTGTACTCGCGTAGCCAGGAGGAGCACGCCCAGCATTTGCGTGTAGTGTTGCAGATATTGAGAGAGGAGAAGCTTTATGCAAAATTCTCCAAATATGAATTTTGGCTAAGTTCTGTGGCATTTTTGGGACACATAGTGTCCAGCGAGGGTATACAGGTTGATCCAAGGAAGATAGAAGCAATGCAGAGTTGGTCTAGACCGTCCTCAGTCACAGAGTTTCGGAGTTTTCTTGGGCTACCAGGCTATTATCGCCGATTTGTTCAGGGGTTTTCTTCTATTGCATCGCCTTTGACCAAGTTGACTTAGAAAGGTGCCACATTTGTATGGTCCAGCGAGTGTGAGGAGAGCTTTTAGAAGCTCAAGGCACTTCTGACCACAGCTCCAGTGTTGGTGTTACCATCAGCTACAGGTTCATACAGGGTATATTGTGATGCTTCCAAAGTTGGGATTGGTTGTGTGCTAATGCAGGAGGGTAGAGTTATTGCTTATGCTTCTCGTCAGTTGAAGTCCCATGAGAAGAACTACCTATTCATGATTTGGAGTTGGCTGCTATAGTTCATGCCTTAAAAATTTGGAGGCATTATTTATATGGCGTATCTTGTGAGGTATTCACTGATCATCGCCGTCTTCGGCATTTATTTAAACAAAAAGATCTTAATTTTAGGCAGCGGAGATGGCTTGAGTTACTTAAAGACTATGATATTACCATTCTATATCATCCGGGAAAGGCCAATGTAGTGGCCGATGCGTTGAGCCGAAAGGCAGTCCGTATGGGGAGTTTGGCTTACATCCCAGTTGGGGAGAGGCCTCTTGCAGTTGATGTTCAGACCTTGGCCAATCAGTTGGTGCGGTTAGATATTTCTGAGCCTAGTCGGGTATTGGCTAGTGTGGTTTCTCGATCTTCCTTATATGATCGCATCAGAGAGCACCAGTATGATGATCCGCATTTGCTTGTCCTTAAGGACAGAGTTCAACATGATAATGCCAAAGATGTGACTATAGGTGATGATGGTTTATTGAGGATGCATGGCCGTATTTGTGTGCCCGATGTTGATGGGCTTAGAGATTCGATTCTTGAGGAGGCCCACAGTTTGCGGTATTCCATCCATCCGGGTGCTGCGAAGATGTATCAGGACTTGAGACAACATTACTGGTAGAGGAGAATGAGGAAAGACATTGTGGAATATGTGGCTCGGTGTCTCAACTGTCAGCAGGTGAAATATGAGCATCAGAGACCGGGCGGTTTGCTTCAGCAGATGATTATTCCTGAGTGGAAATAGGAGAGAGTTATTATGGATTTCGTGAGTGGCCTTCCTCGAACTTTGAAGAATTTTGATTCGATTTGGGTCGTTGTGGATAGGCTGACCAAGTTAGCATTTCATTCCGGTGTGTACATATTCTACGGAGCGGCTGGCTAGGATCTTTATTCAGGAGATTGTGCGATTGCATGGTGTTCCAGTTACTATTATTTCGGATAGAGGTACTCAGTTCACTTCTCAGTTTTGGAGGACTTTTCAGCACGAGTTGGGTACTCAAGTGGAGTTGAATTCAGCATTTCATCCTCAGACGGACGGACAGTCCGAGCGTACTATTCAGATATTGGAGGATATGTTGCGTGCCTGCGTGATTGATTTTGGAGGTTCTTGGGTTGAATTTTTACCACTTGCAGAGTTTGCCTACAACAACAGCTATCAGTCCAGTATTCAGATGGCACCGTATGAGGCCTTATATGGGAGGCGGTGTAGAACTCCAGTGGGTTGGTTTGAGCCCGGTGAGGCTAGGTTGTTGGGGACAGATTTGGTCTAGGATGCCTTAGAAAAGGTGAAGGTGATTCAGGAAAGACTTCGTACAGCTCAGTCGCGTCAGAAGAGTTATGCGGACCGGAAGGTCCGAGATGTGTCATTTATGGAGGGCGAGAAGTTTTTGCTGAAGGTTTCGCCGATGAAGGGTGTTATGAGGTTCGGAAAGAAAGGGAAGTTGAGTCCGCAGTTTATTGGACCATTTGAGGTACTTAGGAGGATTGGAGAGGTGGCTTATGAGCTTGCTTTGCCGCCTAAATTGTCGGGTGTTCATCCGGTATTCCATGTGTCCATGCTCCGAAAGTATGGTTACAAACTTCGAAGCTTTGCATGCTACTAATAAGGCTTTACAGTCTGGTGGTACGTCCAAGAAAAGGGACGTAGGTGCCGTAATGGTTGCACAAAGAGCCAAATCCTCTATTGTAACGACCCGAACCGTCGTTTCCTGTATTTTCATCCCGTATTCCCCGTTAAATGCTTATTCATGTTTCAATATGTGTACTTGGTGAATTTGAGTCAATTCGGATCGAGTTTGGTATGAAATGGGACAATTAGTCTCTTTAAGGAAGAATTAGTTTGGAAAAGTCAACCGGACATTGACTTGTGAGTTAGAGGGCTTGAAATTGAATTCCGATGATTCGGTTAGTTTCGGGGGATGATTTAAGGCCTAGGAGCGCAATCGGAATTAATTTTGGAGGTCCGGTGATGAAATTAGCTCATTTTGGCGAAGTTAGTATTTTGGCGAATTCCGGTTGATAGGTGAAATTTTGATCCGACGGTCAGAATGGAATTCTGAGAATTTCTGTAGCTTCGTTATGTCATTTTGGACTTGTGTGCAAAATTTGAAGTCAATCGGACGTGATTTGTTAAGTTTCGGCATCGGAAATAGAAGTTGGAAATTCTAAAGTTCATAAAACTTGGATTGGAGTTGATTCATGATTTTAGCATTGTTTGATGTGATTCGAGGCCTCGAGCAAGTCCGTAATGTGTTTTGGGACTGGTTGGTATTATTGGTCGGGGTCCCGGGGGCCTCGGGTGTGTTTCGGATGCCCAACGGGTCATTCTTGGAAGATTTTTGCCGTTTTGAGCATAAATGTAATGATCTAAAGGTTCATTTTTAGTTCTATAGATCCAAATTTGATTTCGAACTTCCAGAATTTAAATCATGAATTATAGGACTGATCTGGAAATTTTGGTTTAATTTCATCATGTCGCGATTGGGTTTTTGACGTGAAATGTGAGTTAATTGTTTAACGAGCGAAATGGGTATTGAACTGGGAAAACGAGCTCCGAATTGAGTTTTGATTGAAGGGTTGTGTTCGTATTATTATTTGTGACTCATAGGAACAAGAATCGTCTAATTCCGAGTTCGTATGATGGAGTTAGAGCCATTTTAGTGAAAAATGGCTGTGCTGCAAATTTCTTAAAAGCTGCTGTATTTTCTGCAGCAGTGAACAGTAACCGCGCGTGTGAACAGTGAACGGTGACCTCACGCGCATGAACAGTGCCCCCGCGTGAACATTACCGAAAATGTTTGGACAAATTTAATGTCCAGCAGTCCGAGTTTGGTCAGTTTGTTTTTGACTTCCAAGCTCGGATTTTGGGCGATTTTTAGCAAGAAATCTTGGGAAATCTTGAGGTAAGTCACTTGTGATTATTTCTACTCCATAATATTGAATTATCATCGAATAATCCGACTAGATTACATGTTTTTGAGGAGTAAATTGAAGATTTAGGCCTAGGGATTTGAAAATAAGATTTGAAGATTTGAGGGGTCATTTAAACTCCGATTTTGGTAAATTTTATATGTACGGACTCGTGGCGAGACGAGGAATCCGGTGATCTGACTTTTGTAATTTTTTGAGAAGTGGGCCCGGGGCTCGGGTTTTGCGAATTTCGTGAATTTTGATATTTTCCGAGTCTTTTCGATTGGGTTATATTCCCTTAGCCTATTTTAATGTATTCGTTGTGGTTTTGACCAGATTCGACGCGCAAAGAGGTAAATTCGAGAGGCAAGGGCATAGTGGAGTAGACGTTTGACCGTCTTGAGGTGAGTAATGATTTTAAATGATGCACTGAGGGTTTGTAACCCTGGATTGCACAACATACTGCTATGTTGAGAAGAGACACGCGTTGTATGACGAGCGCGTTGTGACTTGGTCCATCCCAGTTGATATTTTTACCGCGTAATTGATAAAGATTTATTGTTTTTCACTATGATTGGGCTTATTGCCATATTTGGGCTTCGTGCCAATTATCTGAAATCTTTTGTGAATTTACATCACTATTTTCCTCACGAATTGAAATATTATTTGAACTCAGTCCAATTGAATTATATTATTTTGTGAACTCAGCTACATTTATACTCAACTCGAGATTTAATGATATTTATAATGCTGTTGAGCTGAGCACTATTGTTTTACTGATGCCCAAGAGGCTTATGATTATTTTCTGGACTGATTGAGGCCGAGGGCCATACGTGAGGATATGTTGAGTGATGTGAGGAGGCTTTCAGGCCTCGAGTGTTATATGAGGAGGCTTTCAGGCCTCGTGTGTGATGTGTGAAGGCTTTCAGGCCTATTGATATTGCGCTTGGGCTGTAGGAGCCCCTCCGGAGTCTGTACACACCCCCAGTGAGCGCAGGGTACCCAGGTGAGTTGGGAGTGGGCCCGAGAGGCCGTTGCTTGTGTGTGGTGAGTTGGGAGTGAGCCCGAGGGGCTGATGTTGTGTGCTGGTGAGTTGGGAGTGAGCCCGAGGGGCTGATACTATACTGAGATTTACATATTGAGCCCGAGGGGCAAGCTTTTGATTTATCCTTACTGTGGAAATTATTTGTCTTTACTGTTTTAAAAGAAGAATTATCTGATACTCACTATTTTACTGTATAACTGATTTTACTGCTTGGGATAGCGCTATATTGTGCCGTTATGAGATTTCATGTTTTCAGTCGTTATTTATTTTTATTACTCACTGGGTCGGAGTACTCACATTACTCCCTGCACCATGTGTGCAGATACAGGCAGAGCTGAGTTCGCTCCTGAGCGCTGATTCTTTCCAGACCAGGCGGTGACTAGGAGTAACGAGGTAGCTGTTGACGTCCGCAGCCCCGTTTTCTCCCTTATCTTTGTTATTTATGATAATTCCAGACTTTGTAAAATATTAGTAAACTCTGTAGTAGCTCATGACTTGTGACACCCCAATTTCGGGCTGAGTTGGTACGGTTTTCCTTGTTCTATCACGTTTATTTCGCATTTAAGATTATATTACCCATGATTTAGTCTTATTCCTGCTAAGTAATTATAAAGAGATGTACTGTTTTGTTGATTGGCTGGCCTTGTCCTCACGAGAGGTGCCATCACGACTGGGTTGGGATTTTGGGTCGTGACACCTATCAAATACCAAGCCTATCCGATACCTCCACTCACATATCAGCCTACCCCGAATTACCAAGCACCCGCACCCTCTTACCAAACTCTACCACCTTCTTACCAATCACCCCCACCTCCTAAATATCAACCTACTTCACCCAAATATTCTCAACCCGCACATGTCTACCAAGCCTACAATGCTCAGCCATCCCACTATCAATCACCTCCCACACGTCAAAACTTTCCCAGACCTCGACCAAATTTTGACCACAGACCTCCCAAATAGTATACCGCCATTGCTGAACCAATTGACCAGTTGTACGAAAGGCATAAAGTTGCTGGTTATGTCACCCCTATCCCTGTTATAACCCCTGAAAACCTTTCTCAATGGGTCAATCCAAATAAATCTTGTGCATACCATTCCGGCATGAAAGGGCATATCATTGATGAATGCCGCTCTCTAAAAGACAAGATCCAGACTTTGATTGATAACAAGATCATTGTGGCAAAGGAGCCTACTCCGAATGTACGCAACAACCCTCTACCGGACCATAAGGGTGGAGGTATTCACATGATTGAAATAGAGGATGATTGGGATCCCAAGGGATCGATAGGTTTAATCTCAGAAGGTGACGAACCAAAAAAGCCAATAGTCACCCTTAATCTTATCGTAGTCCAGACTCAGCCTTCTGGGGATGCCGAGGTAAACATGTCTGTACCACTTGAGTTTGATGCACCACCCCCTGCAAAGACGCCAACACCAATTGAGGTCGAATTTGGGTCTCCATCAAATGCCCCCGCACCGTCTGAAATTGCAGTTTTACCTCCCAAGACACATGCTCTGTTCGGAGTAAAGGTGCCCATTCCAGTAGCAATGTCGGTCGTAACACCGTTCCATACAAATGCCATACCTTGGGATTACACAGCCGAGACGAGAAGGAAAAGGAAAGCCAAGTTTGGGGAAACAATTGCAGCACAGGGTATGATAAGAACCGACAGGGTTTATACTCCGGAGCATTTAGTTGAGTCGAGTAAGCAGGCCTCTGGTCGGCCGACCATCACTGAAACTGGGCTCGATGATCTCTGGAGAAAGATACAAGCCAAGGAATACTCAGTCATTGATCAGCTGAACAAAATACCGGCACAGATTTCTATCCTAGCTTTGCTGCAAGGTTTCGATGCACATAAGAACACCTTGTTGAAGGTGCTGAGTGAGGCATATGTACCAAGCAACATCACCGGAGGAGAAATGGCAAACATGGTAGGGTAGGTATTGGAAAGTCACAAGATCACTTTTCATGAAGATGAGCTGCCACCAAAAGGGTTGAGTCATAACAAAGCGTTGCACATCACCGTGCAATGCGAAGATTATTTTATCACTAGGATCCTAATTGATGGAGGGTCCAGCCTCAATATTTGTCCGTTGGTAATACTCAGAACATTGGGGAAGGGGCTACATGAGATCAAGACGGGGCCATCAACATCAAAGCTTTCGACGGTTCCCAAAGGTCCACTATTAGGGAAATTAGTTTGTGCTTGCAAATGGGGCCTACTTGGTTCGATGTCGATTTCCAAGTAATAGATGTTCCGGCATCTTACAACTTGCTATTGGGACGACCGTGGATTCATGCCGCTAGGGCTGTAGTGTCAACACTACATCAATCAGTGAAGTTTGAGTGGAATAACCAAGAGGTGATCATTCACAGCGACGGTAGCAATCCCATACACGGTCGCCAAACCATCCCAGCGATAGGAGGAAGAAGAAAGATAGGTGGGAAAACCTATCACCACATCGATCGAGTCAATGCCGTTGACAAAGACAAATGGTGGGACAACAAAATTGAAACCATATTGAACTGGAGCGGATATGAACCTGGCAAGAGACTTGGCAAGAACCTCCAAGGAATCGCCAAGCCTATCAAACTGAAGAAACATGGCACCACCTTTGGTCTGGGATACGAGTATACTTGGGAGGAATTCAACAACTGGTCGCCACCACGGCACGGTCCATACTACCCGCTAGAGCAGCCAATACCACATTTGGAGCAGACTTTCCAGCAATCCAATGTCATCTATGGGTTGGAAGAAGAGGAAGTACTGGCCGCAGTGAGGAATTTGTTCCTAGAAGATGATGACATGGATTGTTGTGTCATATTCAAGGAGGAGTGGGGGAGGCCCTTTCATACAGGCCGTAAGCCGGGAAACATGCCTCAACAATTGGACCATCAGAACCACTAGAGCCCAGAAAGCCTTGGGGTAGCAAGGCTGAACAAAGCATCATGCACTATCTTTTATTTTTACCCGTTGACTTTCCTTTCGCATTTTGAATTTTCGCAATAAGATCTTCCAATGTTCAAAACAGTTATGAAATTTATCAAAGTATTTTGGTTTCCTTACAAATTCTTACTCTCATTATTTTCTCTCAAGGAAACACGAATCAACATTCACTTATCACCGTTAGAAAAGGAAGGGTACAAAGAATTTCTAAGAGAATACAAGGATATATTCGCCTGGTCATATGATGACATGACTGGTCTGAGCACATCTATTGTGGCCCATAAACTGCCAACTGATCCGACATGTCCACTATTAAAGCAGAACTCGACGATGCAGAGTGGGTGAAGAGTCATTACGAGCAGCTGGCTCTTATAGATGGCAAGAGAATGAATGCGGTTTGCTATGGTCAGCTTTATCATAATAGAATGTCCGGAGCCTTCAACAAAAGAGTCAAGTCAAGACAATTCACACCAGGGCAACCGGTATTAAAGAAGATTTTCCCGCATCAAGATGAAGCCAAAGGGAAATTCTCTCCCAACTGGCAGGGTCCGTACATGGTTCACGGGTTCTAATAGGAGGAGCCCTCATACTTGCAGAAATGGACGGGGAAGTTTGGCCAAAGCTGATCAATTCAGATGCAGTCAAGCAATACTATGTGTAACCTTTATGCTTTCTTTCATTATGTAATTTGAACTACGCCTGACCTAATTCCCGTTTAAGAAGGGGTACGTAGGCAGCCCTATGGGTTCGGTCACAAGTCAATAAAATTTTCATTTCCCCCATAATTGGAAACTGGGGCAGAATTTTGAGGACCCTCAAAATTCCGAAGTGATTTCAGCCATTCGCCGCAAGCAGCCGTCAGAAACAGTAACCCAGTAAACTGGGGCAGAATTTTGAGGAAGACCCTCAAAATTTCGGAGCAAGAGAAGTTGCAATGTCTTGAACCACGTTGCAGTCATCGGTTCATCTAAAGAAAACTATTCTTAATTATGTATTTATGTTACATTTTCTTTACTAAAATCATGCATGTTTATTTCTGAAATCGCTCTATTTAGCAACGCTACACCAATTATACGGGCAGCATCGCCAGATCAAAATCGAGCAGGTCAAGCAAAGCCAGCAGGGATACAAACTAACCTCCCCCTTTTACAAACTCACGATTTTTCTTTAGATGCAGGCACTTGAGTTGCAAAATCATCAAATATACTATACGCTCACTCATAAAGTTCAGGAATACAACTCTCCAAACCATTGCACTTGCTCGCAACTGTTATCCACACACAACAGTGTCCCTAGCAGGCACAATATCTCCAGCAATCACGATACTGCAATCCGCTATTAGCTAAGAAAACTCTACTGCCGTTTGCCCTTTTACTTCCTGCATAAGGCTACTATTCTGCCTTCCGAGACTAAGCTCTATCTCCATCTGCATTTTGTGCATTGAATAAGGCTACCATTCTGCCTTCCGAGGTTAATCTCTACCTCCATCTGCATTTCCTGCATTGCATAAGGCTACCATTCTGCCTTCCGAGGTTAAGCTCTACCTCCATCTGCATTGCATAAGGCTACCATTCTGCCTTCCGAGACTAAGCTCTGTCTCCACCTGCATTCTTGCATTGCATAAGGCTACTATTCTGCCTTCCGAGACTAAGCTCTGTATCCATTTGCATTCTTGCATTGCATAAGGCTACCATTCTGCCTTCCGAGGTTAAGCTCTACCTCCATCTACATTTCCTGCATTGCATAAGGCTACCATTCTGCCTTTCGAGGTTAAGCTCTACCTCCATCCTCATGGCTGAAATATCGCCACTTTATTTACATCTTGCATGGCTGAAATATCGCCACTTTATTTACATCTTGCATGGCTGAAAGACCGCCACTTTATTTACATCTTGCATGGCTGAAAGACCGCCACTTTATTTACATCTTGCATGGCTGAAAGACCGCCACTTTATTTACATCTTGCATCGGCTAAAATATCGCCACTTCATTTTCATCTTGCATCGGCTGAAAGATCGCCACTTCAGTTACATTTTGCATCGGCTAAAATATCGCCACCTTCTGCATCTCATGGGCTGAAATATCGCCACTTTATTTACATCTTGTATGGCTGAAATATTGCCACTATATTTACATCTTGCATGGCTGAAAGACCGCCACTTTATTTACATCTTGCATGGCTGAAAGACCGCCACTTTATTTACATCTTGCATCGGCTGAAATATCGCCACTTCATTTACATCTTGCATCGGCTGAAAGATCGCCCCTCTCTGCATCTCATGGGCTGAGAGATCGCCAATCTATCCAAAGGCATCATTGTTCGGAGGCACCATTTTCATAGCCCGAGAACGCCATGTCATGGCCTGAGGACCCCTTTTATCTTTTGCATATTATTATTCAAAGGCGTCATAGTTCGGAGGCATCATTCTCATATCCCGAGAGCATCATTTCATGGCCTGTGAATCCTTTATCATACGCTTCATGGCCCAGGACGTCATGGTCTGAGGACGTCATCCTAACCACCCAAAGACAACATTCATGGTCCGACGGGATCTTGCATCACGTTTAGATTTCCGCACAATATACACTTGTATTGCTTATTTGCAGGTAAACCGGTGAGCAACGACCATCTTAGCAGGAGCAATCTCTCTCCAGTTCCCGCAGCCCTGTTAGACTTTAACCATCCATCCCAACCCGAATATCGCGTCCATATTGAAAAATCTTCATCGACATATTCCGCCGACGGATCCCGAGCTACATATGGCTTGATTCCTGTAAGACCAGGGATATGTAAGTAGCTCAGGAACTAGAGCACGGTCAACCTCTTCAAACCATTTTGTTCGGTCAAAATCGGCTATCATATCTTTACCCGACAACTCTTTCATCTTTCCCAGGCAAAGAGGGACATATGTTGATACCCAATTTTTCTCTGTATATTTCTATATGTAAAATACTTTTCAAAATATCATATGTATGCATATATAAGTATTTTCAAATATTTTTATTATTTTTCCTTAATTTTAAAGGTTTTTAAAATCAATTTTAGTGCCTTATTTTATCAAGAAAAATCCAATAATTGTCCAAAATTATCATTTTTGGTGATTCACTTGTTGAATTCTCATATTTATGCTAAAATACAGCCCAAATAATTTTTTCATGTTTTTACAAATTTATTTAGCATTTTTTAAAGCTCAACTGCATGTAATTGCAATATTAGCCTCATTTTCGATTTGATTGCATTGATATTTATAAAAATTAAGTCCAGTATTTTTAAATTGATAATTATATGTTATAAATTATTTTAGTACTTGCAATTTATTTCCAGGTTTTTATTTGCTATTTTTTATAAAATAAATGGGGAAAAGTGACTATTTAAAATCTAGCCAGATTTCATTTCAATTTCAGCCTAATTTGCACCCCTAATCCAACCCAATTTCAATTTCAAATCACCCAGCCCAATTCTTAAAATTACCCGACCCACAACCCGTTTAAATGACCTGCCCAACCCCCTTTTTAATTCAGGCCATTGATCGAAATTATCAACGACCACATTTCTTCCTTACCATTTTTAATTACCCAACCCCCCTAAACCTAAATCATTTTCCACCTACCAAGCCGCCTCTGAACCCTCCCTATTCTCTTAAACCCTCTCAAAACTTCTCGAACCCTAGCCACCTCCCACTACTTCCACCATGAAAACCACCGGAATCTATGGCGTCCAAGGCTATGGAAACCCTACACCGGCCTCCTACGGCTCCTACGCGCCTGATTTCTGAAGATTCAAGGCCTGACCATGAAGGGTCGTATCTAGACCTCTATCGATACAAAGTTTCATGGTCATCTCCGTCTTTGCTCCAGCATACCTTGATTGTTTGAGCCTGATCTGACCTCTCCGACTTAGATCAATGACTTTTTAAAGCCTTTCTCATTTCTAGGGTTCCTCTGAAACCCAAACCCTTCGAGATTTTCTCTGATTCCTTTAGACCTGCTGTGTATCCATGCTTTCCCTGAGTTTTCAAATGATTTCTCTAGCTTTTCTTTCAAAAATTACTTTCAAAACCATTTCTTCTCCGATCTAGGGCTTTCTGAAAATATTTAAATGTTTCTCTGACTTTCTTTCTTTTTCCTTTGTGTGTATTTGCCTCTATTGTGATCTTGTATTTTTCTTTTACCATGTTCTTGTATGCTTCTCCTACTATGTTTTCCTATACTATGTTCTCGCATGCTTTTCTACTGTATTTCTTTTCTCCTGTGTTCTTGTGTTTTTTCTACTGCATTTTTTTCGTTCTTAAGTCTCCTTATTAAGTTCTTTCTACTGAGCTCTGTTTAATTTCTTCTAAAAGGTCTTCTTAAGCATGCTTCTTCTACTGTTTTTATCAGTCTCTTCTCATCATGCTTCAAATTAGTTTGTTCACTCTATTTGCCTTGAACCCTTCTACTGTGTTTGCATGTTACGTAGGAGTTCTGTTGCTGAAAGAGGCATGTTGGAAGTTTTAGTTCTTTTCTGAAACCTCTAAACATGTTTCGATTCAATTTCTTTCCCTCTCATCTCTGCTTTGTGGTTTGCTTATTTTAAAACCCCCACTCTTTCAGACCAATTTCGAGTCTCTGAACTGAGTTTGGACATCTTTGTTTTCATACAATTCTGGCTTTTTACTAAACTCTTCTACACTGGATTTTCCTACTGATTTTGCAATGGCACAACATCTTCTTTCAACTCAGCATGTTTTTATGCTCTTTATATGTGATGAACCTCCCTCTAAAGGGGTTTTTAAATTTATGATTAGTTCAGACTTCCTTTTGAGTAAGACTAATTGATTTTCCTTCCTTGTTTGCTGATTTTCCTCATGACTTGACTTAATTTTAAAACCTTTCTCAGCTTTTATGACTTGGTTCATTCATGGATCAGTAATTACAAGATCCCTGACCATTTGATTTACTGGCTACTAATTGATTTTCTTACCTTATTTGTACAACCGTGTACTTCAAAACCCCGTCCTTAAAATAACCATTTATGTATTTGCCCTTAATTGCATGTTGTGCTCAAAGTGCTTACTCAATCTCTTTCCTTAAATGGTTTTTACCCGTTTGAATCTGAATCCCTTAATTAAGGGAAGTCTTGCGTAATTGATTCTTAATTGACAATCAGTTCCTCAACTATTTTCTTACCTTATTTCTGCCTGATTTTGCACTATAAAAGGCACGACCCTCTTCACAAATAGGGGGACACTTTCAAAATCTTTCTGAACTCATACTCTCTCACAATAACATTCTCTTCTTGTCTGCACTATGGCCTGTTTTACAAGACCTACTGCTTTCTTTACTTGTTTCCCTGAAAACTGGTATGCCGGATTTAATTCTTAGCATCATCACAATGTGTTCATTTACAACTTTTATATCCATGTCTACTGTACCGTTTCTATAAAGTTCAATATTTAAGTTAGTATGCTCATATCTTTTTGCTTGTTTCTACTGTGAATCCTTGCTCCCTATCCCCATTACCCCTATGTGTTTAAGAGTTATGACTTAAGGCATGGCAATGTGAGTTGTTGCCCATGAATTAAGTTTGAACCAATGAGGTCTTAACCTCTAAGTAAACAGGCTGGAGGATGTGCCAACATCTCCCATTGTTGGGTGTGCCCATCAGCCTGCTTTTCTTTTGCCTCTTGCAACTTCCCCATTCCCCTATACCCTTATGTGTACTGATTTAAGCATCTTCCCTTTTCCCTTTCCCCTTTCAGAATCCTACTTCTGCACTTGCACTCTCTCTTAAGTCCCTAGGTTCTGGCCCCCTCTTGTGAGCCTTTCCTTGGGACCTTGAGTTCCCTATGAACTTGGATACCTGAGGGCTGGCCCTTCCACACTACACTATGTCTTAATCTGGTGATACATTTGGGTGTAAGCACTACCCGGAGTTCTTATGAAATTCTTAGGGAACTCTGAAACATCCAAATGGGAGAAAGGCTTTGAAATATGATCCCTTGGAGTTGGTTTACTTCATATTTCAGACAGGAAGTTTGAATCAGGCTCTCCTTGGTTGTACCTTTTAATTTCTGATGTATTTTTTTTGGGTTGTAATAATTTTGTAATAAACTCTTGGGGATGGCTAGTGAAAAGGGAGGGATAACTATGTGAAAGGTAGATATCCTGTCTATAGGCTATTTCTGAATTTCTGCACTCTCATATAGATATCCTGCCTATAGGTTATTTTTGAATTTCTGCACTCTCATATAGATATCCTACCTATAAGTTACTTCTTGAATTCTGCATTTCTCATATAGATACCATGTCTATAATTACCTGAAAATCTGAATCCTGCATATGCATATAAAAGATATGCCTATAGGTCTTTCTGAATCTTGCATATACATTTTTCATTAGGCAATCATGTTTATAGGGTTTCCGCATTTTACCCTGTCTGTTAAAAAGGGTTTAAAATCAACAATGCATAGAAAACATGCCTATAGGAGCTATTAATCAAGTCTGAATCGCTTCACTCACTTATAAGTCTAAAACCAGTAACAGTGACACATGCTCTTTTGCTAAAACCCGATTTTCTTTAATAACAGACGATTTTTCTTAAATTAGTATGTATTCATGTTTACTTCATTGTTTTTGGAACCAGTAAATATCATGCCTATAGGTCTTCGTCCAGCACTTAGGCAAGCCATAGGGTGAAAGTTTATAAACTGAATCAGATTTTATATGCTACAACCAGCAGGCAGGACTGATTCGGGCTTCTTATCTGATGTAATAAATCAGTCTGCCTCGACCCTTTAAGTTTTAATCAGACGTTAAATAGTACATGCAAGTCATGCTACATTATGTGCTTTCTTTGGTTTAAAGGAGGTCTGTTTGAGCCCTTTTATTAGTTTATATGCTTCCCCAAACTTGTTATATGTGTTTTGTTTGTCGCCTTAGTAATTTACCTTTTGAAATCACAAATAAGCCCAATACCTCCTCCCTCTAAGATTAGTAGTCCCAAGTTCCTCCTAGGCTGATAGGATTGGGACGGGTAATAACATGCAATAAGTAAACGAGACTATTCCACGCTTTAATACCTTAACGGTTGGGAAATGGTAGATATGGATATGATAACCACACAATAACATCGCGTGTAACCCCTCACTGAGGAATGATTACCGGATGTTGTGTGGGGTGATCCATATTATTAATAAACCTAGGACCCCCCTTTCCTTTGTTTTCTTTGTTTCTTTTAAATATTTTTAAACCATTTCTTTTTAGAAAATCAATTCCTTTTAGTTCCTTTTTCTTATTTTTGTTATTTGCAACCATTACGTGAAAACTGCCTCTTATTTGAAGCCTTTAGTTTCCTATGTGTTATTTGCACTAAAGTCACAATAATTGCTTGGCCGGGAACCACGCTAGTGGATCCTGAGGGGTGCCTAACACCTTTTTCTCGGGATAATTTCAAGCCCTTACCCAATCTCTGGTTGTTCAAATCAAACCTTTCTTAGTGTCCTAATGCACTTAAATCATTAGGTGGCGACTCTTCTATTCAAACCCAATTCCCAAAAGGGAACGAGTTGTCCTCCCAAATGTCATAAACCCGATTTTGCGAGAAAAAAGGGACCCATATATAAATATATATATATGGGTATGATGTGGCTCAATCCCGTCTTTGTACAGTTATATTTCTATTAGAGGTCTGTACACAGTATGTCTAGTTGGATAGTATGTGGCCTTGCCGGTTTCCAGTTTTGAGATGTATAATTGTCTATAGCAGCCTTGTCTGCTCGCCCTACATATGTTGCATGTATATGAATGTATGCCTTTTTGGATAGATTTCCTTCATGTACATTATTCTCGTAATTCAGTAGATGTTATTCAGGTTTTTATCTTAGACACATGTTTAGGGGTGTTTGACAGGTAGGACTCGGGCACCCGTCGCGACCCATCGGTTTGGATCGTGACATGGAGGCCTAATTGAGAGGCAAGGGCATCGTGGGCTAGATTTTGGCTTGATTTGAGGTAAGTAACGCTTCCAAACTTGGTTATGAGGGCTCGAAATCCCGAACTATGAGTTCTATTATTACTATTGAGGTGACACAAATGCCAAGTGACGGGCGTGTGGGCATGCATAATGTGAATCGCGGCCTGAATCATTCCATGACACTGCTTAGTGACTATTTATTTCTAATATTTGTGTTGTAATTTTGTGATTAAGTTAATGAGTTGTAAATCATTCTAATTATCATGCTAAGGATTCATGCCAATACCGTTGAGACCCGAGAGGTCATTTCTTGCTATCTTACCATTAGCTTTATTGATAGTTTGTACTCAATCCTGTTCATGCATATTATATCATTCCTCAGTCTCAATTATTGTTATTTGACACTTTATATCATTATTCGGGCTAATGTCATAACATTTTGAGCTCGTGTGTGTGAGACTGGAGAGTGATGACTGAGTGAGGCCGAGAGCCTGATATTGAGTGACAGTATGGGATCAGGCTGCATGCCGCAATGAGATATTGATTATGCCTTCGTTGTCTTGTTATAGCACTTGGGCTTAAAGGATCCCCTCTTGAGTCTTTACACCCCAGTGAGCGCAGTTGATGATATTGAGGGATGAATCTTCCCTGTACATGGATCTTGTCCGAAGTATTTATATCTGGAGATGGATCTTCTCTATAGGACTGGAATGACCTTCCTTTGTATTGGATGACTGCGGTCAGTGACGTATATATATTTCGGGATGGATCTTCCCTAGGCCGGATAGCCATATACAATACCGAGTGATTGAGCACTTATAAGTGGAGGTACACAGAACATCGATCATACTATCGGTGCATTGGTACATAGATATTTCCTGAGCTTTATACTCCGTACTGTTCAGACTGCATTTATTTACTGTTGAGTTTTTACTTGAACTACAAGCATGTCTACATTTTTTGTACAGTTTAATTGTATTACTTGTTGAGGTTTGGTTCGTCACTACCTGTCAGTCTATAGTTTGGACTTCTTACTTACTGAGTTGGTGTACTCACGTTACCCCTGTATCTTGTGTGTAGATCCAGGTATCTCAGGGCACGATAGCGGATGTTGACTATTCCGGTCGCGGATTTCACGGAGATAGCGAGGTAGCTACTTGGAGATTCGCAGTTTCGTTTTTCTCCTTCTCTATCTTCCTATTAGTACTTTGTTACTATTTTCAGAGTATTTGGTCTTTTCTTACTTCAGAACTATTGTAGCATGGCACATGACTTAGTGACACCCGAGGTCGGGCTTGTATTTTTTCCTCTTTGTTAATTTTAACTTTATATCTTTATCGGATTTCAGTTAAAAAATGGTTTTACTTAAAGTTTTTAAATAAAATGTGGATTAAATTGGAAATGTGTTGGCTGGCCTAGTTTCACGATAGGCTCCATCATGACCGGGTCGGTTTGGGGTCGTGACAAGTTGGTATCACAGCCTAGGTTACATAGGTCTCAGGAGTCATGAGCATGTTTAGTGGAGTTTCGCGGATCGATACAGAGTCATCTGTACTTTTCCTCGGGATTCTACAGAACCTTTAGGAAAAACTTCACATTCTTGAATTCCTCTCGTGCGAATCTATTGATTCTGGTAACTAAACTTATGTTATCCTATTCTCTTATAGATGGTGATGACACGTGCTGCTGGTCAGGACAGACGACCACCAGTACCACCAGTTGGGGCCACTAGAGGCCGAGGACACGGTCGAGGCCGTGGTAGGGAAAGTGGTGCAGCCCGTACAGCAGCTAGGGCAGCACCTGCAGATCCACAAGCCCCCCAGTTCATGATCAGGCTCTAGCGGGGGATGCTCCATCAGTACTAGCTTAGGCATCGGCTGTGCTTATTGTTATTCCGGGTTTTCAGGAGACCTTGGCTCAGATATTCACCGTGTGCACTAGCCATGTTCAGGCGGTCACAGTTTCTACCACAACAACTACTTCTCAGGCCGGGGGATGCACTCAGACTCCCACCGCCCACACACCCGAGCAGGTTGTTCAGGGACTACAGACACCGGAGGCACCAACAGCCTAGCCGGTTGCACCTGCTTAGGATTATGTGGTTCTAGTTATGCCTAATGACGAGCAGCGTCGATTGGAGAAGTTTGGTAGACTTCAGCGTCCGACTTTTAGTAGTGCAGAGGGCGAGGATGCCTAGGGTTTCTTAGACAAGTACTAGAGGATGTTACGTACATCGGGTATTTTTGAGACCAGTGGGGTCTCATTTACTACTTTTCAATTTTGTGAAGATGCCTTCACTTGGTGGGAGGCTTATGAGAAGCGTAGTCCTATTGGTGCAGCGCCCCTTACCTGGCATCAATTCTCTATTCTCTTCCTAGAGAAGTATGTACCGCATTCCCGCAGAGAGGAGTTGTGCAAGCAGTTCGAGCAGCTGCGTTAGGGGGATATGGCCGTGATGCAGTATGAGATGAGATTCTTCGAGTTGGCCTGTCATGCTATCTGGCTAGTTCCTACGGATATGGAGAGGATCAGGAGGTTCGTGGATGGCCTTACTTATCAGCTACGGATTTTGCTGACTAGAGAGAGTATTTGGCGCTTCTTTTGAGGAGGTGATTGACATTTCCACAGAGATAGAGTCAGTTCTACTCTGGTGGGCGATACTATTATTGTGGACCGCATGTATCAGTATTGTATGGTGACTATTAGGGATTTGGATACCCGAGTGGACCTTCTGTTACTTTGTATGGTGGACTTTGATGTGATATTGGGCATGGATTGGTTATCCCCGTGCCGTGCTATTTTGGACTGTCATGCTAAGACAGTGACGTTGGCTATGCCGGGTGTGCCACGAATTGAGTGGCGAGGTTCATCTAATTATGTTCCCAGTAGGGTAATTTCATTCTTGAAGGCCCGATGGATGGTTGGGAAAGGTTGTCTATCTTACTTAGCCTTCGTGAGGGATGTTAGTGCAGAGACTCCTACCATTGATTCAGTTCTGGTAGTGAGGGACTTTCCCGATGTATTTCCTACAGACCTACCGGGCATGGCCCCAGACATAGATATTGATTTTGGTATTGATTTGGTACCGGGCACTCAGCCCATTTCTATTCCACCGTATCGTATGGCACCGACGGAACTGAAGGAGTTGAAGGATCAACTTTAGGAACTCCTTAATAAGGGGTTTATTCGGCCTAGTGTGTCCCTGTGAGGTGCGCCTATTCTTTTAGTGAAGAAGAAGGATGGCACCATGGGATGTGCATTGATTATAGGTAGTTGAACAAGGTCACAATCAGGAACAAGTATCCTTTACCTCGTATTGATGATTTATTTGACTAGCTTCAGGGAGAGAGGGTGTTCTCCAAGATTTATCTCCGTTCAGGGTATCACGAGTTGAAGATCAGGGACTCGGACATCCTTAAGACAGCTTTCAGGACACGATATGGTCATTATGAGTTTATTGTGATGTCTTTTGGGCTGACTAATGCCCCAGCAGTGTTCATGCATTTGATGAACATCGTGTTTCGGACTTATATTTACTCGTTCATTATTGTATTCATTATTGATATTCTGGTATACTCACGTAGTTAGGAGGAGCACGCGGATCATTTGAGAGTTGTGTTGCAGAGATTGAGGGAGGAGAAGCTTTATGCAAAGTTCTCCAAGTGTGAATTTTGGCTCAGTTCAATGGCTTTCTTGGGGCACATGGTGTCCTGTGAAGGTATTCAGGTTGATCTGAAGAAAATATAGGCAGTTCAGAGTTGGCCCAGACTATCCTCAGCCATAGAGATTCACAACTTTCTTGGTTTGGCGGGTTATTATCGTTGGTTTGTTCAGGGATTTTCATATATTGCATCACCCTTGACCAAATTGACTCAAAAGGGTGCTCCTTTCCTGTGGTCGGATGAGTGTGAGGTGATCTTTCAGAAGCTCAAGACTCCCCTGACCATAGCTCCAGTGTTAGTTTTGCCATCAACTTTAGGTTCATGTACAATGTATTGTGATGCTTCTAGAGTTGGTATTGGGTGTGTGTTGATGCAGGAAGGTAGAGTGATTGCCTATGCTTCTCGTCAGTTGAAGCCCCATGAGAAGAACTATCCTGTTCATGATTTGGAGTTGGCTGCCATTGTTCACGCGTTGAAGATTTGGAGGCATTATCTCTATGGTGTGTCTTGTGAGGTGTTTACGGATCATCATAGCCTCCGGCACTTGTTCAAGCAGAAGGATCTCAATTTGAGGTAGCGGAGATGGTTGGAGCTACTAAAGGACTATGATATCACTATCTTGTACCATCCGGGAAAGGCCAATGTAGTGGTCGATGCCTTGAGTAGGAAGGTAGTGAGTATGGGCAGTTTGGCATATATTCCTATTGGGGAGAGACCTCTTGCAGTTGATGTTCAGGCCTTGGCCAATCGGTTTGTGAGGTTGAATATTTCGGAGCCCAGTTAGGTCCTAGCTTGTGTGGTTTCTCGGCCTTCCTTGTTTGATCGTATCAGAGAGTGCCAGTATGATGATCCTCATTTGCTTGTCCTTAAGGATAGAGTTCAGCACGACGATGCCAGAGATGTGACTATTGGTGATGATGAGGTATTGAGGATACAAGGCCGGATATGTATGCCCAATGTAGATGGGTTTCAGGAGTTAATTCTGGAGGAGACCCATAGCTCGCGGTATTCTATCCATCTGGGTGCCGCGAAGATATATCATGATTTGAGGCAGGATTATTAGTGGAGAAGAATGAAGAAGGATATTGTAGGATTTGTAGCTCGGTGTCTCAACTGCCAGCAGGTGAAATATGAGCATCAGAGATCGGGTGGCTTGCTTTAGCGGTTAGATATTCTAGAGTAAAAGTAGGAGCATATCACCATGGATTTTGTAGTTGGACTTCCACGAACTTTGAAGAAGTTCGATGCTATTTGGGTGATTGTGGATCGGTTGACCAAGTCCGCGCACTTCATTCATGTGTGTACTACCTATTCTTCGAAGCAGTTAGCAAAGATTTATATCTGAGAGATTGTTCGCGTGCATGGGGTTCAAGTTTCTATCATTTCGGATAGAGGTATTTAGTTCACTTTGCAGTTTTGGAGGGCCGCGCAGTAGGAGTTGGGTACTCAGGTTAAGTTGAGCATATCTTTTCACCCTCTGACGGACGGGCAGTCCGAGCGAACTATTCAAATATTGGAGGACATGTTGCGCGCTTGTGTCATTGATTTTGGGGGTTCGTGGGATTAGTTTCTACCGCTCGCGGAGTTTGCTTATAACAACAGTTATCAGTTGAGTATTCAGATGGCTCCATATGAGGCTTTATATGGAGACGGTGTAGATCTACATTTTGTTGGTTTGAGCCGGGTGAGGCTAGGCTTTTGGGTACAGACTTTGTGCAGGATGCTTTGGACAAGGTGAAGGTGATTCAAAAGCAGCTTCGTACAGTGCAGTCATGACAAAAGAGTTATGGTGATCGGAAGGTTCGTGATGTGTCCTACATGGTTGGTGAGAAGGTTCTATTGAAGGTTTCACCCATAAAGTGTGTTATGAGATTTGGGAGAAAGGGTAAATTGAGTCTCCGGTTCATTAGGACTTTTGAGCTTCTTCGGAGGATTGGGGAGGTGGCATATGAGCTGGCTTTGCGACCTAGACTGTCGAGTGTGTATCCGATATTTCATGTTTCTATGCTCCGGTAGTATATTCTCAATCCGTCTCATGTTTTGGATTTCAGCACAGTTTAGTTAGATGATGATTTGCTTATGATGTGGAGCCAATAGCTATTTTGGAGCGACAGGTCCGAAAGTTGATATCAAAGGATATTGCTTCAGTGAAAGTGCAGTGGAGAGGTTGACCCGTAGAGGAGGCTACCTGGGAGACCGAGCAGGAGATGCGGAGCAGATATCCTCACCTGTTTGAGGCTTCAGGTATGTTTCTTGACTCGTTCGAGGATGAATATTTGTTTAAGAGGGGGAGGATGTAACGACCCTGCCGGTCGTTTCATGAGTTACCGCTCTGTTTCCCCCATTTCTGCTTCTTTATGTGTTGTTCGGTTACATTTTATCGTATCACATTGGTTGGTTGGGTTCAGAGTGGTTTTGTAGAGAAATGAGACACTTAGTATCTTTTTGGGAAGCTTTAGTTGGAAAAGTCAACCGGAAGTTGACTTATGAGTAAATGATCTCGGAACTTGGTTTTTATGGTTCGTATAGCTTCGTGAGGTGATTTGGGACTTAGAAGCATGATCGGAATGTATTTTGGAGGTCTGTGGTAGATTTGGGCTTGAATTGGCAAAATTGGAGTTTTCACGTCTTCCGGTTGGTAGTGGAAATTTTGATATCGGGGTCGGATTGGAATTTCGGAAATTGGAGTAGGTCCATTTTGTCAATTAGGATGTGTGTGCAACAATTCAGGTCATTCGGATGAGGTTTGATAGAATTTTTGATCGATGGCGGAATTCGAAAGTTTTGGAATCCTTAGGCTTGAATCTGAGGGTGATTTGGTGTTTCGACATTGCTTTGAGTGTTCCGAGGGTTGGTATGAGATTGAGTGGTGATATGTGACTTGTTGGCAGGTTTGGTTAAGGTCCCGACGGCCTCGGGATGATTTCGACGGGTTATCGAAGAGTTGGAAAAATAGAGTTTGCAACTGAAGCTGCTGTGTTTCTGTCATAACCACACCTGCGGATTGGGGACCACAGGTGCGAGCCACAGAAACGACATTTTGATCACAGAAGCGACGGCCAGTTGCCTGGGGATGCAACGCAGATGCGGAAGGTTAGTCGCAGCTGCGAGCCCGCTGATGTAGTAGTTTGATCGCAGGTGCGGATGGGGACTTTAAGTGAAATTCCGCAAATGCGGACTTCTTGTCATAGGTGCGGTATTGGACCGCAGAGGCAGAACCCCTGGACAGAACATATAAATTCTCGCCTTTGCGAAATTTTGTCATTTTTTCACCATTTGAGTTCGGACTTGGAGCTTTTTGAGAGGAATTGAAGAGGGATTCAAGGGGTAACACTTGGAGGTAATGTTTTTGAACTCAATACTCGATTCTATGGTGATTTCTAACTGATTAGACATGAATTTGTGGAATTTAAGGGTTAAAAATTGAAGGTTAGGGCTTGATTTCTGGAGAGTTTTGAGTGGTGATTTGAGGGGCCATTTGAGGTTCGATTTTTATGTTCTTAGTATGTATACTCTCATGGAAGGATAAGGATTTTTTGATGTGATTATTATCAAATTTCGAGACATGGGCCCAGGGGTCGGGTTTGGCCAATTTCGAGATTTTTGAGTTAATTTGATTTTTTCGCTTGGGCTTTGTTCCTTTAGCATGTATTAATGATATATACTGAGTTAGGTTAGATTCGGGGTATTTGGAGGCCGAATCGAGAGGCAAGGGCGTCGCGGGCTAGAGTTTGGCTTGATTTGAGGTAAGTAACGCTTCCAAACTTGGTTCTGAGGGTTCGAAACCCTGAACTATGTGTTCTATGATTTCTATTGAGGTGATGCAAATGCCATGTGACATGCGTGTGTTCGTGCACCGTGAGAATCGCGGCCTGGATCATTCCATGATACCTCTTAGTGACTCTTTCTTGCTAATATCTATGTTGTAATTATGTGATTAAGTTAATGAGTTGTAAATCATTCTAATTATCATGTTAAGGCTTCACGCCAATACTGTTGAGACTTGAGAGGTTGTTTCTTGCTGTCATATCATTAGCTTCATTGATATTCTGTACTCAGTCATGTTCATGCATATTATATCATGCCTCAGTCTCGATTATTATTATTTGACACATCATATCATTATTTGGTCTAGTATCATAACATTTTGAGCTCGTGTGTGTGAGACTGGAGAGTGATGACTGAGTGAGGCCGAGAGCCTGATATTGAGTGACTGTATGAGATCAGGCTGCATGCCGCAGTGAGATATGATTATGCCTTCGTTGGCTTGTTATAACGCTTGGGCTTAAAGGATACCCTCTTGAGTCTTTACACCCCAGTGAGCGCAGTTGATGATATAGAGGGATGGATCTTCCCTGGACATGGATCTTGTCCGAAGTATTTATATCTGGAGATGGATCTTCTCTATAGGACTGGAATGACCTTCCTCTGTATTGGATGACTGCGGTCAGTGACGTATATATATTTCGGGATGGATCTTCCCCGGGCCGGATAGCCATATACAATACTGAGTGATTGAGCACTTATAAGTGGAGGTACACAGAACATTGATCATGCTATCGGTGCATTGGTACATAGATATTTCCTGAGCTTTATACTCCGTACTGTTCAGACTGCATTTATTTACTGTTGAGTTTTTACTTGAACTACAAGCATGTCTACATTTTTTGTACAGTTTAATTGTATTACCTGTTGAGGTTTGGTTCGTCACTACCTGTCAGTCCATAGTTTGGACTTCTTACTTACTGAGTTGCGTACTCACGTTACCCCTGTATCTTGTGTGTAGATCCAGGTATCTCAGGGCACGGTAGCGGATGTTGACTATTCCGGTCGTGGATTTCACAGAGATAGCGAGGTAGCTACTTGGCGATTCGCAGTTTCGTTTTTCTCCTTCTCTATCTTCCTATTAGTACTTTGTTACTATTTTCAGAGTATTTGGTCTTTTCTTACTTCGGAACTATTGTAGCATGGCACATGACTTAGTGACACCCGAGGTCGGGCTTGTATTTTTTCCTCTTTGTTAATTTTAACTTTATATCTTTATCGGATTTTAGTTAAAAATGGTTTTACTTAAAGTTTTTAAATGAAATGTAGATTAAATTGGAAATGTGTTTACTGGCCTAGTTTCACGATATGCGCCATCATGACCGGGTCAGTTTGGGGTCGTGACAAGTTGGTATCAGAGCCTAGGTTACATAGGTCTCAGGAGTCATGAGCAGGTTTAGTAGAGTTTCGCGGATCGATACAGAGTCATCTATACTTTTCCTCGGGATTCTACAGAACCACTAGGAAAAACTTCACATTCTTGAATTCCTGTCGTGCAAATCTATTGATTCTGGTACCTAAACTTCTGTTATCCTATTCTCTTATAGATGGTGATGACACGTGCTGCTGGTCAGGACGGACGACCACCAGTACCACCAGTTGGGGCCACTAGAGGCCGAGGACACGGTCGAGGCCGTGGTAGGGAAAGTGGTGTAGCCCATACAGCAGCTAGGGCAGCACCTGCAGATCCACGAGCTCCCCAGTTCATGATCAGGCTCTAGCGGGGGATGCTCCATCAGTACTAGCTTAGGCATCGGCTGTGCTTATTGTTATTCCGGGTTTTCAGGAGACTTTGGCTCAGATCTTGGCCGTGTGCACTAGCCATACTCAGGCGGTCGCAGTTTCTACCACAACAACTACTTCTCAGGCCAGGTGAGGAACTCAGACTCCCATCACTCGTACACCCGAGCAGGTTGTTCAAGGACTACAGACACCGGAGGCACCAACAGCCCAGCCGGTTGCACCTGCTCAGGATTATGTGGTTCTAGTTATACCTGATGATGAGCAGCGTCGATTGGAGAGGCTTGGTAGACTTCAGCCTCCAACTTTTAGTGGTGCAGAGAGTAAGGATGCCTAGGGTTTCTTAGACAAGTGCTAGAGGATGTTACATACATCGGGTATTCTTGAGACTAGTGGGGTCTCATTTACTACTTTTCAGCTTTGTGGAACTGCCTTCACTTGGTGGGAGGCTTATGAGAAACGTAGTCCTATTGGTGCAGCGCCCCTTACCTGGCATCAATTCTCTATTCTCTTCCTAGAGAAGTATGTACCGCATTCCCACAGAGAGGAGTTGTGCAAGCAGTTCGAGCAACTGCGTTAGGGGGATATGACCATGATACAGTATGAGATGAGATTCTTCGAGTTGGCCTGTCATGCTATCTGGCTAGTTACTACGGATAGGGAGAGGATCAGGAGGTTCGTGGATGGCCTTACTTATCAACTACGGATTTTGCTGACTAGAGAGAGTATCTGGCGCTTCTTTTGAGGAGGTGATTGACATTACCAGAGAGATAGAGTCAGTTCTACTCTAGTAGGCGATACTATTGTAGTGGACCGCATGTATCAGTATTGTGTGGTGACTATTAGGGATTTGGATACCCGAGTGGACCTTTTGTTACTTTGTATGGTGGACTTTGATGTGATATTGAGCATGGATTGGTTATTCCCGTGCCGTGCTATTTTGGACTGTCATGCTAAGACAGTGACGTTGGCTATGCCGGGTGTGCCACGGATTGAGTGGCGAGGTTCATCTAATTATGTTCCCAGTAGGGTAATTTCATTCTTGAAGGCCCAATAAATGGTTGGGAAAGGTTGTCTATCTTACTTAGCCTTCGTGAGGGATGTTAGTGCAGAGACTCCTACCATTGATTCAGTTCCGGTAGTGAGGGACTTTCCCGATGTATTTCCTACAGACCTACCGGGCATGGCCCCGGACATAGATATTGATTTTGGTATTGATTTGGTGCCGGGCACTCAGCCCATTTCTATTCCACCATATCGTATGGCACCGGCGGAATTGAAGGATCAACTTTAGGAACTCCTTGATAAGGGGTTTATTCGGCCTAGTGTGTCCCTGTGGGGTGCGCCTGTTCTTTTTGTGAAGAAGCAGGATGGCACCATGGGATGTGCATTGATTATAGGTAGTTGAACAAGGTCACAATCAGGAACAAGTATCATTTACCTCGTATTGATGATTTATTTGACCAACTTCGGGGAGCGAGGGTGTTCTCCAAGATTGATCTCCGTTCAGGGTATCACCAGTTGAAGATCAGGGACTCGGATATCCTTAAGACAGCTTTCAGGACCCGATATGGTCATTATGAGTTCATTATGATGTCTTTTGGGCTGACCAATGCCCCAGCAGTGTTTATGCATTTGATGAACAACGTGTTTCGGCCTTATCTTTACTCGTTCATTATTGTATTCATTAATGATATTCTGGTATACTCACGTAGTTAGGAGGAGCACGCGGAGCATTTGAGAGTTGTGTTGCAAAGATTGAGGGAGGAGAAGCTTTATGCAAAGTTCTCCAAGTGTTGCTGACTTAATTCCTTTGCGGTCAAAATATTGATTGTGAGGCTTTAAACATCTCTTAATAAAGCAACGGATCAGGGAAATCAGAACTCACTTTAGTCATTAAAATGTATCCAAGCAGATTAAAGCCAAAAAAATACTAACAATAATCAGCTAAACCAATCTGGATACACCAAATACTATTAGGACACTCCAAAACAGAGAAGTAAAACATTAACTCATACGAACAATGAAACAGAGCAAACAACGATTAACGAGGCTAGCAAAACACAAGCATGACATTAAGAGAAGAGAAAAAAATAGAAGAAATGGAGAAATAAACCTCAAATAAGTCTGAAATTCAATTGTTTGACAGCTTTGAAACGCAAAGCGAGATGACCACAAACTGGATTTCAACCAGAAAACCTCAAATGAAAGCAGCGAAACACGACCTTCGAGCTCAAACGACGCCTTAATAAGATGAACTCGATTTGACCTCGAACAAAAACAGTGAGCTCGGACCAACGAAACTCAGACAAGTTCCATAACGAGATGGAAATTGAAATTAGAAAGACGATCATTGAAACCTATTTTTTTGTTCGATTTTCTGGTATCTTAAGGAGCAAAAAAACGAATCAGTAATCAAAGAATCCCTTTTCTTTTTTATTCAAAATCTGCCCGAAATTCATCTCCACACTCTATTTTGTTTTTTTGTTCTTGTATGTGTGTGTGTGTGTTAATGGGAGATTAGGGAACTAGGTCGCTGATCCATTTGGATTTGTTGCTAGCGACGGCATCAGAGGCAGAGATGGGGCTGTGAGAGACGATGACTTGGTGGTGTTGAAGGGGTGGAGTTGTCGCTGGGTATGAGGTGAAGGAGCAGCGACTGACCTAGGTTCTTTTTTGGAGAGTAGGGGGAAGGCGGCGGCGGCTGGTTCTCTTTGGAGAGGAGTTAGCCTTTTTCTTTTGTGTTGTCTTCAATGTCTAGGTTTTTTTTTGGTGCTGAAGATCATGGAAAACGGTTGTTGTTTGTAGAAGAAAATAGGTTTAGGGTTGTTTTAAGTGTCTAGGTTTTGAAAATGTGTGTTAGGATGTATAAGAAGAAGGGGCAGTGGGTCTTAGGGTTTGGGCTTTAAAATTGGGCCATCTCTTTGGACCTCTTCAATTAAGACCAAACAAAATTAGCCTCAAATTTTACTCTTTCTTCTAAAACAAGACTAAAAATACTACACCATTTACTAATTAATTCTACTTAAGTAAAATAACTATTAGAATAAAACTAACTGTTAAAACAAACCTATTTTTGGTATTTTTTAAATATCATACTAATAGATAAAAATACAAAAATCATTGTAAAATTAAAGTAATATTCCTGAAACAAAGTGGAACTATTTTTGTATTTTTGAATTTTATGAAAGGTAGATAAACTAAAAGTAACAAGATAGAATATCATTTACCTAAATAAAAGAAAATATTTTTGTAATTTTTTTATTTTTGTGACAAAATAAAGTAAAAGAGTCAAAACTAGTTGAAATAATGATATTAGGCATAAACTAAATATTTAAATGCTAAAATATGTAAAATCTTGGGGAGGGTCAAAATTACATGTCTACAACTGCCCCTCTTTGACTGGAAACACAAAGAGCTTTTAGAGAAAGAACGATGAGACAGGTTTCTTGACCCGACCCTTATTTAGAGAGACCAAAAATTAAAAGAGAGGAGAATGTGACCGAGCCCTGGTATCTAAGCTGTCTACGTATCCTTGGCTATAAAGGAATCAAGCCACGTGTAGTTCAGAAGTGAGAAGAGCGATGAAGTACCAAGGTGGAGAGCCGTTTGAGGTGCGGTCAAGGTTCCGGTCCGCGATCCTGTCATTACATCAAATCAAAATTTAAAAGAATTAAGCAAGTCTATCAGTTATGAGTTACAAGTTTCCTATCTATAAGTCTACTGAAGCTTGATCTTGAGTTTTGAATGGTTCTTCAGGTAGACTTTTGATTTGAACCTTGATGCTTGCTAGCTACAGGTGCTGATTCATTCTTCCACAGCTTCTTCAGATCAAAATCGGACACGTCGTGCTCTTGACATCGGTCATGTCTTGAGCAATTTACATCTTTCATCTAATTCTGCATTTTGGATTCATTTCTTTTTTGTTTTCTTTTATTCTGGATTGAGACTACTTCTGCTGGTCATCTCGGAATTTTGACTCGCATTCTTGCCGTGAGCTTCTACTACTTCTAACTTTAATTGAATTCTGAAATAACTTCCCTTGTTCTCTAGGTGGGTGCCTGCTACTGACTTGAAACTTGAAATAATTCCGAAACGAATTCCCTTGTTCTCCAGGTGGGTACCTGCAATCGAAAAAACAAAACAAAAAAAAATCTGCCACAGTTTGCACTCGGAAGATTTGTGAGTTGTTAGCAACACTGTAAACCCCTTATGATATTGATGCAACGATGAGAATAAACTAAAGACTCGACTAGGATGTGCGTCTTCTGTGAGTAAAACCAAGAAAAATTGACTAGCAAATGCATCTACTAAAAATAAACCCTGAACGACTCAAAATAGGAAGTGAGTCTTCTACATGTGAAACTTGAATGAACCAAACTAGGAAGTGCGTCTCCTAAGGCTGAAACTTGAATTTCGGAAGTGCGTCTCCTAAATGAATAACTTGAAAGACCTTGATTAGGAGGTGCATCTCCTACAGGTGAAACTTAAATGAACCAAACTAGGAAGTGCGTCTCCTAGGGGTGAAATCTCAATTTAAGAAGTGCGTCTCCTAAAAGAATAACTTGTAAGACCTTGATTAGGAAGTGTGTCTCCTACGGGTGAAACTTGAATGAACCAAACTAGGAAGTGCGTCTCATAAGGGTAAAATCTCAATTAACGAAATGCGTGTCCTAAAAGTATATCCTGAAGGACCCAAACTAGGAAGTGCGTCTCCTAGGGGTGAAACTCCGATGACTCAAGCTAGGAAGTGCGTCTCCTAGGGATGATCTCTCAATTTAGGAAGTGCGTCTCCTAAAAGTATATCCTGACAGACCTAGACTAGGAAGTGCGTCTCCTAGGGGTGAAACTTCAATGACTTAAACTAGGAAGTGCGTCACCTAGGGGTAAAATCTCAATTTAGGAAATGTGTCTCCTAAACCAAAAATATAATTTGAAAGACCCTGATTAGGAAGTGCGTCTCCTAGGGGTGAAACTTTAATGACTCAAACTAGGAAGTGCATCTCCTAGGAATGAACATAATTGACTCAAACTAGGAAGTGCGCCTCCTATAGGTTAAAGTCTCAATTTAAGAAGTGCATCTCCTAAGAGTATATCTTGAAAACCCTAGACTAGGAAGTGCGTCTCCTAGGGGTGGAACTTTATTGACTCAAACTAGAAAGTGCGTCTCCTAGGGGTGAAATCTCAATTTAAGAAGTTCATCTCCTAAAAATATATCCTGAAAACCCCCAGACTAGAAAGTGCATCTCCTAGGGGCGAAACTTCAAGGAATCAAACTAGGAAGTGCGTCTCCTAGGAATGAACTTAAATGACCCAAAATTAAGAAGTGCATCTCCTAGGGGTAAAATCTCAATTTAGGAAGTGCGTCTCCTAAAACAAAATTAAAACCTGAAAGACCCAGACTAGGAAGTGCGTCTCCTAGGGGTCAAACTTCAATGACTCAAACTAGGAAGTGCGTCTCCTAGGAATGAACTTAAATGACCCAAAACTAGGAAGTGCGTCTCCTAGGAGTAAAATCTCAATTTAGGAAGTGTATCTCCTAAAAATATATCTTGAAAGACCCAGACTAGGAAGTGTGTCTCCTAGGGGTGAAACTTTTAACCTAAAATTAGGAAGTGCGTCTTCTAAAGAAATAAAATTCCAAAAATCCAAACTAGGAAGTGCGTCTCCTATATTTGAGATTGAGCTTGAGGAAAACTATAAACTGAGCTTGACTAAACTAAAAATTGAACCTATTCTCCAAGTGGGGACCCTGAACTCGAGAAAAACTAAAGATTAAAACTTAAGTAAGCTAACAATTGGCCCTATTCTCTAGGCGGTACCCCTGGGCTTAAGAAAACTAAAGACTAACAAATAGAGGAAATTAAAAACTGATCCTATTCTCTAGGCGGGACCCCTGATCTAAAGGAATGCTAAAGATTAATGACTTAAGAAAAATTGAAAACTGACCCTATTCTCCAGGCGGGACCCCTGATCTTAAGGAAAATGAAAGATTAACAACTTAAGAAAAATTTAAAAAAACTGGCCCTATTTTCCAGGCGGGACCCCTGAACATAAGAAAACTAAATATTCTTCATAACTAAGGGGATGTCTAGGAGGCATGGTTCTTCTCAACTAGGGCAAATTCTTGGGAGATGATGATTTTCTCAACTAGGGGGATGCCTAAGAGGTAAAAAAACATTCTCAAATAGCCTGTGTGCTGACAAAATTTGGCATGACACTTGAAAGGTTCAAGCTTCCAAGCTTTGATTTGGACACAGTCTTCGTCCCTGTTTCAAACAAAGAAAACTTGTGAGTTTAAACATGGTGGTTGATTTGTGGCCTTGACTTTGAGGGAGATTGATCCTTCACTTCTCATGAAAACTTTGATTTCGACTTGAAAGACCTTGCTTGTTTATTGACTAACCACTTTCTTTGTCACCCTTATCACAGAAAATACCTCTGATCCGTTCAAACCCAGTACCATCTATATGTTGCATTTTGCTCTTGAATTGATATACCGAACCTTTGTATTTCACATGAATCCCAAATCATGTCAATTGCCACCCACTCGGTACACATAATGTTCTTTCCTGACTTATGCCACTTTGATGTGCTAGCCAGATTCTGTTTTGTACAATTGGAAAGATGGTAGCAAATTTTGAAGATATTTCTCACTTGTTCTAACCAAACAGACTCAAGAAGAGGAAGTAAACAAAACAAAAGAAACAGAGTAAGGGACAATGGAAAGAGATGATACCTGTCGCGCCCCCTTTTTTCCTTCGTGGATAAAGTCCGGGTTTCGACATTCATGGGGGAACAACTCATTTCCTTTTGGGAATTGGGTATTTGAAGAGTCGCCACCTAATGGATTATGGTGCGTTAGGGCACTTAGAGAGATTAACTCTTGGATTGGTTTGCATTACCAGAGATTTAGGGTAAGGGCTCGAAATAACCTTGAGGGGAAGGTGTTAGGCACCCCTCGCGGTCCACAGTGGTAGGTCCTGACTGAACTTAACTTATGAATCAGTCCATTAACAAAAAAATAGTTGAATAAAATAAGTTTCAAGTAAATCACGTTGGACGTTGTATAACTCAAATAATAAGACAAAGATTTTGAACAAGTTGCATACATATAAAATAAAGTTTTAAACAAAATTGATTTGGGAAAGGAGGGGTCCTAGGTTGGTTAGCCTACAGGATCACCCCACACAATGTCCGGTAAACACTCCTCAATGAGGGGCTACACGTGACATTAACGCGTAGTCATCATATCTCATATCTACACTTCCCGCCCCTTAGTGGTTATTAAAACGAGTGTTGGTTAGCGATCTTTATTACGTGTTGTTACCCGTCCCTTCTTAATGGTCCTAGAGCAAATTTAGGACCTCTACCTATAGGTAGTTCTAGACAAACCCCTAATGTTTAAAGGAGAAAATACTAAGGTAACAAGCAAGAACAAATAGGACCTTAGCACATAAGGCAGAAATGAAGCAATTAGAGGCTCAAGTTTACCTCCACAAACAATGCACATAAGCAGCACGACTCAAACACAAATAAGGGTCGTATTGTTAAATGGTATCCTAAGACATGATGTCTAAGCAAATATCAAGACATAGAAGATAGGCAGTTTATTTTATAAACTCAGAAGTAATGGCCCTATCAGCTTGCCTACTAATTTTAAGCCTGTTAAATCAGGACAACATTAAGTAGAAGAAACAGTTTCAGAATTGCAGGATTTGAAAATGCCCAATAGGCTTGCCTACACACTGAATAGTGGTGTGCTAAGAGCATGATAACTACGTTTGATATAGTAAAAGTAGTGGGCAATTTTTAAAATAGATTCTTGAGTTCCTATAGGCATGCTTTGTAATAGTAAATTAGATCAGTACTCGAAGAATTCATTTCAGGGAAAACAAACCACTAATTAGACCAGTTTTGAAGTAAACCAATCATGAAGTGGATTGACTTATTTAAACTAAATTGATTTATGATCTATAGGCATAATTTCTGATGTTTTTCCCTATAGGAATGCATGATATCTAATTATTAAGAGCTGATGTTTGAAACTTAAAGGCATGATAACAAATGAAAACACATGTAAATACCCTGTTATAACATAAGTTAAACTGGATCATATTCTATAGACATGGTATCTACTTGTGAAGTTGATTTTAAGACCTATAAACATGATTTCTATTATTGGAAACACTTGAGACCTATAGGCATGATTTCTAACATGGTAAGGCAAACATAGCAAATATAGAATCCTATAGGCATGGTTTCTACCCATATTACTCCGCAAATATGTAACTACCCACCATTTTTCACTAGTCACCCCAACATTCGTTTACAAATTATTACAAACCATATGAATGAATTACATAAATAGATAAAAAGAAAAAGAAGATGTTACACTATAGGGAGCCTGAAGCAGGCCGAAGTGATTTCCCAAACCTCCAATAGCTTCAAATGCCAATTTCATAGACAATATCATTGTCCAGGTGTGTCAGAGTTCCCTAAGGATCTCAAGGATCCCGGGCAGTGCTCATACCTAGACTTTGTAACCAAATTGAGTAAGTGTAGTGTGGAAGGGTCAGCCTCAGGTGTTCCAGAGTTCAGAGGGTTCTCAAAAGGATCCCAAGGTAGTACACACACTGGAGGGGGCAGAACCTAGTGACTTAGGAGTAGAGTGAGAGTGCTTGACATAGTTTGAAAAGGTTTCAACAGAAAAATAGTGTTAAAAGAGATTTGCTTGAAATAGATTTGTAAAAAATAGGGAGTTATTAAATAAGACAATTTTGAAAAGGGTAAGGCGACTAACAATCAATCAAACCAAATACAGAATTAGAAGAAATTCATCAACACTTCAATACATGGAATCAAACAGGTGCACATATCCACTCAAGGGGTAATGGGGTAAGTATAGGGCACACAGTAAGCACAGATGCACATAGGTACAGAATCGTAGAAGCCTTGAAAGGGGTTCAAAGGATTTTAAGGGATAACTATTGGTACCAATACACTAAGAGTTTCAGAAACAATCATAGAATCAGCCATTTAAAGTGACAGATCAGCTTGCATATCAAAACTTGATAACAAGTAGACAAGCATTTAAAGCAAGGTAGAGTCATGTTGAGATAGACTACTAGGGGAGGGGTAAAACATGTTCTGGAAAGCCTTAAAAAGGTTAGACTAGCATGCTAGATGAAGTAGTAATGTAAACATATCAATTGCATGTTGAACAACAGAACCATAGATGATAAACTGAAGTAGTAAAAGAAACATATTGGTTTTGAGACTTGAATTAAAATCAGAACATACCAGTAGAGGGATGGAAAACACAAATTGAGGAATAAGAAAGCATAATAGCTAGCCTTGGCTTGCATCCGGCTAACTCAGAATAATAGCAAGTAACCAAAGAGATAGCAGAAAGTTTTTTTTTGAGTGTGAGAGAGCTTTTTGAACCAATATGTTCGTGTGTCTGTGTTAATGAGAGAGTATGTATATATAGTAGTTCGAAACTAGGTAAAATAAGGCTAGAATCACAATAGTACAATAATTATGGAACTCAGAACCAATTAGAGTAAAATTAGTACAAGTACTCCCTTAATTGAAAGGAATCAGTTTAAGCGGTAAGGACAAGTAACCAATAAGGAAAGAAATCAATGCATGACCAATAAGGAAAGATTTCAAATACAGTAAGTATTGGGTAAACAATTAGGGCTAAGTTTAGAAAACTCAAATTAAGGAGATAGTCAGTAAGAATAAAGTACCAATGTAGTTCAGATAACTCTAATTAAGGAGATAGTCAGTAAGAATAAAGCACCAATGCAGACAAGATAGGCGAATCAATCAATTTGAATAGAAAGGGTAGGAATCGAAGGTTTAAAGGTAGGTCTTCCAATCAAACCATGAAATAGGGAATCCAGAATCAATCAAAGAGAAAGTCATGGGTCAATGTTCTAGCATATAAATAGGGGGAGATAAGAATAACCAGACATAGCAAACATGAAGGTTAAATAACATTGATAGAAAGAGGCAAGTTTTAAACAGTCAAAATGAACACAAGCACATAAAGTTGATGTAAGTTAGGCTAAGAAACTCAATAGAAACATATTCGAGGCAAGATAGTCACAAAAACTCAAACAAGAACCGGTCAGTCACAGAACCAAATGAAGAAACCTAGAAAATTAGGGCTTTCAACTTAGACGAGTTAAAGATGTGATAAACTCATATAATTAGTTAAAATAATGCAAGAAATAGAAGTTTAAGCACAAAGAATCAGTTAAACAAGGTATTAAAAAGAAGTTCAGAAACCCTAGTTTTTAAAGAAACGAACTCAAATCGTCCTAGATCTGTGTAGATCTAGGAGATATAAGAAGAAATTAGGGTTTAAAAAGAAACCCATATAGAGATGAAAGAAGTTGTCTAGAATCCAAAGGATCGTAACAAATACAACATGATTTTGCTCAAAATTACACTGGAGTAGCCAAGAACAGACAGGTGACGAACCTTAGATGCAAGTTGGCGTGGCCCTGGGCCCTTGAAGACCTTAGAGAAGGCAGACATGGTACGAGAGAAGCCATTGGACGCTTAGGAGACGATGAGAGGTCACTGGAGATGATCGGAGAAGAGAGGTCGGCGTTTGAAGGGCTAGGGTTAGGTTGAGATTGTTTTGAGAAAGGAGAGGATCTTAGGGCGGCAGATGAAGGAAAATGGTTAGGGTTGGGGGTCATTTGGAATAAAAAAGGCAAGACTGAACGAGGGTCGTTGATCTTTTAGATCAACAACCAAGATTTGATAGGTTTTGGGTCGAGTAGGTGCATTTAGGGCCTGGGTCGGGTTATTTAATCAGAAAATGGGTTGGGGGCATTGGGTTTAATTGAGGCTAAAATTGAAATGCAATTTGGCTAGATTTTAAATAGCCAATTTATCACCATATAATTTATAATAAATAATAGATAATTTCTAAAAAATAACTTCATGTACTAAAATGATTTAAAACAGGTATTCAATATTTTAAAAATATAGAAGGTCGATTTTATGCATATACATGTAATTATACATTAATAGGGCTAATATTGCAATTATATGCAAATTAGTTTTAAGAATATAAATGTATTTATAAAAATGCACTAAAAAATATTTTAATAATATTTTGGCATAAATATAGAATTTAAATGACTAAATTACCACAACAATAATTTGAGGGATAATTATTGGGGATTTTATGAGTAAAAAGGGAGGAAATAAATTAATTTAAAATCTTTAAAAATTATAGAAAAATTATAAAAACCTTGTGCATGCTTACATGTGCATATGTATGCTATTTTGAAAGTATTTATGCATATTAAAATATGTAGGAAAAATTGGGTATCAACATCTGTCCCTTTTTACCTGGGAAAGATGAAAAGAGTTTTCGGGTAAAGAAATGATAGCCAATTTTGACCGGCGGGATGCTTTGGAATCATTGCAAGAACGGACATGAGGTGTCGAAGCGGCTATGGTTAGCGGTTAAAGCTCGAAACAGTTGAAGGAACTGGAGCGAGATCGTTCCTGCTAGGATAGCGGTTGCTTACTTGTTACCTGCAGATAAAACATGTATTTGCGAAAATTTAAACATGATGCAAATTCCTTTTGGACCATGAAGGTTGTCTTCGAACGGTTAAAGATGACATCCTCAGACCATGACGTCCTGGGCCTTGAATTGTTCAATGAGGGATTCGTAGGCCATGAAATGATGTTCTCGAGCCATGAAGATGGTGCCTCCGAACCATGACTCCTTTGAATAATGATATGCAAGTTTGAGAGATCCTCAGGCCATGACATAGTGTCTTCCGACTATGAGGATGATGCCTTTAGACTATGACGTCTTTGGATAGATTGGCGATATTTCAGCTCATGATATGCAATAATATGATGTTAACAAGACAAGGCTTAGTCTTGCGAAATGGAGGGCAGATCTTAGCCTGACAGAAGAGCAAACAGATAGTGTTAGAACAAAATTTGTGTGAAAAGGGACAATGCTTAGTCTTTATGCGAATGCGGAGGTAAGGATTAGCCTCATGCAATTATCGATGCAGGGATTAGCCTCATGTAGGTATGGAGTCAAGGATTAGACTCCTACAAATAGGGAGGCAGGGATTAGCCTTATGCAAGTATGGAGTCAAGGATTAGACTCATGCAAATAGGGAGACAGGGATTAACCTCATGCAGGTATGGAGTCAAGGATTAGACTCCTACAGATATAGTGGCAGGGATTAGTCTCATGCAAGTATGGAGTCAAGGATTAGACTCATGCAAATAGGGAGGCAAGGATTAGCCTCATGAAGGTATGGAGTCAAGGATTAGACTAATGCAAATAGGGAGGCAGGGATTAGCCTCATGGAGTCAAGTATTAGACTCATGCAAATAATGAGGCAAAAATTAGCCTCATGCAGGTATGGAGTCAAGGATTAGACTCATGCAAATAGGGAGGCAGGGATTAGCCTCATGAGAGTATGGAGACAGGGATTAGCCTCATGGAGTCAAGGATTAGACTCATGCAAATAGGGAAACAAGGATTAGCCTTATGCGAGTATGGAGGCAGGGATTAGCCTCATGCAAATATGGAGGCAAAGATTAGCCTCAGGGTAATAGGGAGGCAGGGATTAGCCTCATGCAAATATGGAGGCAAAGATTAGCCTCAGGGTAATAGGGAGGCAGGGATTAGCCTCATGCAGAGAGCAAGTAGCAAATAAGAGTAGTATATGTCATAGCTGGAGATATATTATGTGTCTGATGGCTGGATGTATAGTGAATTTGCTTTTTGTATATATGTTTGCGAGCGTTATCATTACGTCAAATGTGCCTACATTCAAAGAAAAGTTGTAAGTTTTATGGGGGAGGATGATTCGTGCTTCTGTCCGCTGGCCTTGCTTTTCTCCATCCTAGAAGCCCCTTTCGAGTTCCTCTAGTAACACCTGAATGTTATTGAAATAGAGTTTTCAAAAATATGCAATTATTGATAAAAATAACGTTGATATATCAAGTAATTTTTGATGAACAAGTGACTGTAACACATCTCAAAGGAATTGTAGCTCTCTTATGGAATTTTGAGGGTCCTCCTGAAAATTTTGCCCCAGTTTGGTGGATGATCTTTGACCGTTTGCGGATAATAGGCGTTGCTGAACCTTTTTCGAAATTTTGAGGACCCTCCTCAACATTCTGCCCCAGTTTCTGAGTTTGGGGGAAATGAGAATTTTATTATGATTTGACCGAACCTATAAGTCTACCTACGTATCCTCTCTTAAATGGGAATCAAGTCAAGCGTAGTTCAATTACATCAGATGATGAAATATAAATAATCTAAGCATAGTATCTCTTGACTACGTCTGAATTGATTGGTTTTGGCCAAGTTTCTCCATCCATTTCCACGAGATGAGTGTGCCTCCTATCAGCACCCTGTGAATCATGTATGGACCTTGCCAGTTGGGGGAGAATTTCCCTTTGGCTTCATCTTGGTGATGGGAAGATATTCTTCAGCACCAACTGACCTGGTGCAAATTGCCTTGGTTTGACCCTTTTGTTGAAAGCTCTAGACATTCTGTTATGATAAAGTTGGTCGTGACATACTGCGTTCATCCTTTTTTCCATCTATAAGGGCCAATTGTTCATAGCGATTCCTTTTCCACTCTGCATCGCTGAGTTCAGCTTCTTGTATGATTCTTAAAGAAGAAATCTCTACCTCGACTAGGATGACAGCTCGGTACCATAAACCAACATGTAGGGAGTTGCCCCGGTTGATGTGCGAACCGTGGTGCGGTACCCCAATAGAGCAAAGGGTAACTTCTCATGCTATTATTTGTGGTTCTCTACCATTTTCCTTAGTATCTTCTTAATGTTTTTGTTGGCGGCTTCTACGGCTCCATTCATCTGAGGTTTGTAGGCTGTGGAATTCTTGTGCTTGATTTTGAAAGCTTCACACATAGCTTTTATTATATCACTATTGAGATTGGCGGCTTTGTCAGTAATAATGGACTCGGGAACTCTGAATTGGCAGACAATACGATCCTTGACAAAATCTGTGATGACTTTCTTGGTTACAGCTGTGTAGGATGCAGCTTCTACCCATTTTATAAAGTAATCAATGGCTACCAGAATAAACATGTGTCTTTTTGAAGTAGTGCGCTCAATCAGACCAATAACATCCATTCCACAGGCGGCAAATGGCCAAGGTGAGCTTGTTGCATTGAGATCATTTAGCAGTACTTTTATCATGTCGGCATGCACTTGACATTGAAAGCATTTGCGGACATACTGAATGCAATCTGTCTCCATGGTCATCCAAAAGTAACCTGCCCTAAGTATCTTCTTATCCAAGACAAAACCTTTCATGTGTGGACCACAGGTCCCTGCATGCACTTCCTCAAGTAGCTTAGAAGCTTCCTTTGCGTCGACACATCTTAGTAAGCCAAGATCAGGAGTTCTTATGTACAAGTTTCCTCCGCTGTGGAAGAATTGATTTGACAATCTCCGGAGTGTGCATTTCTGAGTGTCATTTGTGTGCTCCGGGTATTCTCCTTTTGATAAGTACTCTTTTATGTCATGGAACAAGGCTTTCCATTTGCTTCTTCCTTGACATGAGCACAATATGCCGGCTGATTATGAATCCTCACCGGAATGGGATCAATGTAATTCTTATCTGGATGTTCTATCATAGATGACAAGGTGGACAATGCATCGCCAAACTCATTCTGAATTCTGGGCACATGTCGGAATTCTATCTTCGTGAACCTCTTTCTCAATTCCTGCACATGGTGCAGATATGGCAATATCTTGGAATTCTTGTTGGCCCGCTCTCCTTAAACCTAGTGCACAATCAAGTCTAAATCACGGATTACGAGCAACTCCTGAACGTTTATGTCAACTGCCATGTTGAGTCCTAGTATGCAAGCTTCATACTCCACCATGTTGTTGGTGTAGGAAAATCTGAGTTTAGCAGATACTAGATAATGTTGACTCATTTCCAATACCAATACCGCTCTAATACCTATTCCTTTGAAATTTGCAGCTCCATCAAAGAACATCCTCCAACCGTCGTATGCCTCGGTAATGTCTTCCCCTACGAATGACACTTCTTCATCAGGAAAATATGTTTTCAACGTTTCGTATGCTCCTCCCACCGGATTTTCAACAAGGTGATTTGTCAATGCTTGCCCTTTGACCACCTTTTGAGTTACATCGACGATATCGAACTCACTTAATAGTATCTGCCATTGAGCCAACTTCCCAGTAGGCATGGGTTTCTGGAATATATACTTCAGAGGGTCCATCCTGGATATGAGATATGTAGAGTAGGTGCAGAAGTAGTGCCACAATATTTGAGCTGTCCAAGTCAAAGCGCAGCAAGTGCGTTCAAGCAGAGAATACCGTGCTTCATAAGGTGTGAACTTCTTACTCAAGTAATATATGGCTTGCTTCTTCTTTCCCTTCTCGTCATGTTGTCCCAGAACACATCCAAAGGCTTCATCCAACACAGATAGATATAGTAGCAAAGGTCGTCCTGGTTTTGGTGAGCCCAAAACTGGTGGTGTGGACATGTATTCCTTGATCTTGTCACCAACTTTTTGACAATCCTCTGTCCAGCTTGTTTCACCATCTTTCCTCAGCATCTTGAATATGGGTTCACATATGACTGTGGATTGTGCTATGAATCGACTGATGTAGTTGAGACGTCCTAGAAAGCTCATCACATCCTTTTTATTCTTGGGTGGTAGTAGCCTTGACTTTGGACGGATACAGCTCAATCCCTCGGCGAGTGACGATGAATGCCAGTAACTTTCTTGCGGGAACCCCGAATGCACACTTTGCGGGGTTCAATTTCAGATTGTACCTCCTGCGCCTGTCAAAGTACTTTCTCAGGTCCGCTACATGATCTGCGGCCCTCTTGGATTTGATAATGGTGTCGTCCACATACACCTCTATTTCCTTGTGTATCATATCATGGAAAATGTTTATCATGGCTCTCATGTAAGTGTCCCCAACATTTTTCAAACTGAATGACATCATATTGTAACAGTATACACCCTATGGTGTAATAAAAGCTGTTTTTTGCATCTTCTTTATCCATCCAAATTTGGTGATAACCCGTGAAGCAATTTACAAAGGATTGGAGTTCATGCTTGGCACAGTTATCGATCAGGATATATATATTCGGCGGCGGGAAGTCGTCCTTGGGACTTGCTCTGTTTAATTCCCGATAGTCAATACATACTTTGACCTTCCCGTCCTTCTTTGGAATTGACACAATGTTAGCTAACCAAGTTGGATATTCGACCACCCTGAGTACTTTGGCTTTGATCTGCTTGGTGACTTCCTCCTTAATTTTCAGGCTCATGTCTAGTTTGAGCTTTCTGAGTTTCTATTTTACTGGCGGACGCATAGGATTAGTAGGCAACTTGTGAGCCACTATGGAAGTGCTCGAACCAGTCATGTCATCATATGGCCATGCAAAAATGTCCTCAAATTCTTGTAGGAAACGAATGTACTCTTCCTTATCTGTTGGTGACAAGTGAATGCTTATGCGTGTCTCCTTAAGGGTCTCGGCATCTCCCAAATTTACTGCTTCGGTCTCGTCCAGATTGGACTTAGGTTTATTCTCAAAATTTTCAACCTCCCTGACAATTTCCTCAGGTATCTCGTCTTCTTCCTCTGAATCACTATTCTCATGTTGCGTTTCTTCATTACATGTCACACTCACTGGTTCATCAGGAAAAGTAATAATAATGTTGTAGAAAAGAAAAATCTAAAGATAGTTGTGAATAATAAAGAGCAAATATATTTGATTAAAACTTGAAAAATTGTCCAGACAAAGTATGGCTCGATAAATCGAGCATTCATTTTGAAACAAGTAAAACTCAAAACAAAATTATAGGAAATTTTAAGTGCCTAGAATGGCTTATAGAAGTAAATTCTGCCAAGCTACCTAGGGACTCGACGGGCTCGAAATGGTGTGGCGGTCTAGTTTCTAGGAATAGCTCCATTCTCCACAGTCTGAATAGTGAGGCCTTTTTTCTCTTCCTCCTCGATTACACCGCAGTCCATGTCCTCATCCTCCAAGAACAAATTCTTCAACCCAACTAGTGCTTATTCTTCTGTAGTCCCCCATATTGTGTCAGCCTGGTGAAAAGCTTGTTCCAAATGTGGCACTGGCTGATCAAGAGGGTAATACGGTCCACGACATGGAGGCGACCAATCATTATACTCTTGCCATGTATACTGGTATCCGAGCCCAAAGGTGGTACCATGATTTTTTAGATGTATTGGTTTGGTGATACCTTGGAGGTTCTTCCCAACCCTTTGCCCGGTTCATATCCAGACCATGCTAGTATGCTTTCTATTTTGTTACTCCACCACTTATCCTTTTCGATGGCATTAACCCGTTCAATGTGATGATAGGTTTCCCCTCCTAGCCTTCTTCTATGTCCAATGGCTGGGATGGTTTGACTAGTGTAGATGGGGTTACTTCCATCTCCGTGAATGATTAGCTCCTGGTGGTACCATTCAAATTTTACAGCTTGATGTAGTGTGGAAGGCACAGCTCCGGCAGCATGGATCCATGGCCAACCCAACAGAAGATTATATGAGGCTGGTATGTCAAGCACTTGAAAGTCAACATCGAACCAAGTTGGCCCCATTTGCAAGCAAAGGTTTATTTCCCCGATCATGGCCCTCTGGGACCCATCGAAAGCCTTTGCATGCATGCTTCCTACCCCTATCTCATGGAAACCTTTGTCCAACCTTTTCAGAGTGTCCAATGGACAAATATTTAGGCTCGAACCTCCATCAACCAAGACCCTGGCAATGAACTTATCTTCAAATTGCATCGTAATATGCAATGCTCGATTGTGATTCAGTCCCTCGGGTGGTATCTTATCTTCGTGGAAGATGACCTTATGACTTTCTAGTACTTTCCCAACCATGTTGGCCATTTCTCCGCCGGTGATGTTATTGGGTACATAAGCCTCGCTCAACACTTTCATTAAGGCGTTATTGTGTGCCTCTGAATTCTGCAATAGTTACTGGATAGATATCTGAGCAGGGACTTTGTTCAGATGATCAACAACAGAATACTCTTTTGCATGTACTTTCCTCCACAGGTCATCTGGCCCGGTCTCAATGATAGACTGCCTAGTAGTGGCCTCCTTACTTGATCCTCCCAAATGTTCCGGTGTGTAGACTCTTCCAGTTCTAGTCATTCCTTGTGCGGCGTCAGATTCCTCTACCTTGTCCTTCCCTTTTCGCCGAGCCTCGGCAACATAATCCCAGGGTATTGATTTTGAGTTGAATAGAGGTGTAGTTGATACTGTCACAGTGAAAGGTGTGACCACTTCTACTTCAAATGGAGCGAGGGTCACTCTAGGCAGAGCCACCTCTACCTCGAATGGAACTGATGCAGTTACCTCAACCTCGATTGGTGACTAATTCTGTACCATAATATGAGTAAGTTTGACTACAACTTTAAAGTCATCACCTTCTCGAATAAGCCCGAACGACCCCTCAGGATCCCATTCTTCATTTGTCTCTATCACATGTACACCATCACCTCTGTGACCAGGGAGGGGATTGTTGTAGACATTAGGTGCGGCTTCTTTTGCTTGTATGACCTTGTTGTCAATTAGAGCCTGGATCTTATCCTTCAATGTTCGGCACTCAGCAGTGGTGTTCCCTTTCATACTTGAATGGTACGCACAAGTTTTGTTCGGATTGACCCATTGGGATGGATTTTCTAATGCCACGGTGGGAATATGAGTGACGTAAGTTGCAACTTTCAACCTTTTATACAGTTGGTCGATGGGCTTAGCAATGGTGGTGTATTGTCTAGGTGGCTTACGGACGAAGTTGGGCCTTGGTCTTGGATAATTTTGGCGAGCTGGTGGTGATTGGAAGTGGGATGGTTGGGAGATATAGGTGTGATGGACAATGACTGGTTGGGAATATCTAGGAGATGAAGGTTGATATGTAGGCGGTGATGCTTGGTATGTGGATGGAGGTATTTGATATGTGGGTGGAGGTGTTTGATATGTGGGTGAAGGTGTCTGATAGGTAAGTGGAGATTTTGGGCCCTGGGCCACCATTACCGCCCCAACATCTCTCTTCTTCGATATGCCACCTGATTGTAGTGCCTTATTTGTGTCTTATAGTGCCTCAAAGTTCATTACCATCCCGCTCTTGATTCCTTCTTCGATTCTTTCTCTGAGTTTGATGATGTCAGAGAATTTGTGATTTTCAATAACCATTAACCTCTCATAATATTGTGGATTTTATGCCCTAACAAAGAATTTATTCATCTGTTCTCCGTCCAAAGAGGGCCTGACTTTGGCCGCTTCTGACCTCCAACGAGTAGCGTATTCACGGAAAGTCTCAGTAGGTTTCTTCTTAAGATTCTAAATGTAGGAAACATCTAGTGCGTTTTTGTGTTGAACCTAAATCGTTCCATGAAATCCGACGCCATGCTTACTTAATTGGACCATTTCTTGGGATTTTGACTGATATACCAAGACAAAGCATCCCCAGTAAGACTCCTCATAAAGAGCTTCATCCTGATCTTTTCATCTTTCCTAACCCTGACAAGCTTGTCACAATAGGTTCTTAGATGAACCCTGGGGTCACCTGTGCCATCGAACATTTCAAACTTGGGAGGTTTATACCCTTCTGGCAGTTCGACATCCGGCTGTATGCACAAATCTTTATAGTTCAAACCTTCTATTCCTTTGTCACCCTCAACACATTGAACTCGACTTGTTAACTTATTGAGTTCTTCAGCCATGTTTTTAATGAGCAGGTCCTTCTCAAAAGATTTTGGTGTATATGAGAGAGGTGCAGTTTCCAAATATATAGGGTTGCTCTGATGGGTGCCATGGACTTGGGTGTAATGATGGTCATTGTTGGAGTTTTGGGGTTCGGGAATAGGTTGTGGTGTGTTTTGGGGAGTGTGGTAAGTGGTGGTTGGTAGGTACTGAATTGGTTGATGGTGATGTTGTGGTGGAGTTGGCATTGGCAGTGGATTGATATTTTAGGGTGGAGTTGTGTACTGATTTGGTGCGGGAGGATTTTGGTTTTGTGTGTCCTGGGGACCTGCTGGGTTCTTAGTGTTTTGTTAGTGGATATCTTGGATATTGAGAGTGAGTGAAAAGTTTGACAAGTTGCGAACCTGATCAAGTTCTCCTTGCAATTCCAGTATCTATTGTTCCAATCCCAAGACTAGATCATTTAGGGCCGTAGTACTACGTCTATCTGAAGTCTCTGCGTTCTCAATATTCTCCTTTCGGATTCCACTTAAGTTGTCCATTTTTTCTTTTCCTTTGCCTTTTGTGTTGCTTGGAGGAGGAGGAGGTGGAGGGCCTCGAGATCTGGTGTGATACGCTGATGAGACCAGTATGAGTGAACCAACTTAAGTGGATGGGAATAATAATAAAAATAAGCAAAAACAAAAAGGTAACAAGTCAGTGAGGATCCTAAACTGTTTGCAGTATTTAAACACATATGGCGGAAATGTAAATTCGTGTCCTACTTTGAGTACCTCGTTGTGCCCGAGGTAGGTCTAGAGACAAATAAATTTAGAGAACTTTAAATGCTAATAAATGTTTCATTTCATAATATAAATATAGACGAATCCCAAAACCACACTAAGATAATAAAAATAAGTCACTACTGGTACTTGGCCTTTTTACATTTTTAGAAAAGCAAATAAATCTAGCCTATTTGGTCCCAGAAGGACATTCCCCAGATTTGATGCTCTCGTTGATCAAATCCTCCAGTTCGCGTAGGTACACCAGTAAGAATGCCTTTGCCAAATGTCCTCCTTCATTTCCCTCAGTGTTCTGGAAATCAACGACTCTCTTCCTCACTTTTCCTTCCAATTCCAACAGGCTGTATTCCAAATATTCCATCCTCTCACTAGATTTGGCGGCCCTCTCTTTCCATTCATTGATTTCGTCATCCGATGGAAGATTCTTCCACCAATCCAACAAGAGTGAGGGTGTGCTAACCATACCGAAGCTGGGGATCTTATGCCTCATTTTCTGCAAAAGAAAAGGGTTAGGACCATCTCCACCAGACTCGACTATTTATACATTTATGATCAACATATTGGCATTTAGTTCTCCAAATTAATGCACAGAACGTGGTTGTGTCCGTTGGGATTATGGAAAACCCGATGGACTTTTGGATAAGGCTTATCTTAAAGGATCATTATGTGGACAACATATTGATTCGACTAGGTTTGAACATGATGCATGCACAATTTTGACCAAAGTAAGGCTACTATGGAGTTTTAGACTGGTACCCTCAAATGGATAACTTGAGGTGGAAGGCACGGAACAGTCGATTTCACCGGTGATCGACTGGTTTTACCGCAAATAAGTCTTTTCGAATTTAAGGGTAATAAATAGGAAGAGCGTAACCACTCATTAACTGTTGCTATAGGATTTGATACGCACGAGTGGAAATGATGTGGAGCATGATTTATGCAACAATTAATAACATGTCAAGTATTTGCATGTAGAAAAAATAAATACGGTATTTAAATAATTTAAAGACAGTTATAGGAAAAAGAGACAAAAAGACAAGTTAGTTTCAGGGATAAAGAATCATAAATGCTTAAAAGAAAACAGACAGTTAAATTAAACACAAGAGGAAAGGGTACGGGATAAAGCATGCTTGGACTAATTCATAAGAATAAGTTCCTTATGGTAAGATCCTAAAGGTATTCCCAGCAGAGTCGCCATGCTGTCACGCCCCCTTTTTTCCTCCGCGGAGAAAGTCCAGGTTTCGACATTCATGGGGGGACAACTCGTTTCCTTTTGGAAATTGGGTATTTGAAGAGTCGCCACCTAAAGGATTGTGGTGCGTTAGGGCACCTAGAGTGATTAACTCTTGGATTGGTTTACATTACTAGATATTTAGGGTAAGAGCTCAAAATAACCTTGAGGGGAAGGTGTTAGGCACCCCTCACAGTGGGTCCTGGCCGAACTTAACTTATGAATCAGTCCATTAACAAATAAATAGTTGAATCAAATAATTTGCAAGTAAAGCACATTGGATGTTGTATAACTCAAACAATAAGATAATGATTTTGAACAAGTTGTATACATATAAAACATAGTTTTAAACAGAAGGAATTTGGGAAAGGAGGGGTCCCAGGTTGGTTAGCCTACAGGATCACCCAACACAATGTCTGGTAAACACTTCTCAATGAGGGGCTACATGTGATATTAACACGTAGTCATCATATCCCATACCTACCCTTCTCATCCCTTAGTGGTTATTAAAGCGAGTGTTGGTTAGCGATCTCTATTGTGTGTTGTTATCTGTCCCTTCTTAATGGTCCTGGAGGAAATTTAGGACCTTTACCTATATGCAGTTCTAGACAGACCCCTAAGGTTTAAAGGAGAAAATACTAAGGCGACATTCAAGAATAAATAGGACCTTATCACATAAGGCAGAAAAGAAGCAATTAGAGGCTCAAGTTTACCTCCACAAACAACACACATAAGCAGCACGACTCAAACGCAAATAAGGGCCGCATTGTTAAATGGTATCCTAGGACATGATGTCTAAGTGAATATCAAGACATAGAAGATAGGCGGTTTATTTTATAAACTCAGAAGTAATGGCCCTATTAGTTTACCTACTGATTTTAAGCCTGTTAAATCAGGACAACATTAAGTAGCGGAAACAGTTTCAGAATTGCAGGATTTGAAAACGCCCTATAGGCTTGCCTACACATTGAATAGTGGTGTCCTAAGAGCATGATAACTACGTTTGATATAGTAAAAATAGTGGGAAAATTTTAAAACAGACTCTTGAGTTCCTATAGGCATGCTTTGTAATAGTAAATTAGAGCAGTACTCAAAAAATTCATTTCAGAGAAAACAAACCACTAATTAGACTAATTTCGAAGTAAACTAATCATGAACTGGATTGACTTATTTAAACTAAACTGATTTTAGATCTATAGGAAGAATTTTTGATGTTGTTCCCTATATGCATGATATCCAATTATTAAGAGCTGATGTTAGAAACTTGTAGGCATGATAACAAATGAAAACACATGTAAATACATTGTTATAACAGAAGTTGAACTTGATCATATTCTATAGGCATGGTATCTACTTGTGAAGTTGATTTTAAGACCTATAAACATGCTTTCTATTATTGGAAGCACTTGAGACCTATAGGCATGGTTTCTACCCATATTACCCCGCAAATATGTAACTACCCACCATTTTTCACTAGTCATCCCAACAGTCGTTTCAAAATTATTACAAACCAGATGAATGAATTACATAAATAGACAAAATGAAAAAGAATAAGTTACACTATAGGGAGCCTGAAGCAGGCCCAAGTAATTTTCCAAACCTCCAATAGCTTCAAATGCCAATTTCATAGACAATATCATTGTCGAGGTGTGTCAGAGTTCCCTAAGGATCTCAAGGATCCTGGGCAGTGCTCATACCTAAACTTTGTAACCAAATTGAGTAAGTGTAGTGTGGAAGGGCCAGCCTCAGTGTGCGAGAGTTTAGAGGGTTCTCAAAAGGATCCCAAGGTAATGCACACACGGAGGGAGCAGAACCTAGTGACTTAGGAGTAGAGTGAGAGTGCTTGACATAGTTTGAAAAGGTTTCAATAGGAAAACAGTGTTAAAAGAGATTTACTTGAAATAGTTTTGTAAAATATAGGGAGTTATTAAATAAGACAATTTTGAAAAGGGTAAGATGACTAACAATCAATCAAACCAAATAAAGAATTAGAAGAAATTCATCAACACTTCAATATATGGAATCAAACAGGTGCACATATCCACTCAAGGGGTAATGGGGTAAGTATAGGGCACACAGTAAACACAGATACACATAGGTACAGAATCATAGAAGCCTTGAAAGGGGTTAAAAGGATTTTAAGGGATAGATATTGGTACCAATACAGTAGGAGTTTCAGAAGCAATCATAGAATCAGCCATTTAAAGTGACAAATCAGCTTTCATATCAAAACTGGATAACAAGTAGACAAACATTCAAAGCAAGGTAGAGTCATGTTGAGATAGACTACTAGGGTAGGGGGTAAAACATGTTCTGAAAACCCTTAAGAAGGTTATACTAGCATGCTAGATGAAGTAGTAATGTAAACATGTCAATTGCATGTTGAACAACAGAACCATAGATGATAAACTGAAGCAGTAAAAGAAACATATTGGTTTTGAGACTTGAATTAAAATCAGAACATACCAGTAGAGGGATGGTAAACACAAATTGAGGAATAAGAAAGCACAATAGCTAGCCTTGGCTTGCAGCCGGCTAACTCAGAATAATAGCAAGTAACCAAAGAGATAGCAGAAAGTTTTTTTTAGTGTGATACAGCTTTTTGAACCAATGTGTTCGTGTGTTTGTGTTAATGAGAGAGTATGTATATATAGTAGTTCGAAACTAGGTAAAATAAGGCTAGAATCACAATATTATAATAATTATGGAACTCAGAACCAATTAGAGTAAAATGAGTACAAGTACTCCCTTAATTTAAGGGAATCAGTTCAAGTGGTAAGGACAAGTAACAAATAAGGAAACAAATCAATGCACGACCAATAAGGAAAGATTTCAAATACAGTAAGTATAGGGTAAACAATTAGGGCTAAGTTCAGAAAACTCTAATTTAGGAGATAGCCAGTAAGAATAAAGTACCAATGCAGACTAGGCAGGCAAATTAATCAATTTGAATAGAAAGGATAAGAATTGAAGGTTTAAAGGAAGGTCTTCCAATCAAACCATGAAATAGGGAATCCAAAATCTATCAAAGAGAAAGTCATGAGTCAATGTTCTAGCATATAAATAGGGTGAGATAAGAATAACCAGACATAGCAAACATGAAGGTTAAATAACACTGATAGAAAGAGGCAAATTTTGAACAGTCAGGATGAACACAAGCACATAGAGTTGATGTAAGTTAGGCTAAGAAACTCAATAGAAACATATTCGAGGCAAGATAGTCACAGAAACTCAAACAAGAACTGGTCAGTCACAGAACCAAATGAAGAAACCTAGAAAATTAGGGCTTTTAACATTAGACGATTTAAATATGTGATAAACTCATAGAATCAGTTAAAATAATGCAAGAAATAGAAGTTTAAGCACAAAGAATCAGTTAAATAAGGTTTTAAAAAACGTTCTGAAACCCTAGTTTTCGGAAGCAAGTGAAAAACACTTAAAATCAATGATTTTTGTAAAGAGTTCCAAGGACAGTGTAAAACATTAAAGAAACAAACTCAAATCGTCCTAGATATGTGTAGATCTAGGAAATCTTGGAAGAAATTAGGGTTTAGAAACCCATATCGAGATGAAAGAACCTGTTTAGAATCCCAAGGATCGTAACAAATACAATATAATTTTGCTCGAAGTCACACTGGAGTAGCCAAGAACAGACGTGTGACGAACCCTAGATGTAAGTCGGCATGGCCCTGGGAACTTGAAGACCTTAGAGAAGGCAGACATGGCATAAGAGAAGCCATTGGAGGCTTAGGAGACGATGAGAGGTCACGGGAGATGACCGGAGAAGATTGGTCGGTGTTTGAAGGGCTAGGGTTAGGTTGAGAGTGTTTTGAGAGAGGAGAGGATCTTAGGGCGGCGGATGAGGGAAAAAGGTTAAGGTTGGGGGTCGTTTGGAATAAAAAAGGCAAGACTGAACGAGGGTCGTTGATCTTTTAGATCAACGACCAGGATTTGATAGGTTTTGGGTCGGGTAGGTGCATTTAGTGGCTGGGTCGGGTTATTTAATCCGAAATTGGGTTGGGGTATTGGGTTTAATTGAGGCTAAAATTGAAATGCAATTTGGCTAGATTTGAAATAGCCAATTTATCTTCATATAATTTATAATAAATAATAGATAATTTCTAAAAAATAACTTCATGTACTAAAATGATTTAAAATAGATATTCAACATTTTAAGAATATAAAAGGTCGATTTTAGGCATATAAATGTAATTATACATTAATAAGGCTAATATTGCAATTATATGCAAATTAGTTTTAAAAATATAAATGTAATTATAAAAATGCACTAAAAAATATTTTAACAATATTTTGGCATAAATATAGAATTTAAATGACTAAATTACCACAACAATAATTTGAGGGATAATTATTGGGGATTTTATGAGTAAAAAGGGAGGAAATAAATTAATTTAAATTTTTTATAAATTATAAAAACCTTGTGCATGCTTATATATGCATATGTATGCTATTTTGAAAGTACTTATGTATACTAAAATATATAGAAAAAAATTGGGTATCAACAATACCTAACAAGAAAATTACAAAGTAGAAACTTATCAGATGTGGATACCAACTCTAATGACCATGACATGCACCTTTGGAGTAAGTGACTTAATCTGTCAAGGAAGTCTAATATTCAGCTCTTGTTGTACCTCTTCACCTTGAAATTGGGCTTCAATTCTCCAATTATCCTATCTGATTCACGATCCTTATTCGACTTGTAGTGCCCGAAGGTTTTTCACCATCAAGCCTCTCTCATTTTGTTCTTTCTCTCAACTTCACGTCGCCTTATGGTGCTTGTGAAGGTTTTCACCGATAAGACTCTCTTTGTTTTTTCTTTTCTTCTTCTTTCCTCTGATTCCGCAGATGACAAGGCATTAACCACGATAGAAATATCATATGCTCCTGGTATGTCTGACTCGGCATTCTCAAAGATTATCTGGGTGGTCTTTTGCACAGTATGTGGCTTTTGGACAGGGTTAGAAATAAAGGATATAATAAAGGCTCAAAATAACTAAGACAACAGGGTTAATTTATCTACAACTTTTGGAATCCATTATAAAAACTTTGCCCCAATTTCTTTTTGATTTTCCTTTTTTCTTAAATTTGTGGAATTATGAAATATTTTATTTTGTGCGACCGAACCTTAAGGCTGCCTATGTATCTTGTGGTGACAAAAATCAGGTCGAACGTAGTTCAAAAGACTACTCTTTGTTGCTGCTATTTTCCTTTCCTTTTCTTTTTGTTTTTTCTCTTCTCTTTTTTTACTTTTTTTCTTTTTGAATTTTTAATGAAGCTTCTAAAACAAACCTTATGGGGCACGCATTTTTTTTCTTTTTTTTCCTTTTTTTTTATGTAATGACTCTAACTCGATTCCAAAAGAGGGGAGGTCAAGAAATTAGCATAGGCCCAAAAGGGGTACCGAATGGTATAAAGTATTTGGGTAGCTGAAAGAGGGCATCCCAATCCTTGAAAATGCCAAGTACAACACATGCAGCCTTGAAAATGAAAAAGGAAGATCATGCACAACATTTCTTTTGCAACTTCGGCATTGATATAACTTATATGCCTTCCACTTTTCTTAGTGCCTTGTCAAGTACAAAACTCTCGTTGGGTGATTTCTTCTTCCCGACTGACACCCTCTGTCTGTTTGAAGCAAACTTCCTTGGTTTTATCTCGTAACTTGAGATGTACTTGAACTCAAAGTTGCTCGCTTCAAATTGTCAGGGATCCACTCTCCTTTAACGAATTCTTGTCATCCTATTAACTTCCCAAATTATCTACCCCAGTTTCACACAATTCGGGGTTTAAATGATCTCAAAATGTCCAATTATGTACTTATTTCCCACAAACGTCCCTATCATCTTCAAAATTGTTTCATTACTTCATAATAGGCTAACTTTTAAGACCAGGCCTAGAATTATGCGTGCACGTCATGTCACTAGAGCCAGCAGGAAAGAGTTATAAAAGGAAAAGGGAACTAAACAAAAACTGAATGGAAATAACATACAACAATAAATTGCATTAGATAGATGATAAAGGGGGTTGAACAACAAAACAAGAAAAATACATTGGGGTTACAACACTGAAACAGACCTAGAAAACACTAAATGAGTTACTAAGCCTGAACAAACTAGGCAAAATAAAAGGATAGAAGGGTTTGAGTCATAAGATAATATCTGGATTACAACCCTGAAATAACCCGGACAACAAAATGACAACAAAATAAACCACCAAGACTCCCCCTAGCTAGCCAAGAAAGGAGCGTCTTTCCAATTACCAAGCTTGACATCTTAGCCACTGAATTCTACATCAATATTACCAATAACATTACCAATTTCAATTACATTAACCTCCGCAAATAGCTTTTGGGTCCCTTTTTCCGACTCATTCTTCATATCAACTTCTGGAACCGAGACTGATAGCACTGAAAACTTTGTGGCAAGTGGCCCTCCAAGGGATTCAGAAGAGTTCTCATACTCTTTTTCAACACAAATCATGCCCACCATATGCGTCTCATTATAAACAGACAATGGAATATGGATAGTATACGCTGCATATGGATTTTGCACGGCAATGTCACCTGTATCAATAAGCTTCTGGACTGCTTTTTTCAGATGCCAACACTTTTTTATGCTATGCCCGGGGGCATTAGAGCAATATGCACACCTTTGAGAATAATCAAATTTCTTTGGAAGGGGGTTCGGCATTTTTATCTGAATCGGTTTCAATATGTCCAATTGCCTTAACCTTTGGAACAAACTGGCATATGATTCTCTAATAGGAGTGAAAGACTTTTCTCTTTGCTGTTGCCTTTTCATTTTGTACTCTGGCCTTGGTTGGAACATCTTTCGGGTAGGTGGTTGATATGCTTGAGGAGGGGGGAAAGACATTTTTGGCGGTGGTGTAGGCCATTGCGGGTCTCGTGGGTGTGGAGCATATGGTGGTGCATTATGGATAGAGTACTGGGAAGGTGAGGTATGTCTTTGGGGATTTTGTGGAGGAAAGTAGCACTAGGAAGGATTATCTAGAGTACGAGGATATTCATGGGGTCAATATTGAGGCTGAAAGCATTTAGCAGGAATGCCCACTGGATCTTGTCGTTGGCAGGACTCAACAATATCTTTTCTATCAATTGGAGGACTGACTCGAGCAACTTGTCCGTTCCATCTGAGCCAAAAATACCCAAAACTTCCCTCGGGTTTCTTTTCCATCTAAGATAGGGAGGAGCGGTTTAGGATAATGTATACATTTTATTGATAGTGCCGAACAAAAGCTTGAGCCACACCCCATGCATGTCATTTACTGACATCTTGACGAGAGCTTCCCCACTCAAACTCTCACTGAAATATGCCATCAAAAATTCATCTTTCCAGCAAACACTTCTCATTTCACTGTAATAACCCCTCAGATGGGCTACTAGATCTCCACGCCCATCATACAAATCAAACTTTGGCATCTTAAACCCAGCAGACAGTTGTATGTCAGGAAACAAGACAAGTCTTTGTAAGGCACGCTCATCTAACTCCCTATCCCTTGCATGTTTCTTAAAGACTGCTCTAAAATTTTCACCTTACTGGATATCATCTTGATCCACTGTCTTAGCAGATATTCACTTTCACCGGGAGGCTAAAAATTAGGAGCGTAAGAGTATGGATCCGAGACCTTGAAAGTTGGTTCTGGAGCATAGTGTTGGGCATCAGGGACTTTTCACATAGTCTCGCTAGATGATCGAGAAAGAATAGCTGGTGGAAGAGCTACAAAAACATGAGTGGTCAAAGGAGCGGGATATGAGGTGGTTCTGGGGTGGAGTGTGAAAAGGTTGTGGGGAGATATCAGCAGCAGTGGGTATCTGGACTTGTGATAGTGGCAGAATGGTGACAAGGCTTTCAGTGTAGTTAGTGGGAAATAAAAGTGAAGGACGCCCACTAATCCAGGCTTGGTATATTTCAGCCATCTGTCCTTTCAACCTTTAGACCTCTTCTTTCAACTCAGATTCTGACTCAACAATCTCATTAGACGGAACAATAACACCTGTGTCCAATTCTTTGCTAGCCATGTCTACCTTGATCTTTGACCTTATGTTGTATGAAAGAGTTACCAGTTTAAGAACCATAAACCAATCACCATTCTGCCATAATGAAGATAACAAAGAGGAACAAAATGAAGTTATCATGTTAGCGTTAGGGCATTTAACAGCTAAAAATATCACATTGCATGCAATTCACCTAGCAACAATTAACGGTTCAAGAATGACTTCAAACGTCACAAGGTCACTTGGCATCATCCCAATTTGTTCATTTCAATCTTCTCTTTTCTTTTCTTTTCTAGTACTTATTGGCTTGCTCATTTTCCTTCCCTCTTTTTTTTTTTCTAATTATCACTCTTTTCTTTCCTATCATTTCTCACATCCCATAATTTTATCTTTTTTTTGTTTCCCTTTTTTCTTTTTCTTTTAATTTTAAAAAATAATTCGATCGAACCCTATGTAGGTTGCCTATGTATCATGTCCCTCATGAATCAGACCAAACGTAGTTCTGGAAAAGTAATGGATAAAATAAATTAAAAAATAAAAATCTTTTTGGATATTTCATTTACAACTTTTTTCGAATATAGAATCAGAAATACAATAACAAAAGACTCGACAAATTTGAGTGTACTACGACAAACTCTGACACCAACTAAAGAATCAGTACTACTGGACACGACTATAAAGTACAAGACAACATAAAAAAACAGACTCAAAACATAAAAAGTTTCCTTAAGCTAGCTCCTGAATGTAGTGATCCTCTATCATGCTCAAGCTCTGGTAAGTAGATCCACACCTGTATGAGAAAAATAAGACCAAATAGAGTTAAAGACTTAGAACACTATGTGAGACAATAAGACTTCCTATTGGACACATGCAAGATATGATGGAGGCTATTTGCAAAATGACTTATGCGGCCAAAAGATGACTAGAAGTGCAAACTCAACAAAAGTAACCTCTAAGACATGGAAAAATTACTTTGCAGAAATGACCCATTTTGTAGAAATGGCCTATGTGGCCAAAAAAATGGCTAAGCATGCAAGTTCAATAGAATGGACCTTAAACAGAGAGGACACCTTGTTGTGGACTTAGGACTCTAAGACATGGGTTAATTGAACCACTTTTACAAAAATAGCCCTATTTTGCAACACGGCCTATGTGACCAAAAGCAGCTAGACATGCAAATTCGACAAGGATGGACCTTAAAATACAGAGATATCTAATTGTGGATTGAAGACTCTCCAGATACAATTAAACAAGCTATTTTGTGAAAATAACCTTATTTTGCAAAACGGCCGATGTGGCCAAAATTGACTAGATATGCAAGATTTGGCTATGACCCTCGAAGCCAAGAACTTAAGACTCACTAAGAAGACCGAATCCTATGTGGGTTGCCTATGTATCCCGCCCCGAAAGACGAAAATCAGGGATGTGTAGTTCGGGAAGATTGGATATGGGAGAGAATTTTAAAAAACACTGATTTGAAGAAAACATATTTTTTTTATTTTTTTGAAAAATGATGAAACATGTAAAATCTTTTTGGATTTTATTTTTCCTTTTTCTTATTCTTTTTTCGGAAAATGATGGGAAAATGCAGAATCTCTTTTTTTGGATTTTTCATTTTCTGTCTTTTTCTTAAAAAATGTGAAAGAAAAACATTTGTGGGGCCCTACTTGCTTTATTTTCACACTTCACCCTCTTTTCTCTCTCATTTACCCTCAACCATCATTGGTCTGCCAAATGACCCTTTTTACCTTTGAAGAATGGAACATGTATCACATTAGATGCATCAGGATGGTCTTTTATTTTTTGGGTACACTTATCCTAGACGGACCCAACCCCTGTGTTGAGTCCCCAAAGTCGAATGCACATGATGCAAACAACGTTCCTACTAGGGATTCAGCATGAGTTATGTTATTCTAGGTTTAAACCTGGGGTTGTGTTCTAGACATGGCTTACCCGAGCGGACAGCTCGAGCCAAGGTGGGGGCAACGTACCGGGAGCATGAAAGTCTACCTGGCCTAGTTACTAACCCAGCCTCGTTCTATTTGGTATAACTCCTAACAAAAAGTGGGCTACGCGTACGTGTGCACCAATAGTTTAGAAGACTCAGAAGGGAGATGTAAGAAGGCAGTTTATACAATTCAAATAATATCAAAGCGGTAAATGAGCATCAATTAGCACATTAGGTCAACAAATACAGTAATATCACCAAACAATACAGCCAAGCATAGATCATATTAACAAGCTCGAATTCTGAACCCTGAACCAAAGATTCTAGGTTCTTTCCCAAGCAGAGTCGCCAGAACTGTCACACCTCCTTTTTTACCCGAAAGGGAATATAAGGAAGTTTTTTCAATTAAAGTGACAATAACCGAAACGGGATTATTTATTTTATTCAAATTCAGAGTCACCAATTGGAATAATTTATGTTGTCCCAAGTCACCGGTTTAAAATCCCGAGTCGAGGAAGATTTGACTCTATTTATGGTCTACGAACACAGAAAACTGGGTAAGGAATTTTGTTAACCCAGGAGAAGGTGTTAGGCATTCTCGGGTTCCGTGATTTTAGCACGGTCCCTTTAATCATTCCTGGCTTTAAATTGTCTAATTACTTATTTAAGAACCGATGTACATTTTTACCTCTTACCGCTTTTAATTAAGAAATTATCTTTAAACGAGTCACGCATATGTGTACTCATTTCGTTTGGCGCGTCAAGAATCGTATCACGCGTATGTGTCCACAATTCCTAACACTTAGTTATTTAAGAAAAGCTTGGCCAAAGTTGCGCGAACGCATACCTTAATTTATTTATAGAATCGTAATTATGTCACGCGAACATGTACACAATTACGATGATAGATTAGGTCGTGCCTAAAGCAAGCTATGAATATTCATTTTAGAAACCGTAATCATGTCACGCGAACGTGTACATAATCACAATAATAAATTCGAAACGCGCCTAAAGGTTCACCTACCCGAGTGTGGTCGGCTTAAAAATGCTCCTATCAAAAAGGGTAATAAAGCAAATTTTACTTTTAATTCTCGAACCCCATGCCTAAGACTTTTCAACCACCTAAGCAAACCAATCAGGCTACTTAATTTTTCGCTGACTTAATTCCTTGGCGGTCAAAATATTGATTGTGAGGCTTTAAACATCTCTTAATGAAGCAACGGATCAAGGAAACTAGAACTCACTTTAGTCATGAAAATGTATCCAAGCAGATTAAAGAAAAAAAAATACTAACAATAATCAGCTAAACCAATCTGGATACACCAAATACTATTAGGACACTCCAAAACAGAGAAGTAAAACATTAACTCATACGAACAATGAAACAGAGCAAACAACGATTAACGAGGCTAGCAAAACACAAGCATGGCATTAAGCGAAGAGAAAAAAATAGAAGAAATGGAGAAATAAACCTCAAATAAGTCTGAAATTCAATTGTTTGACAACTTTGAAACACAAAGCGAGAAGACCGCAAACTGGATTTCAACCGGAAAACCTCAAATGAAAGCAGTGAAACGCGACCTTCGAGCTCAAACGACACATCAATTAGATGAACTCGATTTGACCTCGAACAAAAACAGTGAGCTCGTACCAACGAAACTCATACAAGTTCCATAACGAGACGGAAATTGAAATTAGAAAGAAGACCATTGAAACCTATTTTTGTGTTCAATTTTGTGGTATCTTAAGGAGCAAAAAAAATGAATCAGTAATCAAAGAACCTCTTTTCTTTTCTATTCAAAATTTGCTCGAAATTCATCTCCACACTCTGTTCTATTTTTTTTTGTTCTTTTGTTCTTGTATGAGTGTGTGTTAATATGAGATGAGGGAACTAGGTCACTGGTCCGTTTGGATTTATTGCTGGCGGCGGCGTTAGAGAAGGAGATGGGGCTGTGAGAGATGGAGACTTGGTGGTGTTGAAAGGGTGGAGTTGTCGATGGGTGTGAGGTGAAGGAGCAGCAGCTGACCTAGGTTCTTTTTTGGAGAGGAGAGGGAAGGCGGCGGTGGATGGTTCTCTTTGGAGAGGAGTTAACCTTTTTCTTTTGTAATGTCTTCAATGTCTAGGTTTTTTCTTTGGTGCTGAAGATCAGGGAAAACGGCTGTTGTTTATAGAAGAAGATAGTTTTAGGGTTGTTTTAAATGTCTAGGTCTTGAAAATGTGTGTTTACCGTAAAAATGGTAATAACAATTAAATTTGATTTTGGGACTATAAAAATACATGATCTATTTTTATGCTAGTTGTTAAGCAGTTGATGTTGTGTACGTGAGACTTAGGAACGAAATGAGAGTTAAGAATAGGGTAATAATCAAACCGTTAGGCCAATTATTGGGATCTCAAGGTTGTCGATTCGAGGCCTCGAGATCGATTCCGGAGCTCGATTGTGAGCTATCGAGGGCAGTCTAAACGTAATTACCAGTTATAATGAAATAAATGATGACTAAATATGAAGATAATAAATGAAAACAATAATATCAAGAGAATATGTTAGAGAGCAAATAGAATGTTCTTGTATATTTCGTGTCGAGCAACTAAATCAACCAAGAATTACAAAGTGGCAAGGATCCCCTTTATATTGGAGGGGAATACCATCATAGTACAACAAGCATTAATTACAAAGATATGAAGATGTGACAACTAGATGACACCCTGATTTGGGTTTCAGAGTAGTCCACTAGGCTTTGTAAGTCCTAGCCATGCGCCTAGGGAGCTTCCCATTTCTACCATTACCGAGGTCGTCGTTATCCTGAGTTTGAGTGTCGATGACCATTGAGGGAGGGCACTCAATCTGTGGTCTCAAGCCTTCGAGGTGATCTTCCGAGATGCCTTAACAACGAGAATTGGCCCTTTTGATTTCTCCATATACAATGTGTGTTAAGGTGTATAAGAAAAAGGGGAAGTGGGTCTTAGGGTTTGGGATTTAAAATTGGGCCATCTCTTTGGACTTCTTCAATTAAGACCAAACAAAATTAGCCTCAAATTTTACTCTTTCTTCTAAAACAAGACTAAAAATACTACACCATTTACTAATTAATCCTACTTAAGTAAAATAACTATTAAAATAATCAAACCTATTTTTGGTATTTTTCAAATATCATACTAAAAGATAAAAATGGAAAAATCATTGTAAAATTAAAGTAATATTCCTGAAACAAAGTGGAACTATTTTTGTATTTTTAAATTTTATGAAATGTAGATAAACTAAAAGTAACAAGATAAAATATCAACTACCTAAATAAAAGAAAATATTTTTGTAAATTTTTTATTTTTGTGACAAAATAAAGTGAAAGAGTCAAAACTAGTTGAAATAACGATATTAGGCCTAAACTAAATATTTAAATGCTAAAATATGAAAAATCTTGGGGAGGGTCAAAATTACATGTCTACAGACACACGAGGTCGGGCTTGTATTTTTTTTTTTTTGCTTTGTTGATTTTAACTTTATATCTTTATCGGATTTAAGTTAAAAATGGTTTTACTTAAAGTTTTTAAATGAAATGGATTAAATTGGACATGTGTCGGCTGGCCTAGTTTCACGATAGGTGCCATCACAACCGGGTCGGTTTGGGGTCGTGACAAGTAGTCTGTGTTATCAAAAAGATATGTAACCAAGGAGTGGTATCCTGTATTAGTGCAAAAGGAATGTAACCAGGGGTTGGTACCCTGTACTACTAAAAAGGAAATGTAACCAAGGGTTGGCACCCTATATCAATAAAAGAAAATGTAACCAGGGGTTGGTGCCCCATATCACTAAAAGGAAATATAATTAGGGGTTGGTGCTTCGTATTACTGAAAAAAGAATATAACCAAGGGTTGGCGCCCTGTATCGCTAGGAAGGAATGTAACCAGTGGTTGGTACCCTATATTATTGAAAGATGTATGTAACCAGGGGTTGGCGCCCTGTATCACTAAGGGAATGTAACCAATAGTTAGTACCATGTATTACTGAAAGGGGACGTAACCAGGGGTTGGCACCATGTATTACTGAGAAGGAATGTAACCAGGGGTTGGTACCATGTATTACTGATAGGGAATATAACCAAGGGTTAGTATCCTATATAACTGAAAGGAAAAGTAACTAGGGGTTGGTGCCATTTATTATTGATAAGTGTTGAATCCCTCTATGCGAAAAGGTTATACTTGAGTTAAGCTACAATCAAACAGCCTAAATAAAGAGTACTTCTACCCAGAAATATGATTTAGATCCCCCAAGGCGAAAAGGATCTACATGAGTTAAGCTACGTAAAACAGCCTGAACGAAGAGTACTTCTACCCAGAAATATGAATTGGATCCCTCTAAGCAAAAAGGTTCTACCTAAGTTAAGCTATGTAAAATAGCCTGAGCGAAGAGTACTTCTACCTGGAAATATGATCTGGATCCCCTAGGCAAAAATGTTCTACCTGAGTTAAGATACGTAAAACACCCTGAGCGAAGAGTACTTCTACCCAGGATATGAGTTGGATCCCCCTAGGCGGAAGGGTTCCACCTGAGTTAAGCTACATAAAACAACTTGAGCGAAAAGTACTTATACCCGAAAATATGAGCTGGATCCCCCTAGACGAAAGGATTCTACCTGAGTTATGCTATGGAAATGGGTTGTATGAACAATAGTGATGCATGATGAAAATAAAAGAAAATGGAGATTTTGAGGAACTTACCTTTCGTGACTTTCGTCCTTTGAGAATCGCCATTATGCACTGCTTTGTTCCTTCTTCAAACAAAGAAAAATTTATGAGTTTTCAAAGAGGTGGTTGGTTTGTGGCCTTGATGCCCTGAGTACATTGAATTCATGTCCACTCAGCTGTCGAAGAACTTATTCTGTGAGTATGGTCCCCAGGTGCTCGGATACTCTATATCACTTTTTGGAGACCTTGTCTTTCCGATGTTGCCTCCGACGGTTTCATACCCAGATATCCATGGTACCTCTAACCCTTGTCCCTAAGCCAAGGTAATTTTTCCTTTAAAATCAAACTTGATTGTCTTGCAGCTAGTACCAGTTTGTGTCTCTAGTGCTATCAACTTTTTCCATGAAGCAAGTCTTGCTTAGGAAACCTTTTCAGTTTCATTGAGACACTTTGTTTGGCTCATCAAAAGAGGTCACAGATGAATTCGTGCATTTGTCAATGCCGTATATACCCCAAATTGTGCTCAGTATTATGGGAAAAGGGTAGCCAATTTTGCATCCATTTCTTTGCTTCACTTTTGATGCAAGATTAAACCGAAAGGGACTCAAAAACATTATGGGTAAAAATAGAAGAGTAACTGATAATGAAAAAGAACTATATTCAAACAAAAAAGTGTCCCTTTCAGGGAAAGGAATTGAGAGACTTATCTGAAGGTATGTGCTGACTTCAATGAATCATGACATGTATTTTGGACTGGATGCCTGATCCGTCTGAGCTACCTAATTCTCAAAATCTATTGCAAACGTTCGTCTTGAAATCGAGTTCTTGGTTATGCTCATGCCAGAGTATCGAAGACCCTCATTCGGCTAGTAGCTCCTTTTGTGGGTTTTCGCTAACTGACCTCTCTCATTTCTCTACTCACGTCACCTTATGGTGCACATATGGGTTTTCACCAATAAGAATCTTTCATTTATCTACTCACTGTCACCTTACGGTGCCCACTCGGGTTTCACCGATAAGACTCTCTCATTTCTTGTTCTTGATTTTCTTTTTTTTTCGCTTCCCTTGAATAAGGTACTGCATACGGCAAGTTGTCCAACGTCCTTGGCATGGTGTCTTCGACATTTTTAGAGATCGATCAGAAGGCCTTAGCGGGAAAAGGCGAAAAGAACCTTGAACCGATTTACAACTTTTGGAACCGTTTTTACAGAAAGACCGTAAAAAATAAAACAAACTTCTGCCCTAGTGTTGGAGTATTGGGGATATGGAATTTCTATTGTGATGGGACCGAACCCAGGGTAAGGCCTCCTACATATCCTTCAAAATCAGTTCAAACGTAGTTCACTAACTCAGAAGATTTGTAGTTTGATTTTTTTTTTCTTCTCTTTATTTTCTTCCCTTTATTTATTTTTCTTTATTTTCTTCTCTTTTTTATTTGTTTTTGTTTTTACAAGTACGCATGTTCCAAAAAGAGGAAAAGCAAAGAAGACAAATACGACTCAAAAGGGTTAACAAAAGGGTGACACCTATTTGGGATAGCGAGCAATGATAGCCTTCATCATCTCGATATGAGCAAATCATGCGTGAATGTTCCGCACGGGTATATATCAAACATAATATCTTTTGACCACATCTGCATTAATAGTCATGTCTAGTACTTGTCTTTCTTCATCTACCAGGTGCAAGGCCCCTTTTGTTAACACTTTCTTGATGATGTAGGGTCCTTGACAGTTCGGGGAAAACTTTGCTTTAGCTTCTACTTGGCGCGGAAGAATGCATTTCAAAACGACCTCGTCTACCTCAAAGTGCCTTAGGTCCACTTTCTTATTATAAGCGTGTGCCATTCTTTGCTGGTATAACTGGCCAAAACACACTACTGCTAGCCGTTTTTCATCAATCAACATTAGTTGTTCTAATCGGGTCTTGACCCACTCAGTGTCTTCAATCTCCGATTCCACAATGATTTGGAGAGAGGGAATTTCGACTTCAAGCGGTATTACAACTTCCCTTCCATATACCAGCAAATAAGGAGTTGCACCGATAGATATGCAAGTAGTCGTACGGTATCCCAAAAGAGCAAAAGATAATTTTTTGTGCCATTGCCTGGATCCTTGAATCATCTTTCTAAGAATCTTCTTGATGTTCATGTTGGCTTTTGGTCAGTAAAGGGTACAATGGCAATGCACAATTTTAAATTGCTCGCATACCTCCTTCATCACATGACTATTTAGATTGGTTACGTTATCAATGATAATGGTCTTTGGTATACCAAAGCGACAGAATGTCACGACCCCAAATCGGCCCGGTCGTGATGGCGCCTCTCGTGAAGGCAAGGCCAGCCGACACAACACCCATATAACCCTTGAGTCATCTATAGTCATTTTTAAGCCTTTAATTAAACAATATTTCATAATATAAATCTAAATGAACAATGGGGAATTTTATACAAGCCCGACATCATGGTGTCACTAGCCATGAGCATCTATCAAGGTATGAATACAACAAAAAATAGTAAAAATGTACTAAGTACAGAAATAAAAAAATGAGAGGAAGGGAGCAATGCTGCGAACGTCGTGCAGCCACCTTGCTCACTCTGATGACTCCGCGTCTGAGCAACCAACACACGCTACCGGGTTCCAAAATACCTGAATCTGCACACGAGGTGTAGGGAGTCATGTGAGTACTCCAACCCAGTAAGTAATAAGAGTAAATAAAGACTGAGCAGTAGGAAACGATGAATCCACAATTATGATAACTCAATAAGTACAACAGGCTTTCAATCAGAATACGAGTCAATCGTCTCATTTAAAATCCAGCTTTTGGTAAAAATCATTTAAGAATGCTTTCCAACGGTTTCAGCAGGGGTTCAATACCATTTATAATAAAAGAGATGAAAACCAAAATCAGCCCCTCAGGCAAAAACTTAGTTCGTATACAGTCCCTTGGCATAACAGAAATTCACAACCCTTTTCGTGACTTAAAATCTTCGGTTTAAGTGAAAGATTATTTAAAACATTTGTTCAATATTTTCAATAGAGACTCGGTATAAAGATGAGTGAAAGTAGTAACTAAATCAACATATTCAATAGAAACTCACTATAAGAAGGAGTGAAAAAAAGTAAGTTCATAAACAGGCCCTTCAAGCAAAGCATCACTCATCTACATATATATCTATAGCCCCTCGGGGCAAGCCTCTCAGTCACTCGTGACTCAACTCTTACCAATCAGTGCTCACACTCAGCACTCATACTCAATAGGTACCATGCCCGATCCATATATTGTTGCGGCGTGCAGCCCGATCGAGATATATATAGTCGACTGCGCTCACTGGGGTGTGCAGACTCTGGAGGGGCTCCTACAGCCCAAGCGCTATATTGTTGCGGCGTGCAGCCTGATCCATATAAGTATCATTGTGGCGTGCAGCCCGATCCATATACATATATATATATATATATCTGCGGCGTGCAGCCCGATCCATAGATATATAATCCTCACAACTAGGCCCTCAGCCTCTCTCAGTCATTAACCTCACCATCAGACTCTTAGTCTATCTCAGTCATCAATCTCACAATCAAACCCTCGGTCTATCTCAGTAAAACAGGGAACTTATGTTGCGGCGTGCAGCCCGATCCATAGATATATAATCCTCACAACTAGGCCCTCGGCCTCTCTCAGTCATTAACCTCACCATCAGACTCTTAGTCTATCTCAGTCATCAACCTCACAATCAGACCCTCGGACTATCTCAGTCATCATATATATATACATACCTCACAACCAGGCCCTCGGCCTCTCTCAGTCATTAACCTCACCATCAGACTCTTAGTCTATCTCAATCATCAACCTTACAATCAGACCCTCGGTCTATCTCAGTCATCAACTCACGATCACTCGGACCATCAGTAAAATAGGGAACTCAGCCCAAATAGGTTTCATATTTTTTTAAGAATGTAGTGATAAAGCCAGATTTAAACAATAAATAGGTAAAACATGACTTAGGATATGCTTTCAAACAATTAGAGTGAGGAAAAATATTGAAAGTACCCCCAAGGGTCTCGACAGATCGACACAAGGCCCCAAATATGGCATACAACCCAAAATACAATATCATCTCTAGAACATGGGATATCATAAGATTTCAAATCAAATACGCGACTTAACAGTCATACGGGACGGACCAAGTCACAATCCCCAACGGTGCACATCTCAACTGTCACGACCCAAACTGGAGGGCCATGACTAGCACTCGACCATACTATCTGAGCACCAACGTACATTTTATCTAACCTTCTTTATTATCTTTTAGGGCCGACGAGATCAATATAACTGGTAGACATGGATCATGGACAACTAACAACAAAAGATGATGACATGAACATACATAACATGGGATGACCAGACAATCAAGAAACTATATATAAGGTGCGAGCTACCACGCTACCATGAAAGACTATACAACAAAAATCAACCGACAAAGCATACCAAACTATACATGAGTTGACACCTGTCTATGAGCCTCTAAAGGAACATAAGTGATGCAACATTGCCGGAACATGGCCCCGACATACGCATAATGTCTATAACAAAAATGCATACCAAGACCACGGCAAGTCCGAAGAAGGGATCTCGCCAATCACCGCTGAATTGGACCGCCTACTGTGGTGGAGGAGCTGCGCCTGACTATCTATCAGGACCTGCAGCACGACATGCAACATTTACAAATAAAAGTACATCAGTACGAATAAAGTACTGAGTATATAAGGCAGGGAACCATAAGTACGAACAGTAATGTAAGCAGGGATAGAGAATATACAACTTATAACGTCTGGGTACCTCTGAGGGCTACTGACATGCAATGCATGATACATATGTATATATGCATAAACTTTTAAAACATACGCCTTTGTGGGCATCATCATCATTATATCATACCCGGCCATAATAGGCTCGGTAAAAACGTACCCGGCCATCATAAGGCTCGGTAGAATTATACTTGTCCACGTGGAGCTCGGTAAAACCTAAGTGATCAGTGGTTGCATAATAGGTGTCGTACCCGGCCGATTGTAGCACAGCTCGGTTGAGTAAAATAAATACATATATAATTTTGCATGCTCGACTCATGGAATCACATTCTAAACCTTTCGGAGTGACATAAGGTCGGTATCCTCTGTACACGTTATTAGGACGAACTCTTCACTATGAACCTTATAAGAATTAGGAAGTACCAACAACATTAATAATATAATAATAAGAGAAGCAACATCAACATTAATCGTTCCATAAGAGGGGAAATAATGTAAGTACTGCTAGCTTCTAAGAGTAGAGTATCTTAGGAAGCTCGTTCATTACATTATGTATAATCGGAGTCGTGCAAAAGAAGGAAAGGGATAGCCTCACATACTTTGTATATACTGCCCAACCTCAAGCTATGCAAATGTCAAGACTCCTTAGTCTACAATAGGAGAAATGACACTGTCGTTAACGTTTAAGCGTCGTAACTATTATGTACCGACCACAACCTATTTTATAATGAAACGGACAACACCTCCCCTATTTATATGACTTACACAAGTGAAAACAATCACCAAACATCCCAAACAACATCAATGTTATTCTTATTGAACCTCCCAAAATAGTCCACCAACCGATAACATTACTACCAAGCCTTTCGATATATATTCCACAAGTTCTAGCTTCAATGAGTTAGCCACAACTTGGATAATCTTAAATACATATAGAGTAAGAGGTTCCTTACCTTTATACAGAAAGAAAAACTCCAATTTGACCTTAATTTTCCATGAAATATCCCTCAAATGCTGCCACAACAACAAGCAAGCGAAACTAGCAATCAATTAGTGTTTTTCGGCACTAAAATTACTTTAGAAGGCTTGAAATATCCTAGGGTTGATATTAAGAACTTGAGGGAGTATATTCACAGAACATAAACCTTTTAAAACAACCTCCCACATGAGCTGGAACAACATAAAAATGAGCAACAACAAGAAGAAAAAGAAACTTACTAGCGCCACGGTATTCTCGACACTTGATTTGTGTTGTTTGCCCTCTGTTTGGGTCTTGAATCTTGAGAAAACCTTGAGAGGGTGTTCCTAGGGTTCTAAGGTCTGAATATCATGAAAACAATAACTTAAAATGGGTTGGAGGCATCATATATATACCCAAATGTCTTAAACCGCCTAAGTGGGCCCCATAGAGAGGTGTTTGGCGCAGTCTCACGAAAACGTGAATATCTCTCTACTCCAAGATGGTATAGATGAACGGTTTAATGCGTTGGACACTACATTCATTGATATTAAATTTGGTGGGTAGATTACCCCATAATTCTAAGTAAATTGGGATAAAAGCTTAGTAACATTTGACCTAATGTTTAAGTAAAATTATGAACCTAAGTTGTGACAACTTTTGTCTCATAACTCATTTGACTTCAAGACTTATAATACGGATATTATATGATTCAAATACCTTAAAACACTACCTCTTGAGTGTATTAAGCACCTCTAGGTTTATCCGAAAATACGGCTGACAACATCCTTGAGTCGTTTAACTTCTAATACTTGTTAACCACCCTTGTACACCTTTGTATCATTTAAGACCAATAGGATTAACTTCTTATCATCTCAAAGATAATCTCTTCATGGGTTTACATAGACCACCTTATGGCATGAGCTAACATACGTGAATATGGGTTGTAACACCCTCCCCCCCCCTTAGGAACATTCGTCCTCAAATGTAAGGGTCTATGGGGAGTCCAAATCGTCGTGGATTCCAATGGAAATTTCCGATTAATTTTCCCCTATAAAATAGTCAATAGCAAAACTTGCAAGCAGTTAAGCCCAACTTATGGCCTCACAAGGCTACACAAAGCATTATATATTTACATTATCTGCATATCACCATTTTGTATTAAGGAAGAGTATTCTCAAGTTATTACTTACCTCATAGAGTCATTTCACCTTCCAATGTATCCTGTGTTCCACCAGCATCCTTGTAATCTTCATTCTGGAATAGGTACGGGTATTTAGACTTCATCTCCTCTTCTGCTTCCCATCTCATTTCTTCCATATTCTTGTTCCTTCACAATACCTTGACGGAAGCTATATCTTTTGTTCTCAGCTTGCGGACTTGTCGATCTAATATAGCCACTGGCACTTTTTCATATGATAGGTCATCTGTAACTTGTACATCTTTGATAGGGACGACTCGAGAAGTGTCTCCAATACATTTCCTCAACATAGATACATGGAATACCGGGTGGACAAATTCCAATTCGGATGGCAATTCTAACTCAGAAGCAACCTGTCCAATTCGTCGAAGAATTTTATACGGCCCAATATACCTTGGACTCAGTTTACCTTTCTTCCCAAAATACATAACACCCTTCATTGGTGAGATCCTCAAGAAAACCAAATCACCAACCTCAAACTCCAGATCACGACATCGTACATCGGAATAAGATTTTTGCCTACTTTGTGCTGTCCTCAATTGCTCTTGTATCACTTTCACCTTCTTAATAGCTTGGTGAATCAAATCTGGCGCATATAATTCTGTTTCACCGACTTCGAATTATCCAACTGGTGATCTACATCTCCTCCCGTATAGTGCCTCGTATGGGGCTATTTTAATACTAGAATGGTAGCTATTATTGTAGGCGAATTCTATAAGTGGAAGATGATCATCCAAATTCCCTTTAAAATCTAGAACACGTGATCGTAGCATATCTTCTAGTGTCTGAATGGTACGTTTAGCCTGTCTGTCAGTCTGCGGATGAAATGCAGTGCTGAGATTCACTTGTGTGCCTAAACCCTTTTGAAAAGACCTCCAAAAGTTAGCCGTAAATTGAGCTCCTCGGTCTGATATAATAGATACCGGCACACCATGAAGCCTAACAATCTCCTTGATATACAACTTCGCATAATCTTCAGCCGTGTAAGTTGTCTTAACTGGCAGAAAATGGGCACATTTTGTAAGTCGATCAATTATCACCCAGATGGAGTCAAACTTATGATAAGAGCGAGGTAATCCAATAATGAAGTCCATATTAATCACCTCCCACTTTCAGGTCGGAATCTCTATATTCTGAAGCAATCCACCGGGTTTCTGATGTTCTATCTTTACTTGTTGACAATTGGGACACTAGGCTACAAATTCTGCAATAGACTTCTTCATGTTATCCCACCAATACTGCTCCTTCACATCATGATACATCTTTGTCGAACCGGGATGGATGGAATATCGGGATTGATGAATCTCATTCATAATCTTCTCTCGCAACCCTGCCACATTAGGCACACATAATCGACCCTGGTATCTCAGTGCCCTAT